>NW_027269267.1:1420000-1835000 GCF_023055355.1 Agelaius tricolor | reverse complement strand
AATTTGCTTTGTTTCAAAACATTTCGTTTCAATCGCTGCCAAGGCCTGGGGCTAAACACAAATTCGGGTTTAAGGCAGACAGGGAGGTTTGAAAGGTTTTTTTGGGTATTCATCTCACCTAATCCTATTGTCCTGGAAGAGATTTGGAGAAGTAAAAGTGTAGAGTTGTGATTATGGTAAACTGATCCCACAAATAGAGCAATTTCTGTCCAATTAGCTGAAAAGAATGATCAGAAATGAATGTCTGAATTTAAAAGAAGTTGGAATCTCCTCATGGCAGTGGAGATCCTAAACCTTTCACTTGCTGATGGGTTTAATCAGAGTTTAATGAGGATTTTTGCTGTTGTGATTGACATGTTTGGAAATCACCTCCACAAATCCATTCCTGCTCTCCCCAAAACACCCCAAATCCTTGGCAGAGGGGTTTAGGCACGAGCTTAAACTCCTTCCTAAGCTGGGGGATGCACCCAGGGCATTGTGGAGTCCCCGCACCTGGAAGGATTTTTGTACACTCAGAATTTATGAGTATTCCCAGGGAATTTAACGGGGCTGATCACACAGGTGAAGCCACTTGTGGGAAAGAGCCTTTATTGTATTTAAGGAAAAATAATGGATGCACAAAAAAAGGTGTGATCCCATGGGAATTCCACCTTGGAGCAGCTCCTGGCAGGGATCTGAGCCCCTGTGGAGAGAGGAGCCCCCCTGGAGCAGGTTTGGTAGGAGGGCTTGGGATCCCATGGGAAAAGGGACCCACACTGGGGCAGTTCCTGCAGGAATGACCCCATGGATAAAAGGGACCCACACTGGGGCAGTTCCTGCAGGAATGACCCCATGGATAAAAGGGACCCACCCTGGGGCAGGTCCTGCAGGAATGACCCCAAGAAAAAAGGACCCACACTGAAGCAGTTTCTGTGGGACTGACCACATGGAAGTTGGAGCAGTTCCTGAAGGACTGACCCCATGGAAAAGGGACCCACCCTGGGGCAGTTCCTGCAGGAATGACCCCATGGATAAATGACCCACCCTGGGGCAGGTCCTGCAGGAATGACCCCATGGATAAAAGGGACCCACCCTGGGGCAGTTCCTGCAGGAATGACCCCATGGATGAAGCACCCACATTGGGGCAGGTCCTGCAGGAATGACCCCATGGATGAAGCACCCACATTGGGGCAGGTCCTGCAGGAATGACCCCATGGATAAAGGACCCACACTGGGGCAGTTCCTGCAGGAATGACCCCATGGATAAAGGACCCACTCTGGGGCAGTTCCTGCAGGAATGACCCCATGGATAAAGGACCCACCCTGGGGCAGTTCCTGCAGGAATGACCCCGTGGAAGTTGGAGCTGTTCCTGAAGGAATGACCTCATTGAAAAGGGAGCAATTTCTGCAGGACTGACCCCATGGAAGTTGGAGCTGTTCTTGAAGGACTGACCCCATGGAAGGCACCCACACTGGAGCATTTTCTGTGGGACTGACCACATGGAAGTTGGAGCTGTTCCTGAAGCAATGACCTCATGGAAAAGGGAGCAATTTCTGACCCTATGGAAAAGGGACCCACACTGGGGCAGTTCCTGCAGGAATGACCCCAAGGAAAAAGGACCCACACTTGAGCAGTTCCTGCAGGAATGACCCCATGGAAGTTGGAGCAGTTCCTCAAGTACTGACCCTATGGAAAAGGGATCCACACTGAGACAGTTCCTATAGGAATGACCCCATAGAAAGGGCCCATACTGGAGCAGGTCCTGCAGGAATGACCCCATGGGGAAAGGGATTGACACTGAAGCAGTTCCTACAGTACTGACTCCATGGAAAAGGAAGCAGTTCCTGCAGGAATGACCCCATGGAAGATGGAGCTGTTCCTGAAGGACTGACTCCATGGAAAGGACCCATACTGAGGCAGGTCCTACAGGACTGACCCCATGGGAAAAGGGATCAACGGTGGAACAGTTACTGACCCCATGGATAAAGGACCCACAGTGGACTGGAGCAATTCCTAAAGGAATGACTTCATGGAAAATGGATCAACACTGGGGCAGTTCCTGCAGGACTGACCCCATGGAAAAGGGAGCAGTTCCTGCAGGAATGACCCCATGGAAGTTGGAGCAGTTCCTGAAGGATTGACTCCATAGAAAGGACCCATACTGAGGCAGTTCCTACAGGACTGACCCCATGGGAAAAGGGATCCACAGTGGCGCAGTTTCTAAGGGACTGACCTCATGGAAAAAGGGATCAGTTCTTGAAGGACTGAGCCCATGGAGAAAGGAAGCAATTTCTGCAGGACTGACCCCATGGATAAAAGGATCAGTTCCTGAGGGACTGACCCCAAGGAAAAAGGGAGCAGTTTCTGAGGGACTAACCCCATGAAAAAGGATCAATTCCTGCAGGACTGATCCCATGGAAAAGGGATCAGTTCCCGAAGGAATGACCCCATGGGAAAAGGGATCCACACTGGGGCAGTTCCTGAGGGACTCAGCCCATGGAAAAGGGAGCAGTTCCTGAAGGAATGACCCCATGGAAAAGGGATCCACACTGGAGCAGTTCCTGCAGGACTGACCCCATGGAAGTTGGAGCAGTTCCTGAGGGACTGACCCCATGGAAAGGAACCCACACTGCCCATAAGCCCCATTCCCAGCTCCCTGTGCCACTGGTGGGGAGAAGAGGGAGATTTGGGAATAAATCTAAGCCCAAGAAGGAGGGAAAGGGATGGGACAAAGATGGTTTTAAGCTTTTATTTGACTTCTTACCTTGCTCTGCTTTTGATTGGTGATAAATCAAATTAATGTTCCCAAATCTGTTTTTTTCTGACAGTGATGAGTGACCTCTCCCTTTCTTTATCCTGATCCTTGAATTTTTTGTTGGATTTCCTCTCCCCTGCCCAGTTGAAGAGGGGCTTTGGGGTCAAAAAAGACTATTCTACAAATAATAAACTAACCAGAATTTTATTTCTTTACATTATAATTTTAAAAAGTGGTTAAAAAAGAAGTGTCCTAAAGGTTCTAATTCTTATTACTTTTTCTTTTAATTAATATTAATAAATTTCTCTGTATTCCCTTTTAAAGTTTTAAACCTACTTTACCTTTCTCTTAATCCTACCTCACAACAAAAAATAAATCAATACATCCTAATAAATGCACTAACAATTAACCAGCACTACACCCACCACACTCTGTATTTGGCTAATACATTATTAATCTATTTGGTTAATACATTAACCAAAAAAATCTCAAATTAACAAACCAACACCACTACACATTTTGCTTTTTTTGCTGCTGACATGGAGGGAACCACCCCCAGTTAATGACTCAGTTGAGTTTATCTCAACATTTCTCACAGGACAAAGTCTGTGAACCCAACTGTGAAGCTTTTTGAGCTGCAGCTGAGTCATCTGGGGCCTGCACCTCGTTTAAATTTCGTGCTCCGGGTGCCACTTTTGTCACCAAACCTGTGACAAAACCCAGGCCTGGTGCTGAATGAATAACTGAAAAAAAACCTCACAGGTTTTCTCCTAAATCGAACACTCATTTCGGTCTGTCTGAGTTTGTGACTTGATTTTTTTTTTTTTTTTTTGTTTTGTTTGTCTCTTTTTTGGTAACACTTGGAAATTTCAATTGATGCCTTCAGCTGCAGGACTGAGCTTTGCAGCTGGCCATGGTCAGTTTGTCACCCACTCATGGAGCTTTATTCCTATTTCCTGGCTGGATTAACTCTGCAACAAATTAAAACTGCACTCAGAGAAATCCAAATCATCCCTGGTAGCAGTTTTTTTATCCCAGATGTGAGGCTCTGCTTCATTCTATTTTGAATGACAATCACCACTGCTTAAATCTGATTTTTTTTTTTTTTTTTTTTTTTTTTTTTTTTTTTGAAAAGTGAGGAGGAGCTTTCAGAGCAGGGAGAAAAATCCCCTGAATTTCTCCTGGGATTTGATTCCTGTGATGTGGAATTAAAAGAATAACAGAGCTCAGAGCCATTCTGGGGAGATGTAGGAATTGAAACCCACCTGCCCCAGCAGGATTGGGATAAATCCTTCACCCCTGCCTGTTGTTTTGCAAATCCCAGAGCCTTTCTCACCCCAGCTCTTCCCCTGATTATTTCCATCAATCCCAGTTTTCCAATTTGCTCCCAAGAACCATTCCATGGAAATACCCAGTGCAGTTACAGCCTATTAAATAAGGACTTTTTAAAGGGCATTAAAAAAGGCCACACCTTGATCCCACTGCCTTTATCAACAGGAAAATTCAAGATACAGTGGGACTTTTGTGGCCATATTAAATATGAGACACATAGACCCTCAAATAAAATATTCCTATTTTAATATTATTCCTATCAGATATTAATATTTTATCTGACAGCATCTAAAGGATACACATGGTAACTTGTTTAATTAAGTATAAATTAACTGTAAAAGCTGGTGTTGAATTTGGAATAATTACAGGATTTAAGAACTGTCACATTCAACTTAGAATAAAGAGCAGAAGGTGAAGAAAGTAATTAAGAATTTGGGGAATCATGAAAGAAATTAATTATTTAGTTTGATTTTTCCCCAATTTTTGTCTCAATAGCTGTGAGTTGGAAAAAAAATCAGTGAAACGGAGCTTTGAATGTAACAAAACTTTTCTGCAGGTTTTTAAGAGTAAATTTGTGTAGAATTTTCCTGATTTCAGAGGGAAAATTCTCTTCCTGTTTCTCAGCAAGGCAGAAATTCTCTTCCAAAATAAAATAGAGGTGGAAAATTTGTCCATTTTGGAGAATCCCACTCCCAGCGTGGTGCATCCTGATGCCTTTATTCCTTAAATCCATTTGTTCTGATGATGTCAGAAATGTCTCCCAAAAGGGCTGAGGTATTTAATAAAAGGTTTTTATTTCCTGTTGGATGAGGATGTAGAGGAGTTTTATTGGGATTCTGAGCCTTGTAAAAATCCCAGCTTTTTCCAGACCACTTCTGATCCATCTGGGGGGCCTCTGTTGATGTGATTTTGTAAAAATTTGGGCTTCCCCACCAAACCTGATACAAGAATTGTGCAATAAACATAATTTAATGATGGCCTATTACATAAAACCACCATAATTAATGTGCAATTAATGCACTGTGGAGTTGTTTCATAAATTAATATTCAGATTACCCCAACCCCACATGGAATATAAAGAAAAGCTGTTCCTGCTGCACACAAAATGTGAGAAGCAAATAGGAACCACATTTCAAATTTAGAGGCCATATTTCCTGGAGATCTCCATATGTCTCCTTAATTCCTCTCATGTTTCCATGATTATTTGCATTTCTTTCCTCTTTTCTTTTCTTTTTTTTTTTTTTTTTTTTTTTGTCTCTGAACTGGTCTCAGTTCAGATCCTGTAGAGCCAGAGACAAAACTGAGCTGTTGGTAAATTTTAATAAAATTTCAATATAATTTTCAGGTTTTTTGTTGGATTTCCAGCTGTTCATTTGGGATTTCCCTCCTCTTTAGAGAGGAAGAGATGCTGAAAAAAAAGAAAATTAAACATGGAAGTGGTTTAGCTCCTTGTGCAGAGATTCTTAAAGTAAGTTTAGGATTAATTGACGGGATTTAAGTATTTGGAAGTGCAAAAAGTCTCTAAAAATCTCCTTTATTTTCACTGCCAGGGCTTTGTGCTAGATTGCCAAGCAATGTGTGTTCTGTTCCCACCTGTCAGAGCTGGGGCAGTTCTCTGCTGTCCATGGGGCAGTTTTTTCTTTCTCTCTCCCACAGCCAATCCTCCCTGCAGGAGATCTCTGCTGTCCATGGCCACTGAGTGTCCCTGCAGGGCTGATCCAATCCCAGCATCCCATGGGGAGATGCTGCATTGCCCAGGGGAGGAGCCAAGCATTCCTACCTGGATCCAATCTGAGGTGCTGGCACAGCCCAGCAGCCTTTGCCCAGTGCATTGCCAGAGGAGCAGCTTCTGCTGCCCTGCATTGCCAGAGGGAGCCCAGGCCCATCTCCAGCAGCCCTGGAGCTGCAGAGGAAAACTCCCCCCTTGTGCAGGATCCCTGCTCCAGCAGAGCCACAGCTGGCACTGCAGGAGGGCTGAGCCCCCATGGGATGGGGCTGTGCCACCCCCTGACACACAGGGGACAGGGACTGCTCTCACTCTGGCAGTGGTTTGTTTTGTATTACTGCATTTTGATTTTATTTTTATTTTCTTCCCTACTACAGAACTGTTGTTCCTGCTCCCATATCTTTCCCTGAGAGCCCCTTAATTTCAAATTTATAACCATTTGGAGGGAGGGGGTTTTGCATTTTCCTTTTCAGGGGAGGCTCCTGCCTTCCTCAGCAGACACCTGGCTTTCCAAACCGAGACAAGCCTGGAGTGACAGAATGAGGGGGAATGGTTTCCCACTGCCAGGGGGAATGTTTAGATGGGATATTGGGAAGAAATTCCCAATTGTGAGGTTGATGAGGGGCTGGGATGGAATTCCCAGAGCAGCTGGGGCTGCCCCTGGATCCCTGGCAGTGCCCAAGGCCAGGTTGGGCAGGACTTGGAGCAACCAGGGACAGTAGAAGGGGGTTGGAACTGGGTGATCCTCGAGGTGATTCCCAACCCAAACCATCCCATGGTTCTTTGGAATTCCCTGGGTTTTCCCCCCAAACATGGGAATAGCCAATCCTGCATTTCCCATCAATGCTGGGCTGACCAGCCCCTGGGATTGTGTCTGCCTGGAATTCTTTGGGTGTGGGAAGCTCTAAACTCCTCTCCAAGGAGAATCCACCCTCTGGTTGAGCAACAGAGACAATTCCTGGCCCCCAGAAGAAGTGGAATTTCCACAACACAGCAGAGAAAAACTAAAAACCATTCTCCACTTGTAACCTTTAAATATAGGAATAAAAATTGGAAAAAACCCACTGAATTCTTAGATTTTGTTAGCCAGGTTTAGTAGTTCTGATCTGTCCTTCACTGAAGTTAAAATCCAAGACAAAAATTCCTGTATTGCAGGGGTGGAACTGGAGGAGCTTTAAGGTCCTTTCCACCCCAAACCATCCTTGGTTTTATGAATATTCTGTGACAGAAATGTTTTTTCAGAGTCAGGTCTTAACCACAATAAATTTACTGGGGAATATTAATTTTGGAAGGCTCAGAGGCAGAAAAGAACCAGCAACAAGGATAAACCACAGAAGCAGGAAAAGCCAGGGAAGAGGCTGTAAAATACAAAATTAAACACAATTAATGTGTGCACCACATCTTTCCTCCTTTCCTTTGTGTTGCCTCCAGCTCAGGCCCACCCAGAAGAGTCTAAATATTGATTAATGCCTCATTCCCAAAAATAGGATGAGCTGCAAAGAGATTTCCATCCTGCCAGGCCTGGTGCTAGCACGAGGCACAGGAAACCTCAGTGGACTGGGGGTGATCAGCCTGAAATCTGCTTTTAAAAGAACAATTTAAATGAGAATATGAAACAACATGAAACAACACGCTGGGGTTCTGTTCCTGGAGCCAGATTTTCAGTGCAGAAAGTGAGAAAGGTGCAAATCCAACCTGCCAGGGAGATTAAAATCTGTGACCTCGCTGGGATGTTGGAATATGCTTTGAACTCTCCCCATATTCATTTTCTCCCTTCCACGAGGACAGCCACCACCAAGACAATGGATAATTACAGGATTGGGATAATTAGAGGATTTAAGAACTGTCACATTTGACTTGGACAGAATAAAAAGCTGAGATGAAAAAAAAAATCATTAAGAAATTTGGTGGATCATGAAAGAAATTCATTCTTTAGCTTGATTTTCCCCCAATTTTTGTCTCAATTGTTGTGAGTTGGAACAAATCCTTAAAAAAATCAGTGAAAAGAAGCTTTGAATGTAACATAAATTCCCTGCAGGTTTTTAAGGGTAAATTTGTGCAGAGTTTTCCTGGTTTCAGAGGGAAAACTCCCTCCCTGTTTCTCAGCAAGGCAGAAATCCTCTCCGAAAAATAAAATACAGGTGGAAAATTTGTCAATTGTCACAAACCATTGGTGTTTCAAGGCACTGAAGAGGGGAGAGAAAAAGTGGGAGAAGAAAAAGGGAGGGGGCAGGGAGAGGATATTTGGTCTGGTGTTAATTAAAAGCAGCTGATGACATGGACTGATTTGTCTGAGGCACTTCTGAGCTGTACCCGGTGCTGTTTACACTTGACAGCTGGACATTCTTTCCTGCCTGCATTGTTTGAACTCTGGCCAATGGCACAATCATCAAATCTCTGAGAGTGGGTTTGGAATACAAAACTGACCTTTTTTTCCTCCCAGACAAAAAAGAGAGGTAGGCAAGGAATAACTCGAAGTTCCATCAGAGGGGTTGGGATTTATTAGGTTGTACATTCTGTGTTGCAAAACAGAGCCTCTGGTCATTTTTTTGGGCTGGCTATGAAGAGGTTTTGTTTCCTCACATCTGCTGACAAGAAGAAATCATGGTCCTCTGCCCTTTTCCTCCCAGAAGATGTCTGGTTTGGGGAGGGGATAAAGCAGAGCATCCCTGGATTCCTGTCCTGGGAGTGGGATGCAGAGGGGCTCGCTGGGCTCCAGGGCTTGCTCTGAACTGGATTATGAGGAGAATAAAAATCATGAACTAAGGAAAGGGTTAAATAGGAGATCTCTGAACCCAGCTCTCAGCCTGTCATCAGCTGAGAAGCTGGAAAATCTTTGTCAAAGCCAAACACGTCCTGGACGCTGCAGAGGTTCTTTCTAAACCCCCTCTGCACCCTCCAGAATCAACAGCTCGTTACAAACCGAAACACTTCCCTAAGAAGGAGGGGAAAAGAAAATGATCTCTGTCTCCTGCCTGAAGTTTGAACTAAACCACAGAGCTGATTTGACCCAGATATCTGCAGCTGGACGGGCCTGCAGGGCTTTGCCTGCCAGCTTTGCTCGGATGATGCTGCTGTTACTCACCAGGGCTGGGGTGCTGATGCTTTTTGTTTTCTGGGCTGGAGCTGGGGCTGAAATCACACACAGAATAAACAGGAAGGATATATTTAGCTCCTGCAGCTTACTTCTAGCGGGAAATCTTTACTTTAAAGTCCTGCAGTCATCTCAAAAAATTTACACAGCTCTCAAAGTTGGCCTGGAGCTGGAGGAATTGTCCTGCAGTGGTGCCTCCACTCCACTTCTTGATTTATTTTATGTGGAGAGTGACTTGGGTAACCAGCTTTGATTGATTTGGTAATTTAAATCTAGGACTAAACAACCTATAACTTTAAATACAGGAATAAAAATAGGAAAAAAAAACCCCCAAATTCTTAGATTTTGTTAGCCAGCTTTAGTTGGACTGATCTGTCCTTCACAGAAGTTAAAATCCAAGACAAAAATTCCTGTATTGAATATCCAAGTGCTTTCCTCCTCTACCCTTTTTCTGGAAAGACAGACAGCCAAAGGTATGGAAAACCACATTGCACAACCCCAAATGTATCCCAGCAATGTCTCAGCAATGGGAGAGGCAGAGCAGAGTCCCTGCCCCACAGACCCTCCCGTGGGATTTTCAAACCTGCCCATTCATCAGCTTAAATGAAATTAATTGGAGTTTCCCCCTAATTTACTTTCAGTTTAGACCAAGGAAAAATGTCCAAAAATTTCACTCCCACTTGAAAGTAGCAACTTTTTCTATTATTCAATCAAGGTGAGGTCTTGATGAGTATGAATCAGGTTTCTCTGAGGTAAAAGTTTGCGAATTTTCATGGATCTCCTGTTTTGGTCTCATTTTCCTCAGAGCCTCAAAAAGCCTCCAGGGAAGATTCCCTGATGGAGCACCTGGGGGGCTCCACATTTGCTGTGAAGGATGATTTACATGGAGGACAAGGATGGAGATCTTTTACATGGAGGACAAGGACTGGGATCTTTTCCAAGCTGGATGGCTCCTGGTGCCATCCATGAAATTCTCTTTTATTCCTGTCAGAGTTGTCCTGATCCATCTGTAAATTTCCCACCCAAGATATTTGGATTTCTTTCTTTCTCTCCTTTTTCTCTTCTTCTCCTCAAGTCATTCCTTGGACCCCTCCAGGGATGGGGATTCCAAACCTCCCTGGGCAGCCCCTTCCAA
The DNA here is from genome assembly GCF_023055355.1 of Agelaius tricolor. NCBI lineage: Eukaryota > Metazoa > Chordata > Aves > Passeriformes > Icteridae > Agelaius > Agelaius tricolor. Next base: position 1,824,978 of record NW_027269267.1, on the reverse strand, counting down.
TGCCTGACCACCCTGACCATGGAGAAATTCTTCTTGTTCTTTTTAATCCCTTCTAGTTTGGCTTCAGCTTCACCAACTGATTCTCCCTCTTTTCCTCAGGAGGAAAATCGGGAATATTTTAGAACTAAACCACAAGAAGTTAACACTAATTCAGAACTGCTCCCAACCAGTGCCATGAAGAACAAATCCAGGGTCACCAAACAACCCCAATAATTTAACACTAATTCAGAACTGCTCCCAACCAGTGCCATGAAGAACAAATCCAGGGTCACCAAACAACCCCAATAATTTAACACTAATTCAGAACTGTTCCCAACCAGTGCCATGAAGAACAAATCCAAGGTCACCAAACAACCCCAATTCCATGGTGCCAGCAGGCCTGATGTGCCATCCCAGCTGGGAATCTCATCCATGTAAGGCAGGCTGGATTTCCACCACAGTTATGCCCTGAGCAGGTGGGCCCCATGAGCCATGGGATGAGTCAATCCATGTGGGGCTCCAGGGGATTCCCTGGACAGCCCTGAATCATCCAGCACCAGGCCAGGAAATCATTCCCAGCACTGGGAACCAACAGAAGAGGCAGCAAAGGGAGGATTTGGGCTCAGCATTCATCTCCTGGGCCACTGCTGAGTCACAGCCTGGGCTGGAGGGGGGTCACAGCTGGATGTGCTCAGACAGGGGAGGAATAAAAGCCAGGGTCAGATCCTGTTTGTGTTCAATCAGCCGGGCTGGCCTGGCTTGGCAGCACCTCTGATGGGACATCAGGAGAATTGTCACTGGGGGAAACCCTGGGGAGGTCCTGGTTTGTCATGGAATTCCCAGAATTCCCAGAATTCCCAGAATCCCTGGGTTGGAAGAGACCTTCAAGGCCATGGAGTCCAGCCCAGCCCCAACCCCTCAACTGAACCCTGGCCCCCAGTGCCACATCCAGGCTTTGTTAAACACACCCAGGCATGGGGACTCCACCACCTCCCCGGGCAGCCATTCCAGAACTTTCTCACCCTTGCTGGAAAAACCTTTTCCCTGCTCTCCAACCTGGATTTCCCTTGGTGCAGCTTGAGGCTGTGGAATCATGGAATGGTTTGGGATGGAAAGGATCTGAAGGATCATCAGGTTCCATGGCAGGGACACCTCCCACTGTCCCAGGCTGCTCCAGCCCCAGTGTCCAGCCTGGCCTTGGGCACTGCCAGGGATCCAGGGGTGGAATTTCCATGCCAGCCCTGCCCACCCTGCCAGGGAACAATTCCTCATTGCCAAGATCCCATCCAGCCCTGCCCTCTGGCAGTTTAAAACCATTCCCCCTTACCCTGTCACTGTTTATCCCTATCAAAACCCCTCTCCCTTCTTTTATAACCCTCTGTAGGCCCTGCAAGGAGCTCTAAGGTCTCCCCAGAGCCTTCTCTTCTCCAGGTGAACATCCCCAGCTCTCCCACTTCATAAATTTATCTCCCAAACCAGTTAAACCAACTCAGCCTGGGTTTCTTCCTGCATTTTCCCAGCAAGGAAGGTGAAACAAGGAGGGAAACATAAGGAAGAATTCTATGACTCCAGTGTCCCACACAGGGAAAGAGGTGGCCTGGGCCAGTGCAGGGACACTTTTGGTGGCCAAATTCCCACCTCAGCTCCACAGGGATTGTTTAGGATGGGTTTCAAATCCATGGGATGTGCTGAGCTCCCAGCATTGGGTTTTTTTAGTGGATATTTTCTGGGAATGCCATCATTTGTTAATTCTCCAGGATTGACGATCAAAGCCTGCTTGGAAAACCCGGCCTAACCAGGTTAACTCAGGGGATTTGCCCTTTTTCCCCGTTTTTTCTGCTCCTCACATCAATAAACTCACTTTAGGCTGAGCTGAACTACCCAGTCCAAACCAGAAACGTGGGGGTTTGTGTTTAATTTTATTAAATCAGCTCCTTTAGGCCTCTGCCAGTTTACACCAGTGAGGATGTGGTGTGAGCCCTCCAAGAACTTGCTTGCTCCTAAATGCAAACACATTTCCTGCTCAAACCTCACCATTTAAAGGAAAAACTCACATAGAATCCCTGAAATCTCCTGGTTCATCCCAGAAAAACCAAGGTTTTAAAGATGGAATATGAAGCAATCACATTTTTAGCTGAGTTAAAATTCCATGTTCCCTGTTTTTAGGAGTATTAGATGAACATCTGCTAGTTTTGCTCCAGTCATCATTTCCAGCAGAATATTTATTGTTTTAGGGGTTTTATACCTCGTAAAACTTTTATAAAGTTGAGGAAAAAGCTGATTTTTCAGGCCTTAGTGCCGTTGTATTTTTATATGCAACAAATACAAAAGAGAATCACAACTGTCATGGTTTTTAATATTTTTAGAAAGAAGAAGAACTGCAAATATGATCAGAAATCAAATATTTAACTATTAATTTTAGACAAAGGATCTGAGCAACCCTCACCAAATATCTGTCAATTGACCTGATTTTGCTTCCATGGCAACATTAAATATCCATTTTTTTCCTTAAGGGAATTTGCTGGGTTTTACACTGGGAAATAACTTTTAATTTGGGGGGTTTTGGTGGTGCTTTTTTGTTTTTGTTTTTTTTTTTTTTTTAATTTTTAAGTTAAAAATGTCTTGGAAGAGAGCTTGGCTTTGGTGGGAAGCACCATCCACTGGGGAAGCAGCAGGGTGAGAGGGAATCAAAAGAAATCCAAGAGCAAAACCAAACAGAAGCCAGGAATGTTCAGCTCCTGTGCACGTCCATCTATTTTTATCCCAGGAGGAAGCTGTGTTTTCTTTGCCTCTGCTCTCCTCCTGCCGTGGGGTTTCCAGGATCCATCCCAGCGCCTGGATTTTCCTGGAGCCTGATGTGCTCTGCCTCCAAGGGAGGACAAATTTGGCAGCTGCTTCATTGGAAGCAGAACGGGAGCAAAGATGGATGCTCCAGACTTCCAGGGGCACCAGAGGGATGGAATTTATTCATTTTCTTTGGATTTTTGCTTTCTTTTGGATATTCAGACAGAAAGTTATTTTTCCCCTTTTTTTAGATCATGAGTGTATCCATTCTCCTCACGCTCCTGTTGCTCCTGTTGTAATTTGGAGAAAACTTCTCTTTTTCCCTCTTTTTTTTTCTTTCCTGAGGCTGTGAGACAAAAGAAGACTAGGCTGGAGTAAAATGTCCTGAAAAGAGAAAGAAAGCAGAGGTTGAGGCAGCAAAACAGAAATCCCAAATATTTTTCCATTTGCAGAGCAGCAGAGCCAGGAAAAGCCACAACCCAACCTCTCTGAGGCCAATGGGATGAGGGATCCATGTCAGGAATCCAAACCCCTCAGTCTTCAACTCATGATTATGATTATTAATTATCTAATTTTATATTGATAGAGAATTTCCATGGGCTGGATCCCCTCTGTCCAAGCCCAGATCAAAGAGATGTTCCTTGCCCAGTATTTAATGCCAACAGAAGGCATAACAACCATTCTAGACTTAAAACTGGGTCTAAGTCTAGTCTAGACTGCTCAGAAAAGTGTTTTTCACACAAGGGTTAGGGAAGCTTAAAAAAAACCCCAATTATTTGGTGCTGCAGCCCCAGATGATTCAACAGCAAAGAGAAAATCACAGCTAATTTTGGCATCAGGATCTCTAAATTAAGACTGGAAAAATAAAAATCATTGTAATCAAAATCGTAAAAAGAAAAAGGTGTTTGGAGACTGAACTTGGGTGGAAATGAGAGAAAAAGAGTAAAACACAAAAGAAAGAAATTCAAAATGGGCAAGTTTGAGGAAAAAGCTCCTTCAGATTTGAGCGGTCAAGGCCAAGTGAGGAGAAATCCACAGGAATTGTCCCTAAAATGCAGAATTTCCATCAGAACTTCTCTATCAGCAGTGGGTCCCTAAAGAGCCAATAAATTGGTTCTTCAACCAGTAGGAATTTGTGATGCCAAAGGAAAAAGAATTCCTGAGGAAAACAGCAAATTCCCATCACTGTCCCTGTCCAACCCCAAGGGACCAGAAATCACTTGATGTCTTTTGTCCCTTCATTCATTCAATTGAGTTCATAATGATGGACTCCCAGAGAATAATCCCATTTCTCTTTAAAAAATGGGATTTAGGATCATGCCCAGAATGAAGCCAGGGCTGCTGAGGTGGGCAGTGGCTCTGGATGTCAAAGGATGAGCAATAATCTCTTTACAAGGGCAATTCCCAGACGTTGGGGCATTACTGGATGCAGCTGTTCCCTGCAGCAGGACATTTTCCTATATTTTATTTTATTTCTGTAGTAGGTCTCTGTCCTAGCTGAACAAGGACATGGAGGACATTGTCTCAATCCCCCAAAAAAGCTTTTTAGAGTGTTTCTTCCTTGCGGGAACTATTGAAGGAATTTGAATAAATGGGACCTTTGAGTTACTTTAGATGATGTGATTTATTTTTCTTATCTTCTGCACAGGCAGGAAGGGTGAGTTCAGCTCACATCTTCACTGCATGGCTCAGAAGGTCACAAGACTTTTAATTATAAGATTTTTTTAAGGATTTATTAATCAATAAAACACTGTTAATAAGGCTATTTATGTTTTTAATCCAATCCTTCAATATTTCATCTCATGGACCCATGTTACAGTGTGAGCTTTCTTAGCCAGTCATGTTCTGACACACAAACCTACAGTGCTGCATTCTGAACTCCTGGTTTACCTCTGGAACTGCTTTTATTTTTATATCTTAAACGCTAAAACTCTAAACTTTCCTTTACTTAGCTTAATGTGTCTCTGTTTTAAACTGGATTGTTGGATTTTGCAAATCCCCATTCCAGCCCCTCAGTTTGGGAGCCTTTCCCAAGGTCTCAGATCAAATCCTGGGTTCCATTCTAAGCTTTGGCTTCCAGGCCCAAAGTTCTGAGAGTTCCCTGCATTTCAGATTCCAACACTTCCTGCTTGAATAAGGTACTTAAAAGAGCAAATTGTGAAATATCCTGAGTGGAATTATGGAATCCAAGCCCAGAGCCCAGCAAGCCCAGCCTGGGCATCCCTGGCAGCGCTGGCCAAAGGCTCCTGGAGCTGTGGCAGCCTCGGGGCCGTGCCCATTCCCTGGGCAGCCTGGGCAGTGCCAGCACCCTCTGGGCAACAACCTTGCCCTGAAATCCAACCTAAATCCCTCCTGGCCCAGCCCCAGCCAGGATCCTGTCCCTGTCCCGGAGCAGAGATCAGAGCTGTCCCTCTGAGGAGCTGCAGACTGAAAACTGACTCCCATTTCCCAGGAAAAAGGGGCTCGTGTGCTCCAGAGGGGCTGTGGACTCCAGCCCCACTCTCAGGCACTGCAGTTTTGTCCCTGAGAGGTTTGGTGGTGGAAATGCCTGGGAGGTCCCCCAGAGGGTGAGGGTGGAAGGGGCAGGTGGTGCCACAGGTCAGGAGGGGCTCCCAGGGGTTCCTGTTCTCCTTCTTTCCTCAGTGACTTCACTCCCACACTCAGCTCCTTGTAGGTGACACTGGGGGCAGCTCCAGGTGCACCTGAAATCTCTGTGAACCCAGGAGCTCTTCCCAGCAGCTCCACTCCACAGAATTCCTGCTGCAGGATCAGTGCAGGTACCCCTGTCCTGAGGGAGACACTTCAGAGAAACCCAGAATGGTTTGGGCTGGGAGAGATCTCAAATCCCACCCAGTGCCACCCCTGGCATGGCAGGGACACCTCCCACTGTCCCAGGCTGCTCCAGCCCCAGTGTCCAGCCTGGCCTTGGGCACTGCCAGGGATCCAGGGGTGGAATTCCATCCCAGCCCTGCCCACCCTGCCAGGGAACAATTCCTCATTGCCAAGATCCCACCCAGCCCTGCCCTCTGGCACTGGCAGCCATTCCCTGGGTCCTGGCACTGCCAAAGGGAGAGGGACTGAGGCAAAATCCAGGTCTCCAAGGGATTTTTCCAAGTTCACAGGACAATGCACCAGGCCAGGAATGGGATGGGCCAAAACCACAACAGCCATGGCACGAGGTTTGCCTGGTGTGAGGATTGGGCAAAGGATGGGAAAAGTGCTCAGAGGAGAGAAGAAATCACAGGTTCAAACAGAAAAGCAGCCAGAGAATCCCAGAATCCCAGAGTGGTTTGGGTTGGGAGAGACCTCAAAGCCCACCCAGAACCACCCCTGCCATGGCAGGGACACCTCCCACTGTCCCCAGTGTCCAGCCTGGCCTTGGGCACTGCCAGGGATCCAGGGGCAGCCCCAGCTGCTCTGGGCAAACTCAGCCTCTCCACCCTGACAGGGAGGGATTTCTTCCCAATATCCCATCCAAACCCACTCTCTGGCAGTTTGAAGCCATTTCCCTTTTTTTGGCACTCCAGTTCCTGATGCAGAATCCCTCTCTGGCTTCACTGGAATCCCTTCAGGCCCTGGGATGTGCTCTGAGGCCTCCACACATCCTTCTCTTCTCCAAGGCTTCCAGAGCTCCAAGAGCCTTTGGACAATGCTCCCAGGGATGCCCAGGGTGGGATTTTTGGGGGGGTCTGTGCAGGGCCAGGGCCTGGACTGGATGATCCCTGTGGGTCCCTTCCCACTCTGGACATTCCCAGCTTCCATTCATGAATTAATTTCCTGGTTTATTTGCTCCTTAGGGCAAAAATTAATATATTTTTTGGTTTATTTTTTTCCTTGCTCTCTGCCTTGATAACGTGGCTGAAGATAAGAGAGAGGAACACCCCTTCAGCTCCTCAGGGCTCCCACACAGCTCCAACTCTTCCTCACCCCCTCCCTAAAAAAAAAAAAAAAAAATTAAAAACATGAAAAGCCAAAGGAAAATCAGCCCAGAACAGCAAAATCCTCCCTTTTGACTCAGAGTCTGACTCCTTCCTCCAGAGGGACTTTTCCCAGGATGGACCCCATTGGTCTGTCCCCTCACACCACCCTGCTCCTCCCCGCCAGCTCCCGGGGCTCTCCCAGGGTTGTCCCCTCTGGGTTGGACGTGGTGACCTCATGGAGATGTCAGCCAAGCCCAAATCTTCCAATTTGGGACCCAATATAAGGCCAGGCTCCAGTGGCTCCCAGGGCAGGAGCAGGAGGGAAGGGCAGGAAAAGCCTTCAGGGAAGGAGTTCAGAGAGTTCAGGAAGGGTCACATTCACTTGTAGAGTCACTCCTTATAGTTTTAAATTTTAATCTTTTTTCTCTTTTTTTTTTCCTATTTTTTTTTCATTTTTTCCTATTTTTTTTCCACTTTTCCCCACTGAGATTTTCTCAGCCCTCACCTTTCCCTCTCTGTCCCTCTCAGCTGCTGGTGTGGTGAAGATTTACATCCATGAGGAACTGGAAAAACCCCGTGGGGGTGTTCAGCCTGGAGAAGAGAAAGCTCCAGGGAAACCTCATCCAAATGGGAGATCCTCCCTTGGAATTCTCCCCTGTGGACTCTGGGACCTGAACACTTCCCTCAAAACACAGCCCTGAGATATCCTCACAGGTTTCTTGGGAAGCAGAGCTGGAGCCCTTTGGAAAATCCCATTTTTTACATCTTGGAGCATTTTCTGCTCTGAAATTTCCTGGAGGCTGGGTCCCCTCTGTCCAAGCCCAGCTCAAAGGGAAGTTCCTTGCCCAATATTTAATGCCAACACAAAGCATAGCAACCATTCTAGACTTAAAACTTCTAAGTCTAAGGTTCTAAGTCTAAGGTTCTCAGTCTAAGTCTAGACTGCTCAGAAAAGTGTTTTTTCACAGATGAATTAGGAGGGCTTAAAAATATATAAACTATTTGGTGCTGCAGCCCCAGATGATTCAATAGCAGAGAGAAAATCACCGCTAATTTTGGCATCAGGATCTCTAAATTTAGACTGGAAAAATAAAACTCATTGTAATCAAAATCATAAAAAGAAAAAGATCTTTGGAGACTGAACTTGGGTGGAAATGAGAGAAAAAGAGTAAAACACAAAAGAAAGAAAATCAAAATGGGCAAGTTTGAGGAAAAAGCTCCTTCAGATTTGAGTGGTCAAGGCCAAGTGAGGCAAAATCCACAGGAATTGTCCCTAAAATGCAGAATTTCCATCAGAACTTCTCTATCAGCAGTGGTTCCCTAAAGAGCCAAAAAATTGGTTCTTCAACCAGTAGGAATTTGTGATGCCAAAGGAAAAAGAATTCCTGAGGAAAACAGCAAATTCCCATCACTGCCCCTGTCCAACACCAAGGGACCAGAAATCACTTGTCTTTTGTCCCTTCATTCATTCAATTGAGTTAATGATGATGGACTCTCAGAGAATAATCCCATTTCTCTTTAAAAAATGGCATTTAGGACAATGAACTTTTCTATCAGCAATCCCAAACACGACAACTGAATTAAAAAGTCCGGCCCTCCCCGTGTGTTCGGGATCATCCTGAGGTGCCTATTCCCAGATATTCCAAGTTCTTCTCTCTGAGCCGTGGAACTCAAGGAATTCACAGAATCCCAGAATCACTGGCTTGGAAGAGACCTTCAAGACCATGGAGTCCAACCTGTTCTAGGAGCCTCCTCAAGCCAGGTCTCATCAGCTCTTGGAGGTCTGTATCACACCCAAGATAGCTCAGCTGCCCTTGGAGGCATAGAAATCAGCAGGATGGCTTCTGTTGCAGTGCTGGAAACAAAAAGGTTTTAATAAAAGGCAAAATAACAAACAGAAAAACCGAGCCAGGTGCAAGAGGTTCTGGTAAAACACCTCACAAAAGCCATTGGTTTCTTTGTTCTCTTCTTTTTCCAGTAAATTGCCCAGGTGGGACTTTTTGGCTCCTGTCCAATTGGCCATGCTTAAGTTTGAGGTGAAGTCCCCCAGGTCCTATGAGGTGTCTTTTTCACCTAATCCAGGAGAGAAACTTCTGGGCTTTTTTCCTTTTAAGGGCACAAAGGAGAGTTCGGTCACTCCATCAACGAGGAGCACATTCCCACACCAACCCAGTCCCAACTGAACCCTGGCACCCGGTGCCACATCCAGGCTTTGTTAAACACACCCAGGCATGGGGACTCCACCACCTCCCCGGGCAGCCATTCCAGAACTTTCTCCTTTACCCTTGCTGGAAAAACCTTTTCCCTGCTATCCAACCTGGATTTCCCTTGGTGTAGCTCGAGGCTGTGGAATCATGGAATGGTTTGGGATGGAAAGGATCTGAAAGATCATCTGGTTCCATGGCAGGGACACCTCCCACTGTCCCAGGCTGCTCCCAGCCCCAGTGTCCAGCCTGGCCTTGGGCACTGCCAGGGATCCAGGGGCAGCCCCAGCTGCTCTGGGAATTCCATGCCAGCCCTGCCCACCCTGCCAGGGAACAATTCCTCATTGCCAAGATCCCATCCAGCCCTGCCCTCTGGCAGTGTAAAACCATTCCCCCTTACCCTGTCACTGTTTCTCCCTATAAAACCCCCTCTCCCTCCTTTTATAACCTCTTTAGGCCATTCCAGAACTTTCTCACCCTTGCTGGAAAAACCTTTTCCCTGCTCTCCAGCCTGGATTTCCCTTGGTGCAGCTGGAGGCTGTGTGCTCTGGTTGTGTCAGTGCTGCTGGAGACAGAGCCCAGGGCCAGCTGAGCCCAGGCCCCTTTCAGGAGCTGTGCAGAGTGAGGAGGGCAGCCCTGAGTCTCCTTTGCTCCAGGCTGAGCACCCCCAGCTCCCTCAGGGCTTCCTCACAGGGTTTGTGTTCCCAGCCCCTCTCCAGCCTCCCTGGCCCCTCTGCATGTGCTCAGTGTCCCCAGGTCCTTCCCAAGCTGAGGGGCCAGAGCTGGGCACAGCACTCCAGGTGTGCCCTCAGCAGTGCCCTGTGCAAGGTTTGGCCAGGAGCAGAAGCTCCCTGGCTGCTCCAGCCCCAGACAGAGGCCACATTTCTGAGAGGAGTCCAGAGCCTGGCCAAGAAACTGAGGGAGGAGAAATGAGAAGCTGCTGCTGTCCCAAATGGAGCTGCTGGCCTGGGAATGGAAGCTGAGTCATCTCTCCTGCTCCTCTGGGCTCTCCAGCTGTCGGATTTGCTGCTTCATTTTTTTCCATTTCCTTCCCTACCTCCTTTTCCAGGTTTTCAAACATAACATTTCAGCTTTCCATGGTGACATCACCGGTTCCACCATGCCCAAATCCTCATTTTTGGAAGGTGGGGGGGGGAGCTGATGCTTTCCAGCAATATCCTCATGCCCATGGGACAGGGGGAAATATTCATGGGAAAAAAATCATTTTTAAGCATCCCAAAACCTTCCCTCCATCTTTCTAACAAATCCTGCTGTTCTAATTAAGAGGTGATTAGAGATTCCTGTGTGTTCCAAGGGGTTTTATCCAGTGGATCCATGATATTCCCACTCCATCAGGCATTTAGGGAAGTGTTGGGAGGCTGAAGCTCTTGGCATGGATGCTGGATGTGACTCATGAGCTGGAGCTGGGCAGGTGACATCACCAGCAAAGGGAAACGAGGATTTCAAGGGTTCAAGGGTTTCAGTTGAAAGGAATAAAATATCCAGACACAGAGGATTAGCAGGAAAATTTGCCTCTGTCAGGAGCAGGGGAGCCCAGAGAGAATAAATTATATCCTTTTGCTTCCTTCAGCCACCGGCTTCTTGTCAGGCTGGAAAAAATCAGAGAAGCCAAAAAAAAAAAAAAAAAAAGAAAAAAAGGGAAAAGAAAAAGAACCCAGCTGGCTTTGACAGAAATGCAGTCATTACCTCAGTGAGCTTCACAGGAGGGCTTTGAAAGCAGACAAATTTTCTGGGTTCTGTCCCAGATTCCCAGATCTGGATTTCCTTTCCATAAAGACAGGGAGAGAAGTGGAGTTAGACAAAACAAAAGTGGTTTTAGTAGCTGAACACGAGCAGCAGGAGCAGGGCTGAGCTCCCCAGGGACTGAGCTTCTCCTCTTTTGCCTCAGCATGGCCAGAGAGCTCAGCTCTGCTTTGATCCAGACCTCAGGGCTGTGCTGGGGTTTGAGGGTCCCCAGGACGAGGGAAGAGATGAAAATCTCGACTTTATGTTTTAGAAGGCTGATTTATTATTTGACAATATATATTATATTAAAAGGAAATGATATACTAAAACTACACTACAGAATAGAAGAAAGGATTTCATCAGAAGGTTAGAAAAGAAAGGAATCAATAATAAAATCTGACCCGAGAGTCTGACACAGCTGGACCATGATTGGTCATCAAGTAAAAACAATCCACATGGAACTAATTAAAGATGCACCTGTTGGTAAGCAACCTTCAAACTACATTCTAAGATAATCTAAGATGCAGATAATTGCTGTTTACACTTCTTTTTTGAGGCTTCTCAGGAGAAAAATCCTGGCAGAAGGTATTTTTCATAAAACATCCCAGTGCCAGGGTGGGAATTCCAGCATTCCCTTCCTGCTGAGCCTGAGGGAGGATCCACAGCCCTGGAAGGGTTTAGGGCCAGGCTCTGAGCAGCCTGGGACAGTGGAAGGTGTCCCATGGTAGCACTGTCATTGTTGGACAATTTTTAGGGATTATTTTTAATTTAAGAATGATTTATTGATTTATTTATTGATAAGTTATTAATTATTTTATTAATTTATTAAATAATTTAATCTTTATTCAAAAAGAAATTATTTATTTATTGAATATTTATTTATTTATATGATTTATGATTTATTTATTTTATATCTTAAATTAAGAATGATTTATTATTAATCTTAAAGACTAAGATTTTAGAGGAATAAGTCTGTGGTTATAGCTCAACAGTGGTCACAAGTTGTTTTGTTATAAGGTAATACATAATTTCTTTCAATTAATAGATAGTTGTTATAAAATTTATCTTATTTTTTTAACTTGTTACTTTTACTTCCTTCTGTTGTACTGTGGATACTTTTATTTAACGGGCTTGTAACTTATAGGTACACATCTGTTTCTATTACAACTTTAAACTCTTAGTTTATATAATTACACTTTTATATTATAAACTTTATTACAATCTTATTTATTATAGTTTCTCACTTAAGGTATATTTTTATTTATAACTTTAGAAATATACATTTATGTTTTTCTTCTTAATGTTTGTGTGTTGCATTTTACATTAATTTAATTTCACATTATTTTACATTATTATTAATGTAATTCTACATTAATTTAATTTAAATGTAATTTAATTTAACTAATTTAATTGATTAATTTACATTAATTTCAGGTTATAGATCAAACTTTTCAGTGTCAGTAGAAGTTTTTGTTTTTCTGATTCTCACACCATGGGAGGGGGTGGAACGGGATGAGCTTTAAAACCCATCCCAACCCCAACCATTCCATGATTCCAGGAACTCTGAGCCCATGGGCACGAGGTCAGGTACAGCAGGGACCATTCCTAGGGCAGAACAGAATGTGGATTCTTGGCTGTTTTTGTTTGCCAAGGTCAGGATTAAATGTGTGAGAGGGTATTTCTTGTTGGCACTCAGATGTTTATCAGTTCTTATCTCTGTCACAGTCTCACAGACCCTGAGTTCTGCAGCACTTCACTCCAACAAACTAAAAATGGAGCCCTGTCTCTCTCTCCAAGGCCTTTGAAGGATAAACTGTCCAATTAACAAATGACACCTCAATTATTTTCACTTTTAACCCAATACCCAACCACCCGTGCCCCCAATGGGGACTTTTTTATCCAATGACACAAAACCACCCAAACCCATGGAGGAGAAGGTGAAGAAGAAGGAGCAGCCTCCACCCCAAACCCTCCATCTTGCTTTCTCTCTATTCCTGTATTCTAAACCCTTAAACTCTGAGTTTCCCACCCTGTGATATCACACACTTCTATCCAAACTCCACACCTTTAATCTCAGTTTTATTCTTGAATTTTGGAAGCTTCTCCAGGCCCTCAGGTCAGTGCAGTGTTCTCTTGGGGTCAGTGCCTGGCAGCACAGAAAGCCCGGAATTCCCAGCAGCCAGGGTTCCAACAACAGAAGGTGTTGAGATCTTCCCCAGGAGCAGCAGGTGTTGGAAAACTGTGGAAACAATGACACCAGGTGAATGTAAATGAAGATTTTCATCATGGCAGCAAAAATTCATTGGGGAAAACCTCACATTCCCCTTCAGGAACGGCCTGAAGGTGCAGGAGGGCAGGGTTGGATGGGATATTGGGAAAACATTCCTTGCTGGGTGGATTTTGAGGCCCTGGCTGTGGATTCCCCATCCTTGGAAGTCTCCAAGGCCAGGCTGGACAGGGATCTGAGAAACCTGGAAGTTTGTAAACACAAATATCCTAAAATGTGGTGTGTGGTATTTGCAGGGGTCCCCAGGATGAGGTGAGAGATGAGAATCTGGCTCCATGTTCTCAGAAGGCAGAATTATATTATATTATATTATATTATATTATATTATATTATATTATATTATATTATATTATATTATATTATATTATATTATATTATATTATATTATATTATATTATATTATATTATATTATATTATATTATATTATATTGAGAAAGGATACAGACAGAAGGCTTAACAAGAATGATCATGAAAAACTCATGAGTGACTCCTCAGAGTCCAGCACAGCTGGCTGTGATTGGTCATTAATTAAAAACAATTCACATGAAACCAATCAAACAATGACCAGTTGGATCAATAATCTCCAGCCACATTCCAAAGCAGCCAAACAGGGAGAAGCAAATGAGAAAATATTGGTTTTTCTCTGAGGCTTCTCATCTTCCCAGGAGGAGAAATCCTGGCGAAGGGATGTTTCAGAAAATGTGGCAGTGAGGGTGGTGGCACACAAACATTGGATCTTTCTTTCCAGGTGAATCTTTCCAGGTGAAGGCTTCCCAAGTGCCATGCCTGGTTCCTTGGAGCTGTTTGATAGGAAAACCAGAGGGAAAGCTCTGAACTCTGCTTTTATTGCTGGTTTTGTGCTCACAAACGGTGCCCAGACACTCCCAGGGGCACGAGGGGCAGATCCAGGCACACAAACCCAGCCCAGACCTCGCTCAGGCTGAGCTGTCCCTGGAATGTGTCCCCTGGATCCCTCCCCAGGTGTCCTTGGAGGTGTCACAGCCCCAGCAGCGAGTGGAGGTGACACACAGCTCCTCAAAGTGACAAAAACCAGTTCTGCTGATGCTTCCCTGCCCAAAGCCAAGGTCCCCACCTTGAGGAGGAGAAAGCAGGGAATGAGCAGCCAGGAAGGTCTGGGGTGTCCCCAAGGCCAGGTTCAGCAGGGTGAGCTCATTGATTGTGGCTCCTCTCTGAAATTTTCTCAGCTCCAGCCTAAGAACGCCTCCCATGAAAGGCCCCTCTCACCTTTTTTGTCACCTTTTCTCTCTCCACAGCAGAGCCACAGCTGGTGGCAGCCAAAGGAGATTGCTGCAGCTCCTCTCAGCGGAGGTTTGGGCAAAAAAACCCAAATGCACAAAACCCCAAACCTCAAAAAAACCCCCCAGACACCGAGCAGAGCAAGGCTTGAACTGTGCTATTCTCACGGGGGGGAGGAGAGGAAAACACTTTTATTGCTGCAGTTTTGCAGCTGCTGCCAGGATTTGGAGGAGAAAGCTCTAAAACTTGTTGAAATCTCCTTGGTTTTTATGGCTGGCATGTGGATTTTTAACATATCACCTGCCCAGAGATGGAACTGGGCTGCCAAGGAAAATATTCCTGCAGAATATTGGATTTTGTTTTTTCTCTTGTGTTCTGTATGAAATGCATCTCCAAGCTTTGGGCACTGGCCTAACCCATCCTGGGTGCTGTCAGGCCTTCATTTAATTTTCCTATTTCTGCCTTTCTGTTTCCCAGCAGATTAGGGGTTGGATATTAGGGAGGAATTCCTCCCTGTGAGGGTGGTGAGGTCCTGACACTGGGAAAATGTGGAAGTCATCCCTGGAAGTGTCCAGAGCAGTTTGGACAGGGCTTGGAGCAAACTGGGAGATGTCCCTGGGGGACTGGATGAGTTTTAAGGTCCCAAACAATTCCATGACATCACCCTGATATGTGTGGCTTTTTTGGGTTTGTTTTTTTTTTTTTTAATTAGCCATTTTTATTTTTGATATCAAACCCAGTATCTGCAATGAGAGTTTGGAACCAACCCCCTTTACCTTTCTGTGCGCCTCAATTTCCTGCCAGGCTGGATTTGGAGTCACTGAGGGATCCTGCAGGCTGGATTTGGTGTTTTGGGATCCTGCAGGCTGGATTTGGGGTCACTCAGGGATCCTGCAGGCTGGATTTGGGGTCATTAAGGGATCCTGCAGGCTGGATTTGGAGTCACTGAGGGATCCTGCAGGCTGGATTTGGAGTCATTCAGGGATCCTGCAGGCTGGATTTGGGGTCACTCAGGGATCCTGCAGGCTGGATTTGGGGTCATTAAGGGATCCTGCAGGCTGGTTTTGGGGTCACTGAGGGATCCTGCAGGCTGGATTTGGAGTCATTCAGGGATCCTGCAGGCTGGATTTGGGGTCATTCAGGGATCCTGCAGGCTGGATTTGGGGTCAGTCAGGGATCCTGCAGGCTGGATTTGGTGTTTTGGGGTCCTGCAGCCTCCCCTCCCTGCTCACCTCTGACAAGAACCGAAAGCTGAGGCTGTTTCCTGACCCAGCCCAGAGAAAAGAAACCCTCAGATGTTTCTGGGCAGCAGCTGCACGTCAAAAATAGTCCCTGGCCAACAGCCCCAGTGCCCTGAGAGCTCAGGAGGGCTCTGCTCTCACAAATGTGGCTCTCATTTATTGGAAGTGAGCACTGGGTCCTTTTTCCATGATCACTCAGGGGTGGGAAGTGAAACCTCTCGGTGCTCAGAGCTGTGTTTGACACCAGAGCTGTTTGCTCTGCACTGGGGTGGTGGATTCTGAGACTTAAAGGGCATTTTCTGCCTGGCTGGATGAGAATTTGTTGTTGTTTGGTAATTTGGATTTGAAATTTTATTGGGGGTGCTCAGCTGGAGAGGAGAAACTCCAGGGCCTGAAGGGGCTCCAGGAGAGCTGCAGAGGGACTGGGGACAAGGCCTGCAGGGACAGCACACAGGGAATGGCTCCCAAGTAGGATTTGATGGGATCTTGGGAATGAGGAATTGTTCCCTGGCAGGGTGGGCAGGGGCTGGGATGGGATTCCCAGAGCAGCTGGGGCTGCCCCTGCATCCCTGGCAGTGCCCAAGGCCAGGCTGGACACTGGGGACAGTGGAAGGTGTCCCTGCCATGGCAGGGGTGGGATGGGATGAACTTTAAATCCCTTCCATGATTCCATTTGTTGCTGTGCCATGATTAAAGCCACGTTCCCAGCCACGTTTACCTGTCCTAAACTCCACATAATTAATTCTGAGTTTAACCACATCCAGCTTTGGGAGGACCTGGGTCTGTCCACTCCAGGTGTGCCAAGCTTTGGATCCCACCCAGCAAAAGGGACAAAACATCCCCTGGGAATGAGGCCAGAGCAGGCAGAGCCAGCAGGAATTTCCCTGGATGTGTTTTGAGGTGGATGCATTTCCAACCCTCTGCTCCCCTGATTATTCCCCAGGCCCTGGGACAAGCCCTTAAGACAAAGACAACAGCAGATGTAAATCCTGGGAATTCCAAGGCTTTGTGAGGGATCCTGATGCCCCAGAGGGGGCTGCTCACTCCTGTCCCTGTCACTGTCACATTTTCTGGAAAAATCCCCTTGCCAGGATTTCTTCTCCTGGGAAGCTGAGAAGCCTCAGAGAAAAAGGAAAACAATAATTATCTGATTTGCTTCTCCTGTGTTTTGCTGCTCTGGAATGTGCTTTGGACATTGTTTATCAGCTGGTGATTGTTTCATTGGTTTCATGTGAATTGTTTTAACTTAATGACCAATCACAGCCCAGCTGTGTTGGGACTCTGGAGAGAGTCACGAGTTTTTCTTTATTATCTTTTAGCCTTCAGTCTGTATCCTTTAGTATAGTTTTAGTATAGCATAATATATCATACCATATCATACAAATAATATAATATAATATAATATAATATAATATAATATAATATAATATTAAAAATAATATAATTGATTTCATATTATATAATAAAATTGAATAAATATTATATAATAGACTATAATATAATAATAAATTTTCCTTCTAAGAGCATGGAGTCAAATTTATCATTTTCTCCCCTCTAATGGGGGACCCAGAAAATACCACATGTCCCTGTTTGTCCCAACCCAGCAAAGCTCAGGTGTGGCTGTGCCACATTTCCCTGTGCCACATTTCCAGCCCCATCCTGCCTCTTCCCAGCTGCTCCAGGGGAATATTTAGACCCACATGCTCCTGGGAGGAACATCCAGGCAGGAAAATGTCACTGCTGTCCCTGCAGGAGGCTGAGTTGGCCTCACTGCTCCTCACCCCACTGTCCCCTATGAGCAGGAAGTGCTCTTTAGGGGCATTATTTTTCTTTAGGGTTTTACTCCTCATCAGAGCATTCAAGGCATTGGAGGGCACAGTCAGGGTTGATTTTCCACCCTCAGATGGTGGGAATTGTTCTTTTTCAGCCTCCCACTTGGTGTGGTTGCTTGCCAAGGAAAACCCAGGTGCTGCTGGGTTCTTGTCCGGCATCCAGGCAGGAGCCTTTGCTGTGAGTCAGGAGAAACCCAATCCCCCCAGCACAGCACGCCTGCAATCCAGCCCGAGCTGCAAACTGCCCAGACAGGACAGAAAATTGAGGGCCTGACCACATCTGGTCATTAAAGATCCCCCAGAGCTCCTTGCAGAGGCAGGAGCAGGAACCCACACAAGTTCCCCGTGCCTGGAGTTTGCTCCACTCCTGGCCGTTGATGTCATGGTGTCCTGTCTCCAGCTATTTGGGATGGATCTGCTCAGGAGTGCAGAAATATCCTTTTAAGGGTATTGCTCAGCTCTCCCTGCCCTCCTGTTCCAGGCAAAGCCAGGCCTTTCCTGCATTGTTCAGGCTCTGGGAGCAGGAATTCAGTCTAGGAAGTCTCAGCCTGAAGAGATCTCTGGAGCACCAGCCACAGACCCCCAGAATCCCAGAATGACTGAAGCTATAAAGAAGAAATAAAGAAGAATTAAATAGAAATAAATAAAAGAAATAGAAATAAATAAATAAAATGAATAAGTGAATAAAAATAGAAATAAATAAAAATCCTTTCCTAAAACCAACTTTCCCAGTTGTTAAATAAATAAATAATAAAACCACCATGTAAAGATATATATATTAATAGTAGCTCAACCATCCAAAATTTCTCCAGAAACAGAACTTCAGTGTTTATTTGATTATCACTGGGTGATCCCAGCTCCACCAGCATCACCCCAATCCCTGTCCCCAAGGCCACATCCAGACTGCTCTGGGACAATTCCAGGGACTCCAAACCTCCCTGGGCAGCTCAGCCCAAGGCCTGACCACTCTGCCAGGGAAATTTTCTTTGCCAATCTCCAACCTGAGCCTGCCCTGGTGCCATTTGAGGCCATTTCCTCTCATTTTTTCCCTGCCCCTCCTGTCAGGAGTTGTGCAGAGCACTGAGGTCCCCCCTGAGTCTCCTTTTCTCCAGGCTGAGCCCCCCCAGTTCAGCTGCTCCTCCCAGGATTTGTTTTCCAGCCCTTTCCCATCTCCATTCCCTCCTCCGGACGTGCTCCAGTGCTGTCCCCACTGTCCCAGCCACCCCACTGCCCTTCAGCCAAGCACTCCTTGGCCTTTAACCCCAAAGCCTGACCCCAAAAGGAGCCAGGCTCCATCTGTGGCTGGGTCTCTCCATAACCTATGGAGAAATCCCATGGTTTTAAGGTTTGTAAAGGTTTTTTAAGGCAGGATCCCCATGGATATGACAACAAACCCCTGTTTGCCAACAGAGTGAGGGCTGCTCTCCTCAGCCAAGGGAGGGAGACTGGAGGAGATCTCTGTGGGATCAGCTGAAAGGACACAAAATCCCAACACTGACCTAGGGAAAACCTCATCCCATTTTCCCACTTTAGTCCCTCTTGACCCCACTCCCTCTTGCACAGCACTGGTGTAAGTAATACCAAAGCTGTGTTGGCTGCTCAAGTTGTTCTCCTCTGAACATGATTAAATTTTTGTCAGCTGGAAGAGAAGCATCTCTGCGTTTGCAGAGTAAATTGAGTCAATTAAACTCTTCAGTCAGCATTCTGATTCCTTTTGTTTCTCACTGCATTTGTCACCGTGCTGGCATTTGCTCTTGGCTCTGTCACTGGCCTAAAAACTCAAATATCAAAGTGGGTTTTTTTGGGTTTCTTCTCCAGGAAAAAAAATGCAGAAAATAAGAAAAGACAAAAAGATGCCTTTCCACAGATATTCCCTGCATCTGGCTAGCTCCCCACGAGTTCCAGGAAATTGGTTGGCTGCCACTTCACACAGCTGGGAGCACTTTGGAGCAGCAGCAGCCGTGGTGCTGGTCCTGGTTGGAATGAGGAGGGCGAGGGAAGGGATGGATGGAATAACAACTGTCTGGTGTTCGCTCAGGAGCACTGGGAATGGGCACTGCAGACTGGCTGGGGATGGATAATTCTGCTCCCCAAGCCTCTGGAGCATCCAAGAAATTCCAAGGCATGGATAAGAGGTGTCCTAACCAGCTGAGGATCACCCCATAAACACCACTCAGGGATCAGACAGGCTGGGAGGGAAGGGAGTTCCAGCCTTGATTGATCATCCAAGGAAGAAAAAAAATGTTGGGAAGGGATATAAATCCCATTTTTTTTAATATGGTTCGAGATTTCCATAGAGTTCTAGGAATGACAAGAGTTGTTCTTGTGGGGAATTCAGCTTTCAGATTAATCCCAGCAGAATCCATAATCCTTGGGGATGACTGGTGTTCCCTCAGGAGCACTGGGAATGAGCACTGCAGACTGGCTGGGGATGGGTAATTCTGCTCCCCAAGCCTCTGTGTCATCCAAGAAATTCCAAGGCATGGATAAGAGGTGTCCTAACCAGCTGAGAATCACCCCATAAACACCACTCAGAACTGGGGGTGTCCAGGAACCAAACAAAATTGGGATGAGGTGTTGGAGTCTCTCCCAGAGAGTTCCAACTGTAAACATGGGATGAAGGCTGGGAGGGAAGGGAGTTCCAGCCTTGATTGAGTATCCAGGAAAAAAAAGGTGGGAAGGGATATAAATCCTATTTTTTTTTGTATGGGTTGAGATCTCTGCAGAGTTCTTGGAATGACAGGAATTGTCCTTGTGGGGAAATTCAGCTTTCAGATTAATCCCAGCAGAATCCATAATCCTTGGGGATGACTGGTGTTCCCTCAGGAGCACTGGGAATGAGCACTGCAGACTGGCTGGGGATGAATAATTCTGCTCCTCAACCCTCTGGAGCATCCAAGAAATTCCAAGGCATGGATAAGAGGTGTCCTAACAGCTGAGGATCACCCCATAAACACCACTCAGAACTGGGGGTGTCCAGGAACCAAACAAAATTGGGATGAGTCTCTCCCAGAGAGGAGCACCAAAGAGGGATGAAGACTGGGAGGGAAGGGAGTTCCAGCCTTGATTGGTCATCCAAGAAAAAAAAAGGTGGGAAGGGATATAAATCCCATTTTTTTTGTATGGGTTGAGATCTCTGTAGAGTTCTTGGAATGACAGGAATTGTCCTTGTGGGGAAATTCAGCTTTCAGATTAATTCCAGCAGAATCCATAATCCTTTGGAGTGTTTTGGGGTGGATTTCCTTAAAAGTGATTATTGGCTCGATTTTGTCAATGCTGATGATATTTGGGAAGATCTGATTGCAGAAAATCACCTGCAGTGAAATAATTAGGAATTAATTCAGTTCTCTTAAGAATTTTGATTTAAAAAGGGAAAATTTTGACCAAGTAAGGAAATGAGGGATTGAAGCCATCTGGAGTGAGCAGTTCAAAGTTTGCTTAAGCCATGGATGCAAGGAAGGGATTGTAAGTAACAAGGGATGGTCCTTTTAGAGCAAATAAAGAAAATTAGGAATAATTAAGGAGCTGACATGGAATAAAATGGGAAGTTTCAGTTGGAGTTCAGAGGCACCAACTGCAAAAATCCAAAGTAACAAAAATCTGGTTTGGATCTCACAAAGGAAATAAAAAGCAGCAAAAACGGTTTTCAGTTATAGAAATGAGAAGAGAACAAAGAAAGAAGAAGTGAGGAGACTTTGAGGGCAACCTAGGGATCAGACCTAAACAGTGACACAAACTCAGGGAATGCTTTCCCTCATTTTCCAGAGAGGATGCAAAAGTTGGGGGTAAAAGCAGGAGGATGGATGGGAGTGGGGTGGAGGTAAACTGGGAATGGCCACTCTGAGGTGGAAGCAGAGCTCCAAAAGCTCCCTGCCTCAAACTGGGTGAACTGGGAACTCTCCATGCTCACCTCTGGAAGGATTTTAATGGGAATAGGGAGCTTATTGCTCTCCTAGATCATCTGGAGAGGCAAAATCCACAGGGAAAAAGAACTTCAGCAAAGGATAATGCTGATATCCAGAGAAACGGGATTACAGAGCTACTGGGAGGTTTAGGTTGGAAACCACAGAACATTTCCAGCCCTCTGATGCCTGAGGATGTGGCACAGATTCCCAGGAGGAGAAGGTTTCTCTGGGAATGTGACCAAGGCCTGGGAAGTTTAATTTAAGGAGGCTCAGGAGTGTTCCAGACTGCAAGGCAAGATGGATTCCATTCCCATCTGTAGGGCAGATTATCTTTTGCCAAGTGGGCAGTTTGCCTTATCTCTCTCTGAGTGCTCACAATCACTCCTCCCTCGGGAGGTGACATCTGCTGATAACAGCCATGGAATGTCCCTGCATGGCTGATAAGAACTGCAGCATCCCATTGGGAGATGTGAGCCCAGAGGGAGGGGCCAAGCATTCCTGCCTGGATATAATCTGGAGATTCTGGAACACCAGCACAGCTTCTGCACTGGATTCCCCAGAGGAACAGCAGCTGCCTCTTCTCCCACTGGATCTCCAGAGGCAGAGACTGCACCTTTCTCCAGGATCCCTGCTCCAGCAGAGCCACCCCTGACACTGCAGGAGGGCTGAGCCACAATTCCAATGGTTCTGCTGCCAGCACCCTGACCCACAGGGTGTCAGGCTGGGTTCTGACTCTGACACTGTTGTTCTAGTTTAATGCATTGTTTATTTTATCCTTTTATTTTTTTTTTCCTTTCCCTATTA
Organism: Agelaius tricolor; assembly: GCF_023055355.1. Classification (NCBI taxonomy): domain Eukaryota; kingdom Metazoa; phylum Chordata; class Aves; order Passeriformes; family Icteridae; genus Agelaius; species Agelaius tricolor. The sequence goes on along the minus strand of NW_027269267.1, from coordinate 1,803,018 downwards.
AAGAACTGTTATTTCCTGCTCCCATATTTTTTGCCTGAGAGTCCCTTAATTTAAAATTTATAGCAATTTGGAGGCTGGGGGGGGAGAGGGTTTACATTCTCCATTGCAGGGGAGGCTCCTGCCTTCCTTAGCAGGCACCTGGCTTTCCAAACCAAGACAAGGAGGGACCTTGTGGCTCTGCACAAGTCCCTGCCAGGAGGGCACAGCCGGGGGGGTCGGGCTCTGCTCCCAGGGCACAGGGACAGGAGCAGAGGGAACGGCCTCAGGCTGGGCCAGGGCAGGCTCAGCTTGGCCAGCAGCAGCAATTTGCCCATGGCAAGGGAGCTCAGGCCTTGGCAGGGGCTGCCCAGGGAGCTTTGCAGTGCCCAGCCCTGCAGGTGTCCCCTGCAGGTGGCACTGAGTGCTCTGGGCTGGGGACAAGGTGCCCATGGGGCACAGCTGGCACTGCATGGGCTGGCAGGGCTGGGCCAGCCTCAAGAATTCTGGAATTCTATTTCTGGGCTGGGCTCTACCCCCATCAGTGCTGCCCTGGGTGAGGAGCTGGGCTGGAGACCCCACCAGCTGCCTTGGACCTTCACCGGCCAGAGCCCCCTTCCAAAATTTGGGGAGCTGTGGCTGCATCTGGAACTTCTGCCTCCTTAATCCACTTTTAATAGCCATGGAAATTAGCATGAAAGCCTAATAATCGTGTCTGGGATCAAGAGAGACAGACAGGTATTGTTTAAATCCACATTTTAGCAGCATTAGTAAGCAAGCACAAGGGAAAACCAGTTCTCTGTTGCAAGGCTGGAGGATTTTGGCAGGATTTTGGCAGGAGGAATAAATCCTGAAAGCTCTGCTTGTAATTAATCTCTATCTGCAGCTCAGAGCTCTGTCCAGGAGAATTCCCATTGCTTCAGCTGAAGATGCTTCAAAGTCCATCGCAGAGGACACACCAGTGAAAAGTTTTGCTGGTAAGGTCTTTAATTATGGCTTTGTTAAACATTTAATTTATAGATGAAAGAGCAGCTATTGTGAGCTGGGCTGTTAAAATCATCTGTGCTAAGCTGTTAAATAAGCTCCTGGCTTTTTGTTAATTCCCAAATATGTCAAGGAAGTAATTTAATATTGGGACGTGGAGTTTTTGTTCCTGTCTCCCTCCTTTAGTTAGAGTTAATTGGATGGGTGCTGCAGTGGAGCAGAAATGGTGCCAGGCATTTAAAATTCACTATTTCAGGGCAGGATTTCAGATTTAAATCCAGAGACATCACACAGAGACAGAGGCAACTTAAAAACAAGGAGCATCCTTGGCCCTTTGGATCTGCTGCAATTAATGGCAGCTTTGGAGATGGTTCCCAATAGATCCACAGGGGTTTTTGGGGACAAGCCCTGGGGAGAAGGATCTGGGGATCTCATGGGTGAAAAACTGGACAGGAGCCACCAGTGAGTGCTGGGAGCCCTGAAATCCATCAAAATCCTGGGCTGCATCCAGGGAGGAGAGAGCAGCAGGAAAGGGATTGGGATTGGGATTGGGATTGGGATTGGGATTGGGATTGGGATTGGGATTGGGATTGGGATTGGGATTGGGACTGGGATTGGGATTGCGCCTCCTCAGGTGATTTCCCACCTGCAGAGCTGCCCCAGGCCTGGGCCCAGCCCAGGGAGGAGCTGGAGCTGCTGCAGAGAGCCCAGAGGAGGCTCCAGGATGAGCAGAGGGATGGAGCAGCTCTGCTGGGAGGAAAGGCTGGCACAGCTGGGATTGTTCACCTGCACAGGAGAAGCTTTGGGCTGAGCTCAGGGTGGCCTTGCAGGGCCTGCAGGAGCCCCAGGAAAGCTGGAGAGAGACAATTTCCAGGGCATGCAGGGACAGCACCCAGGGAATGGCTCCAAACTGAAAAATTACAGGTTCAGATCAATATTAGGAACAATTTCATCGTTCTGTGGGTGGGCAGGGCCTGGAACAGGGTGTCCCTGGATCCCTGGCAGTGCCCAAGGCCAGGTTGGACACTGGGGCTGGAGCAGCCTGGGACAGTGGGAGGTGTCCCTGCCATGGCAGGGGTGGGATGGGATGATCCCTAAAATCCCTTCCATCCCAACCATTCCATAATTCCATGATTTACCAGGTGTATGGAGCCTCATGCTGCCAAAAACAACCCAACACCTCACATGTGGATCCCTGCAGGTTCCCAAAGGGGCCGTGCCCATGGCCAGGCTTGGTCATTAATTCATTTTAATTCAGCCAGGATTATAAATTGTGCTCATCAGGCAAGAAAGGAGAGACTCCAATTAAGTTCCTACCTCGTTAAGCAAAGCCAGAGCAAAGAGTGCAGAAATTACCTGTGGACAATCTGCCCCAGCCATGGTTTGTAAACAGCTGACAAATGCACCTTCATTAATTCAGAACTTGCTCCCAGACTTTTTGGGAGCACAAAACTCTCACTATAAATTATTCACTGCAAATGATTCACCAGCTTCAGAAATTACCTAATCCTTGAGCTCTTTTTCCAAACAGTGGATGGATTTCTCTGAATTGATTTTAGTCCCAAAACCTTAATTCTTTCCCTTTTTTTTGTTTATCCTTTATTTGGTTTCTATTCCATTTTTCTTGCTTGTCACCTTGTCCTGACGAGAATTTTTCCCTTCCTGATTTATTTCCAGCCAGTGAAGTCGGTGTTCATTGTCATTTTGTGTTTGCTGGAGTGACTTTCTGGCTCCTGGGTGCCACACTCCCATCTCTGGTTCACCTCAACCCTCTTCATTTGCATTCTGAGCCCTCATGGTCTGGGCAGAAATTCTTTGTCACCCAGGGTGACCTTTCAGCCACTGTCACCACCAACTCACACCCTGGGAGCAAGGTTTCCCCTCAAATGCCACAAAACCACCCCTGGGGCATTTCCCATTCCCTCAGAGTGGGTAAAATGTCTTTTGGGATGGATTTGGTGGTTTTCAGGTGCTGTCAGTGGTTGTGAAGTGCTGGAGGATCCGTTTGGTGTGCACAGATGATTTATCCTGATTTCTCAGCATCCACGGAGCCTTTCCCATCACAGATCCTGCTGAGATGTGGGGAGGAGGACAGGAGGTGGCTTCTGTCCCCTCTCTGCACTTCCTGAGAGTTGTGGGACCAGGAAAAGTGAAATAAATATTTCTACTTTATTTATAAAGTATTAATTGAATTAATTAATTTAATATTTTCACTCTTTTATTAATTTACTATAATAAAAATAGAAATTTAATATAGTATTAAAATTTTATATAATATAAAGTTAATTATCTAATAATATTAAGTAATTTTAATTTTATTTTATTAATATTATAAAATTAATTAATTTTATTATTTTTATTTAATAGTATTAAATAATATGTTACATAATGTATGTTATAGAATTAATAATTAATAATGTAGTATACTATCATATAATATATAATAATATACAGTGCATTTTTTATCTATTAGATAAAAATAATATATTGTTACAAAATAATAATCATAAAAAGGCTGTCATTAACAGCCCTGCTTTCCATAGAATCCCAGGATCTTCCAAGTTGGAAAAGACTCACCAGGATCATGAAAACCCAAAGATGCAGGAGCACCACATAAAAAACCTGGGCATGGTCCATAATCCTTGGAGATCTGAGTGGCAATTTTCTACCTGTGTCCACTCATGGAAAACCTGTGGTTGAGGATATCTTAAAATGTTTTTTTTTTTTATTATTTAATTTTATTTTAAATGAAAAATCTTCTTATATTCAGTTCATAAATGGAGAGAGAAGCACCTGACAAATGAAATGTTGAAGTTGTTGAGTTCCTCTGGAATTATCAATAATCTGTAGGCCTGGAACAGAGAAATTCTGTTGTTCTGCAATTTCTACAGCCATGAAACACAAACTGCAGGCAGGAGAAGTGGGTGACAGTTTAGCTGTAACCACATCTTCTCTAAATTGGTGACACAAGCCAGGGGCCTAAAAATAAACATCCTTGTGGTTTGGCTCTCAGAGCCAGAGCGCAGCCAAGAGGTTTGGGGCATGTGAAGGACGAAAAAAATTAACCTGTTCTTCCAAAAATAGGAGTAAAAAACCTCATGGTTTGAGCTATTTGAGAAGAAATGTGACAATGAATGGGAAAAATTATTCAGTGAAACACTCCGAAATTCATGAGTTTGGCTTGGAAGGGATCTTAAAATGATCCCATTCCGTGGCAGGGACACCTCCCACTGTCCCCAGTGTCCAGCCTGGCCTGGGCACTGCCAGGGATCCAGGGACAGCTCTGGGTGAGCTCCTGGAAGCCAAAGCACCAAGCAGAGGTTGAAGAGCAGAGAAAAAAATTCCTCCAGAAGAGCTGTGAGGACCAAAGGGATGTTTTGGGCCTTCCTCAGGTGGCCAACCTTGAGCCCCATGAGTGAGTGCCTGAAGGGTTTTGCTCCCTCAGGCTTTGAGTCACCAGGGCTTTTTCCACCAGGCAGAGTGGTCAGGCCTTGGGCTGAGCTGCCCAGGGAGGTTTGGGGTCACTGGAAGTGTCCCAGAGCACTCTGGATGTGGTTTGAGCTCTGTGAGCAGAAATGTGACCAAGAATAGGAAGAATCACCAGGGAAACACTCAGAAATTCGTGGATTCACAGAATGGTTTGGCTTGGAAGGGATCTTAAAATGATCCCATTCCATGGCAGGGACACCTCCCACTGTCCCCAGTGTCCAGCCTGGCCTGGGCACTGCCAGGGATCCAGGGACAGCTCTGGGTGAGCTCCTGGAAGCCAAAGCACCAAGCAGAGGTTGAAGAGCAGAGAAAAAATTCCTCCAGAAGAGCTGTGAGGGACTTTTGGGCCTTCCTCAGGTTGGGAACCAGCCTCAAACCACCACGAGTTGCTCCCTGAAGGGTTTTGCTCCCTCAGGCTTTGAGTCACCAGGGCTTTTTCCACCAGGAAGAGTGGCCAGGCCTTGGGCTGAGCTGCCCAGGGAGGTTTGGGGTCACTGGAATTGTCCCAGAGCAGTCTGGATGTGGCCTTGGGGACAGGTTTGGGGTGATGCTGGTGGGGCTGGGTGATCCTGGGGGGCTCATGCCACCTTGATGATTCTGTTTTGTTTTCTTGTGTCAGCAGCTGGCACTCAAACCATTTTCTGCCTGATTTAATGTGTTATTGAGGCAGGTGGGGAAAATCTGGGCTGTTTTCCCCTGAGGAATTTTGTGGTGTAGGGAATCAAACAACACAAAACCCAGCAGTAATTCCAATAGAATTCACTTCTAAGAGTCACACCCTGAACTCTGTGGTGACAGTGAACTCAGACAGGGGGATTCCTCAAAATGTAGGAAGTGGTTGAGAAAAATGTCAAAAAGAAAAAGGGAAATTCAATTCCTTAGAGTCAGCAGGAGGAATGAGACCAGCCCTGCACAACCCAGAAGAGGAGCTGCAGAAGGTGTGGGGCAGAATTGGAACAGGAGAAATGGACAAAAAATGGATCGACACACCTGGGATTAAATGGCAGAGTTAAGAGGTTTTTAAAGGTTATTAAAACCTTGCCAGAATGCACCAGAAATTTGTAATTTGTATCCAGTGGAGCTGGAAGAAGCAGCAGAAACAAACACAGGTAAGTTCTGAAGGTGGAAATGAGAGGAATGAGCTGAGGGGGTTGAAGAGAGCAAGCAAATCGAAGTCTTAAATAATAAATCCAACTTAAAAATGTCTTTTTGTGTGTTCAAAAGGTGAATCCCAAGAATAAATCCTGGGTCTGGCTGTTTTGGGGGGTGTCAGTGTCTCAACTCAGGATAATAAAGACACCAAAGGGAAGATTTTTCTTCACCACTGAATTCAGGGTGAAATATCTGCCTCAGACACCAAAAATGATGATTTGCTTGAGTTTTTCCATGAAGGAAAGAGTGGCCCAAGGAAACGGAGGTGGTTCAGAAGTGGGTGAGCTGTTTTTCCACCTCCTGCCGTGAAAGTTACACCTAAACCCAAGAATTAATCAGCAAACCCCAAAAATCAAAAAATAATAGAACAAATTATTTCCATTCCTGGAATTGTCAGGTTAAAAAAGGGCTCTCAGCTTGAAAAATCCTTGAGCTCTTACACTGCTAAAAGGGCATTAATTTAAAAAAAAAGTATGAATTTGGAGGAGGAACTTCATCAGCTCCATATCCATCTGAGCACTCCCCAACTGCCAGGGTGGGAAGGAAGTTCCCATCCATGCAGATAATGCCAGAAATAACCACAGACAGGGCTTGGAGAACTTCCTGTGAATTTCTGGCTGCTCTGAGATACAGGGCAGTGCCAACAGACCCTGCTGCTCTAATCCAGCCTTTAAAATGCCTTAAAGTGGGGGTTGATTCCTAAATAAAACTTCAGATGTACAGTGAGGTCATTGGTGTCCCTGCAGTGCTGCTGCTCTCGCCCCAAAAAGCACAAATTTGGGGTAAATTACAAAGTGCTCTGGGGTCTGACTGAGACATCTCCAGTGTTTGCTGAAAAACTCCATCTGCAGCTGCTGCAGGCCCCAGATGAGGTTTTGGAGCTGTTTCATGCCCATTTTTTGTTGTATTGGAAAATTTGCTGGATTTTCTCTTCACTGCTTGATGAAAATAAAACCTGACATGGTAAAAATTGCTGGATTTTTAAAAGTCCATGTTTATCCACCACAGAAATCCTGTTTGCTGATCATTAACATGACCCAGCCCAGAAAGCCCAAGCCACCCTGGGCTGCCCTGAGGGAGGTGATTCCCCCTTCTGCTCTGCTCTGCTCTGCTCTCCACCTGCAGAGCTGCAGCAGGAGATGGACCTGGAGCTGCTGGGGAAATTCCAGAGGGCCATGGAGCTGATCAGAGAGAGGGATCAGCTGGGAAAACAGCCTGGAGAAGAGCAGGCTCTGCTCTTGGAGCACTGTGCAGGGCCTGGAAGGAGCCCACAGGAAAGATGGAGACATTTCTCAAGGGCTGGGAGTGGCTGGACAAGGAATAATGGCTTTAAACGGAAAGAGGGAAGGTTTAGACTTGGTATTAGCAAGGGATTCCTCCTGGGGCTGCCCCTGGATCCCTGGCAGTGCCCAAGGCCAGGCTGGACACTGGGGCTGGAGCAGCCTGGGACAGTGGGAGATGTTCCTGCCATGGCAGGGGTGGAAATAAATCATCTTTAAACTTTTTAAAATCATCTTTAAGGTTTCTTCCAATCATCACTGAGCTCTTAATTCATTAATTCACCTTTCACAGTGGCCAGGCTTCATCAATCTGCTCCCCACTGAGAACTGTGGCAATAGAACACTCCCAAAATCCCCTAGATAGAGACAGTATCCCAAATTCCATCCAAGAGATGAACAGCATCCCAAAAACCAGCAACTTGGAATTCAGCTCCCTGTGGCACCTTTTAAAATCTGAATTCAACTTCCAGCCAGGCAATACCAGTAAACTCTGCAGGGTTTCTTTCAGCACTCAGGACTCAGCAGGGATGAAAGAAATCAGGGGAGATGGTGCTCTTCATTTTTCCAGACCCTGGGATTGCTGGGATCTGAAATGCAGGGAACTCTCAGAACTTTGGGCCTGGAAGCCAAAGCTTCAAATGAAACCCAGGATTTGATCTGAGACCTTGGGAAAGGCTCCCAAACTGAGGGGCTGGAAGGGAGAATGGGGATTTGTGGGTTAAAGCAGAGACAGGTTAAGCTAAGGAAAGTTTAGAGTTTAAGATATAAAAATGAAAGTAGTTACAAAGGTAAACAAGGAGTTCAGAGTGCAGCACTGTAGGTTTGTGTGTCAGAACATGACTGGCTAAGAAAGCTCACACTGTAACATGGGTCCATGAGATGAAATATTTAAGGGTTGGGTTAAAAATATAAATATCCTTATTAGCAGTGTTTTATTGGTTAATAAATCCTTAAAAAGTCTTGTAATTAAGGGGTTTGTGACCTTCTGAACCATGCTGTAACAATGGAGCTGAATTCACCCTCGTTGCCTATGCAGAAGATAAGAAAAATTAACCACATCAGCAAAAACAATTCAGAGGTCCCATCTCGAATTCCTCCCAAAAATCCCTGTAAGTGAATTATCACAGGGATGAAGCACCCTCGAATTTGCATCTGACTGACCTTCAGAACCCTTGGTTTGGCCCTGGAGTGCCACTTAGCCCCGTTACCACATGGAGAATTAAAGCTGGGTTTGTGTTTCCCCCCTCAGCCCCGTTACCACATGGAGAATTAAAGCTGGGTTTGTGTTTCCCCCCTCAGCCCCGTTACCACGTGGAGAATTAAAGCTGGGTTTGTGTTTCCCCCCTCAGCCCCGTTACCACATGGAGAATTAAAGCTGGGTTTGTGTTTCCCCCCTCAGCCCCATCACCACGTGAAGAATTAAAGCTGGGTTTGTGTTTCCCCCCTCAGCCCCGTTACCACGTGAAGAATTAAAGCTGTTTTTGGGTTTCCCCCCTTGGGAATCTCAGCTTCCCCCTGAGGTTTTCCCAGCTGATCCATTTAAAACCGGACAGCAATTCCCGAGCCGCTGCCCTGCTCGAGGAAACGTTCGCACTGAAATATTTGAAATACTTCTCTGTCTGCAGAGACTCACAGGAGCATTTTCAACGCTGCCTGGAAGGGAATTCCCGGCTGAGCTCCCGTTTTCCCACCTCAATTACCCCTCCAAGCGCATCCCTCCCCCGCAGGCGCATCCCCGCATCCTGACACCGAGCAGGACGCTCCGAACCGGCCTCTGCTCCCTCACCGAGCCATGTTTACCTAATTAAGAGCTCCTCGGCAGTCCCCAGGCAGTTAATTGTGCCATTAGCGGCAGTTTTGACGCGAGGAGCAGCTCGGGGCCGCGGGATGGGGATGCTCGGAGCATCTCCCGGGGGATGCGCGGCGCTCGCTGCAATAATTGGTCCCCGGAGGATGCTCAGCTGCCAGGGGGAATTGTTTGGCCTCGTGAATTAAAATTCCGAGCTGCCACGGCTCCTCCGTTGCGTGGTGAGTCCCGGCTCCCCTGAGGGTTGTCCCCTCTGTGGTTTGGTGACATTTCGCTGTCGGGAAGGAGTGAGCAGAGCCCCGGGCCAGGAGGGACATCCCTGTCCTGGGGACAGCAGGGGATTGTCCCTCTCGGCCTCACCCTGTGCTGGGGACAGTTCTGGGTGTCTCAATGGGAGAAACACATCGAGCTCTCCAAGAGTGTCCAAAGGAGGGACAGGAGGGTGGGGAAGGCTCTGGAGGGGCCACAGAAGGAGAGGGCACCTGGAATGTCCGGCTGGAGCAGGGACTGAGGGCAGAGCTCCCTGGGGACCCTCTGAGCTCTGCTCTGGGACCGGGACAGCACCCAGGGAGCAGCTGGGGCTGGGCCAGGAGGGATTTAGGTTGGATTTTAGGGCAAGGTTCTTGCCCAGAGGGTGCTGGCACTGCCCAGGCTGCCCAGGGAATGGGCACGGCCCCGAGGCTGCCACAGCTCCAGGAGCCTTTGGCCAGCGCTGCCAGGAATGCCCAGGCTGGGCTTGCTGGGCTCTGGGCAGGGCAGGAGTTGAGTTTGGATAATCCTTGTGGATCCAGGTGGTCCCTAAAATCCAACCTAACCCTGTGCTCCTTCAGCTGGAGGCTGTTCCCCTCCTCCTGACGCTGCAAAGAGCTCCCTGCTCACCATGGCAGATCTGGGGACATGGAAGTGGGAAGGGATGGACCAAAACACGCCTGGTTTGGGCCTCCCCCGTGGGTTTGGGTGATGCTGCTGCTGCTGTTGCAGGTCCTGGGTTGGTGTGGAGGAGAATTCCTCTGTTTGGGGGGTCAGAGTGTGAATTTCCTGGAGATCTGGCTGCCACAAAGGATCCTCTCCTTGGAGGCACAAGTGCAGCTTTTTTTTTCTGCTTAAACACTCTTCAGTCAGGCAGCTGTGGGTACAAACCCCCTGCTCTTACAGACAGAACATGCCCAGGAGAGGGAGGGAAAAAACAGTTCAGGCTCTTCAGAGAACAAAAATAAAAAATTGTTTCACCATAAAATTAGTAGAGAAAAAGTTTTAGATCATGCGCATAGAAAATAATAGGAGAGCACAGCAGATTTTTAGTCCTTGGAATCAGGGACTATCCTGAGCTGGAAGGGACCCATGGGGATCACCCAAACCCAGCTCCAAAGGCTCCTGGAGCTGTGGCAGCCTCGGGGCCGTGCCCATTCCCTGGGCAGCCTGGGCAGTGCCAGCACCCTCTGGGCAACAACCTTGCCCTAAAATCCAACCCAAATCCCTCCAGGCCCAGCTCCAGCAGCTCCCTGGGTGCTGTCCCTGTCCCAGAGCAGAGCTCAGAGGGTCCCCAGGGAGCTCTGCCCTCAGTCCCTGCTCCAGCCGGACATTCCAGGTGCCCTCTCCTTCTGTGGCCCCTCCAGAGCCTTCCCCTTCCTCCTGTCCCTCCTTTGGACACTCTTGGAGAGCTCGATGTGTTTCTCCCATTGAGACACCCAGAACTGTCCCCAGCACAGGGTGAGGCTGAGAGGGACAATCCCCTCTGTGCTGTCCCTGCTGTCCCCAGGACAGGGATGTCCCTCCTGGCCCCAGGGCTCTGCTCACTCACATCCAATTTGCCACCAGCCAGGACCCCCAGGAATTTATTTTTAAATTCCTTTTCCTCCTCCACTGCTCTCCAGCCCCATTTAGAACCCCACATTTTAATTTTAATCCCTGCCAGAGTCGTTATCTTTGCCAAAATAAATATTTTTTTTCCCCCATTTTGACCCAGCCCTGATTCTCTCCTGAGGCCCTGAGTTGGTCCTTTTGTGGTTTGAGATTTGGCCCAAAAGCAAAGATAAGAGCATTACATCTCCTACCCCAGGGAGGCACAAATGGGAGCATTTGAAAATTAAACCTTGGCCTGGATCCAAGGTTGTTCCAAGCCTCACCAGGGGAGAAGCAGATCCCAAGCAAATCCCTTCCCTGGGCATGATTTATAGGCCTGTTAAACCACAATGGGCTTTAATGATTATTTAGGAACATCAGGGAAGGAAAAAAATGAAGAAGAAAGAGTTTGGGCTCCCTTAAATCAATAGATCTATGAGGAGATAAATACAAGTTTAAAAGGGGGTGTTCATTTAGTGGCATTAATAGACCAAGAGTCTGATAATCCCTCTCATCCTGCACTTTGTGGACTTGTGGGATCACCCTATCTTCAAGACATTACATGGAAAATCATATAATTGATGACAATTAAATTATATTTAAAAAAAACCAAACCCATCAGTTTTGCTTCTAAATATATTATGTATATTAATGTATATTTTTGTATATTATGTTTATTTTAATATATATTTTATATTATATTATATTATATTATTTTAATATATAATATATAATATATAATATATAATACATACTATATAATATATAGTATATAATATATAATATATAATACATGCTATATATTTTATATATATAATATATACATATTTTGTCTATTATGTATTATAAAAATTATGCATATTTTAAAATATACAACATAATAGAAAAAAATAGAGAATATTTCTTATCTCTTCAGACATCAGCCAGAAGCCAGAAAAAAATTAGCAATTATTTCCCCCAAAAAAACCCCATAAACAGAGAAATTTAAGAATTATTCCAACTGCACAAACTGAAGTTGGGTTGTTTCCTTGGAGTTGAAACCAGAGGGGAAAAATCAGGCAATTTCAGCCTTTGAATCTGGTCAAAAGAATTGTAATTAGACATTAATTAAATATTTGAGGCTCTGCAGCAATGGCTCAGTAGTGTTTCCCAACTCCCAGAGAATGGATTGCTTCTTCTCCCAGGGTGAGGAAAAAATTCCCCATGGGAATGGCAACTGCAGCCCTCTGGGCAGGATGTGTTGAAAATCCTTCTTCTGTTGAAACATTGGGTTTGGAAATCTTGAAATCCCAAGGAAGAGATTAATTGGGCTGTGATTAATTAGGGAGAGGCTGCAGGAGCCTGAAGGAATCAGGAAAACTTCCCCAGGACCCCAAAAGCTTTGCTTCAGGCATGGACAGACTGTGGGGAGCAGTTGCTCTGGATTTTTGGGAGATCTTCCTTGCACAACACTGGGGTTGGGAAAAGGAGATGAAAAAGGAGAACTGCTGGGATTTTAGTGCCTGTTTTTCCAAGTTTTTTGTTTGCAGGGAGGGGGCAGCCCTGACTGTGGCTTCTCAGGCAATGGGGAGTGAAATTCTTCACCTGGCAGGACTGAAATCCAGAGCTCCTGATCCTGAAATCTCCTTTCTGCTGCTCAGGCTTTAGGAGAACACCTCTGTGTGAGAGGGACACAAAGTGGTTTGGGGTGGAAACAGGAGGGAGAGCTGCAGGGTGGCAGAGAGAAGAGGGAGAAAAATAGGAAAAACACAAAAAGCCCTCAGGGCCCACCCACCATTGCAATCCTGGTGCATCCCCTGATCCAGGAGGTCTTTTCCCACAAAAAGCTCCATCAGAGCTAGCACAATTCCTGCCACAAGATGTTTATACAAAACAGGTGCCCTTAAAATCCATGAGACACCTCTTCCATCTTCCCCCTTTAAGCATTAAATTCATCTCTTTGTGCTCATCAAGGATTTTTATCATGGCACCTCTCATTCTTAGAAATATTTCACTTTCTTTCCTGGCACCCACAGAAACCCAAAAGGAAGCTGACTAATTATTCCTGGGAAACAATGAGATTGCAGAGATCATGAAGTTTTTCATCTCATCTCTCATTTGTTATCACCTCACATCACAAATAGCAAAACCACCAACAGAACAAAAATTACTCATGGCCTTTTTTTATAAATGGGAATCACCTCTAAGAACCAGCTGGAAAATCCCAGATAATGAGGGAGGTACAAGAGGAGATTTGGCACTTGTTCCTCAGCCAGTGTGAATCAGCAGAGCCCAAATTTTCCTGAGGAGCAGGAACATCTCAGTGGCCCCCTCTGGGTGCTGGGGTCACCTCGGAGCACCTTGCAGTGAGATGAGGTTTTAGAGCTGTTTCATGCCCATTTTTTGTTGTATTGGAAAATTTGCTGGATTTTCTCTTCACTGCTTGATGAAAATAAAACTTGCCATGGTAAAAATTGCTGGATTTTTAAAATTCCATGTTTATCCACCACAGAAATCCTGTTTGCTGATCATTAACATGACCCAGCCCAGAAAGCCCAAGCCACCCTGGGCTGCCCTGAGGGAGGTGATTCCCCCTTCTGCTCTGCTCTGCTCTCCACCTGCAGAGCTGCAGCAGGAGATGGACCTGGAGCTGCTGGGGAAATTCCAGAGGGCCATGGAGCTGATCAGAGAGAGGGATCAGCTGGGAAAACAGCCTGGAGAAGAGCAGGCTCTGCTCTTGGAGCACCGTGCAGGGCCTGGAAGGAGCCCACAGGAAAGATGGAGACATTTCTCAAGGGCTGGGAGTGGCTGGACAAGGAATAATGGCTTTAAACGGAAAGAGGGAAGGTTTAGACTTGGTATTAGCAAGGGATTCCTCCCTGGCACAGGGTGCCCAGAGCAGCTGGGGCTGCCCCTGGATCCCTGGCAGTGCCCAAGGCCAGGTTGGACACTGGGGCTGGAGCAGCCTGGGACAGTGGGAGGTGTCCCTGCCATGGTAAATAATTTAGATTATTTTTAAATTCCAACCCCAAACATTGCATGATTCCCAGGTTCTCTGTGTGTTCCATGTTTCTCCTCAGCAGAGGAGGCCCCTTCTCTTCCCCTCAGCAGGGTGGACACTTCACCTCAGGCAGGCCCTGGGGGTACAAACAAAGTTTAAAACTGGGGCTGTCCTGGCAGCCAGGGTGGGGGAAAGAGAAGGAATCACCTTTTCAGGAATGAGGAAAGCTCCAAAATGCTCCCATGAGTCACCTCAGCTCCTCTGAGCTGCTCTTACTGGCACAGGGATCAGCTACCTGCTCTGAAGGCTCGTTTTACACTCCAAGGCAGAGCTCAAAGCTCTCAGGGCCAACTTGTGTGGACTTGAGCCTCTCAAGATCCCGCTGACATTCCAAGGAGTTGGCAGCTGCTGCTGCTGCTTTCACTCATCATCCATGAAAAAAAAACTCCTCTTAAAAATTCCACTGCAAACTGAGACCATGGATCAGACTCATCCCAACCCAGGCCTGCCCAGCCCATCCTCACAGAATCATGGAATGGTTTGGGTTGGATGGGACCTTGGAGATCATCCAGATCATCCAGATCCATGGCAGGGACACCTTCCACTGTCCCAGGCTGCTCCAATGTCCAACCTGGCCTTGGGCACTGCCAGGGATCCAGGGGCAGCCCCAGCTGCTCTGGGAATTCCATCCCAGCCCCTGCCCACCCTCACAGGGAGAAAATTTTTCCCAATTATCTGATCTGAACCTGTAATGTTTCAGTTTGAAGCCATTCCCTGGGTGCTGTCCCTGCATGCCCTGGAAATTGTCTCTCTGCAGCTTTCCTGGGGCTCCTGCAGGCCCTGCAAGGCCACCCTGAGCTCAGCCCAAAGCTTCTCCTGTGCAGGTGAACAATCCCAGCTGTGCCAGCCTTTCCTCCCAGCAGAGCTGCTCCATCCCTCTGCTCATCCTGGAGCCTCCTCTGGGCTCTCTGCAGCAGCTCCAGCTCCTCCCTGGGCTGGTTCCAGCTCTGCAGGTGGGAAATCACAGAATGAGGAATCAGGGAATGGTTTGGGTTGAAGAGACCTTAAATTCATCTCATTCCACCTCTGCCCTCATTTTCTGCTTATGGGATTCCAACAATCCCACGGCCACTCTGGCAGGGAGGTGACACCTGGTTTGTGTGGGATCAGAGAGAAAAGCAGGGGATGAAGAGGCTGCATGGATAAGAGCTGCAGGGAAAGCTGAGATTCAGGGCTCAGCTTTGCTGCTGCATTTCCACTGTCAGTGAGCAAAGAAACAGCAACATTAAAAGCCCCCAAAGCCCCAAAGCTCAGCCTGATGTTCTCTCCAGAGCTTTTCTAAAATAAATGTTGAGCACCACAAAACCCACCCTGGCTGCAGCTCTCACTTATTCACTTTCTTCTGTTTTCTCCCCTCTTTCTCAGAGACTCAGATGCAACAAAGTTGCCCACAAGAAAAAACAAAACAAAACAAAAAAACCCCAAAACCCAAACCAGTGAAAAACAGGTTCTTGGAAGCCAACAAAGGAGGGCTGGGGGTAACAGGTGCAAGGTGGAGGAGGAGAAAATAAATATGTGACTATGAGCCTGTTTTTCCTTCTTTTTCTTTTTACTAAAATACAATTCTTTAGCACTGAATGCTCAACTTAGCAGCATTAATATTTCTTCTTCATTATTTTGCAATCATTTCCTGCATTGTCCCCACAACATTCAAGCACACTCGTGGAGAGGTAAAAAAAACTTGGAGAAGTGTTCCTAAAGTGGGAACTGGGAGATGGGTGTGGAAAAGCATTTGACCTGGCTCTAGCAGGGACCAAAGAGGAAAAGGAGGCAGAAATTCCCTCCTGATGGACACCTGCACATGAGGAAGCTGAGATATTAGAAAAAAATAATTTCCTGTGAGGGCTGGGAGGCCCTGGAATAGAATTCCCAGAGCAGCTGTGGCTGCCCCTGGATCCCTGGCAGTGCCCAAGGCCAGGTTGGACACTGGGGCTGGAGCAGCCTGGGACAGTGGAAGGTGTCCCTGCCATGGCAGGGGTGGGATGGGATAGGTTTAAGGTCCATTCCAGCCCAAACCATTCCATTATTCCTTTTTTTTTTTTTTTTCCTGGGCTCTGTGCACCACAGGACGATAGTGGACAATTCCACCAGAATTCCTCAAGTTTTCCTTCCCAGTGGAAAAAACAGAAAGATCAATGGTATCATTTAGGTTGTTCCTAACCAAAAATGAAACATTTGGGAAATAAGAATTGCCTTCCTGATCTCCATCTGAACTTCCTAGGGATAAAGGAACTGTGCTGAGGGAGGTCAGAGTTAAATCATCTCACTGGAATAAATCTGGCTGATAAAGTTGCCCGTAGGGAACATAAAAACTGTTAGAAAAGAGTTGTTCATCCTCTTCCTAAAATGAATATCAGAGAGCTGCACTTGGTCAGGCTTCTCCAACACATTCCCCTCTCAGGTCAGTGGGGAACAGAAATCAAGAACCAGGTGGTAAAACAGAGTGGGGAAGCAAACACATCCCACTGCTGCTCCAGGATTCACCTGGAATTACCAACCCAGCTGTCAGTGAGAAACCCTGGAAAAGTTCCAGCCAGCTGCACCAACCTGTTCCTCTGCCCCACATTGCTTTCTGCAGCCCTTCCCACAAAGCCAGGGCTGCCCTGGTGTTTGTTTATCCAGCTCCACTCCCATGAAAGGAGGGTCAGCTCCCTGCCCAGCTTTAGCAGGGAAATGCTGAACTCCAGAGACGGCAGCATCCCTAAGGAAAGAAATCCATGGATTTCAAACAGTGAGGGTATTTTGAACCACACCTCCCACTGTCCCAGGTGCTCCCAGCCCCAGTGTCCAACCTGGCCTTGGGCACTGCCAGGGATCCAGGGGAATCCCCAACCTCCCAGGGAGGAATTCCTGCCCCAAATCCCATCTAGCCCTGTCCTCTGTGAGTTTGTAGCCATTCCTGTTATCCCATCACTCCAGTTCTGGACAAGATTCCTTCTCCAGGTTCTCCATCATCCATCCATCCATCCATCCATCCATCCATCCATCCATCCATCATCCATCCATCCATCCATCCATCCCTCCATCCATCCATCCATCCATCATCCATCCATCATCCATCCATCCATCCATCCATCCATCCATCATCCATCCATCATCCCTCATCCATCCATCATCCATCATCCCTCATCCATCCATCATCCATCCATCATCCATCCATCCATCCATCCATCATCCATCCATCCATCCATCCATCATCCATCCATCATCCATCCCTCCATCCATCCATCCATCCATCCATCCATCATCCATCATCCATCCATCCATCCATCCATCCCTCCATCCATCCATCC
The DNA here is from genome assembly GCF_023055355.1 of Agelaius tricolor. Classification (NCBI taxonomy): domain Eukaryota; kingdom Metazoa; phylum Chordata; class Aves; order Passeriformes; family Icteridae; genus Agelaius; species Agelaius tricolor. The sequence continues at coordinate 1,786,155 of NW_027269267.1, read as the reverse complement.
ATCCATCCGTCCATTCATCCCTCCATCCATCCATCCATCCATCCATCCATCCATCCATCCCTCCATTCATCCCTCCATTCATCCATCCATCCATCATCCATCCATCCATCCCTCCATCCATCATCCATCCATCCCTCCATCCATCCATCCATCCATCCATCCATCCATCCATCATCCATCCATCCATCATCCCTCCATCCATCCATCATCCATCCATCCATCCATCCATCCATCCATCCATCATCCATCCATCCATCCCCCATCCATCCATCATCCATCCTTTATCCATCAATCCATCATCCATCCATATTGTCCAGCACAGCTTCCATATTATATACTGAGATCAATTTAAATTTAACTTAAAGTTAACTTAAATTTAATTTTAAATTTAAATTTTTAAATTTCTCCACTCACCTCATTCCAATCCCAGCTTTTGAGGAAGGTTTGGGTTTAATTCAGATCTCCTACCACGAGGACTTTTTCTTCAAAGCCTCTGAGGATGTATTTTTGTTCTCTCCCATTTCCAGTTCTCATTAATAGCTCTTGACTTACAAAGCATCTTTCATCCTTTTAAAAACCTTCTGGCAGCAGGACACAAAAACTGAGGGAAGGGCCCAGGAGAGGGAGGAAATATTTATTATTTGGGATTTGGGATATGAAACATTGATGGTTTAGGATGGGTAAAGACAACCTGAATCCCTCAGGTTATCCCAAAATTGTAGTTGCCCAAACTTTGATTACAAACTGATGGATTGGGGATTATTTAAGGAGTATTTTGCAGCTTTTTATTCCTGCAGGATTTTTAGGGATCATTCCTTCTGCTTTGGTAGAGGAGAACAAAGGAAAGGAGAAGGGAAAGGAGAAGGAAAGGAGAAGGAAAAAGGAAGGAAAAAGGAAGGAGAAAAGAGAAAAGAAAAAGGGAAAAGAAAGAGAGAAAACCCCAAAGCTGGCATTTCTAGGAGCAGAAGAACAAAGAGAGCAATGTTTTATTGAACTTCACAAACCGATCCATTTCCAGTTAAAAAAAGCTTTTTAGATTGCCCAAATCTCTTTAACAAGACTTAAAGAAATCCCTTACGAGCAGTGATGAGATGTAAGAAGATGCTGTGAGTTTAAATAGGTGGGAACTGCCCCCTTTTATTGCTCAGGCAAACCTTGTATTCCAGCTTGCAATATCATCCTGTCCTAATAAAATCCACATGGGACCTGCAGCTGGAAGATTTAGGGCAGAGCTTTGAAGGCTATGAAAAGCTTCCCGTTATTCTTTTGGATATTTACACTGAGCACAACGGGCCTTGTGTTCTCTGGGAGCTGTGGAGCTGGAAATGCAGCCCAGGGAGAGGCTGGAGAGGTTTGTCCTGGAGCTGGGAGGGAGCTCTGAGCTGCCCAAGAGGGTTTGGGCAAGGACACAGCACCAGGGGAGGTGTGGAGTGGGATGGGGGCATTCAGTGGGGTGAATTCATGAGCCTGAGTCAGGAGGGGACACTTTGCAGAATCCCAGGATCACCAAGGTGGGAAGGAACCTCCAGGACCATCCAGTGCCATCACCCCAATCCCTGTCCCCAAGGGCCACATCCAGACTCCTCTGGGACAATTCCAGGGACTCCAAACATCCCAGCCCAAGGCCTGACCACTCTGCCATGGAAATTTTCTTTGCCAATCTCCAACCTGAGCCTGCCCTGGTGCTATTTGAGGCCATTTCCTCTCATTTTTTCCCTTCCCCTCCTGTCAGGGACTTGTGCAGAGCACTGAGGTCCACCCTGAGCCTCCTTTTCTCCTGAGTGGCTCCATCCATGTTCCCATCATTTAAAGCCTCAAACAGGTCCTAGGAAAAGCTGGAGAGAATTATCTGGGACCAGATGTGCCATTTTAAGGCCTATTTTTGATCAGCTGGGCAGTTAAAGCAGGTGTGAGTGCTCACTTTTAGGGGAAACCTAAAAGGCACCTGTTGCTGCCACTGCGGTGCCCCAAAACCCAACAGGTTCCCTCCTTTCCATCAGTCCCACATCCCAAAAACATCTGCCCCAGCTGTTGAGAGAAAAAACTGCCCTGCCTGCTCTGGGGGATGTTTGCAGACATGGAAAATGAACGTTCCCAAAATGTTTTCCTGGTGCTGGAGCCGTGGATCCCCGTGCTGAGTGTCGGTCACATCATCTGATGGCTGTGGTTGGAGACTCTGTGCTCTGTGGCTAAAGCAGGCCAGGCTCTGTAGCTGTGGATTCTGTGGTTTAACTCCCTTTATCTTTGCTCTGTCGTGGTTGGCACTAATTGGTGCTTTGGCACTTGCTGCTTTCCTGCTTTTTCACCCACCCCAAACAGCTCAGGGGGGGTTGGAGTTGGATATTGGGGGAAGATTCCTCACAGAAAGGGCTGGCAAATGTTGGGCCAGGCTGCCCAGGGATGGCCTTGACTCATTATCTCTGGAAGGATTGGTGGAAGTGGCACTTCCAGTGGTGGGGGAATGGTGGGACTCATGGTCTTGGAGGGTTTGTCCAACTAAATAATGAAATTATAGAGTGGCCTGGATTGAGAGGGACCTTAAAATCATCCAGTTCAACCCTGAGGTGCAGAAGCAGCAGCTCCACAAAGCCCATCCCTGATATTTAGTTTGGGAATATCTGGTGAAGGAAACGGAGGTGAAATCTCTCTTCTGTCGAGATTAAAGACCCAGTGATAGCCCCAAGCTTGTACAGACAGACTGAGGTGATCAAATACTCTCGTGCCTTTTAAAAATAAAATAAAACCAAAAAAAAGCTTTAAAACTAGTTGCTCACAGGCCAGTCAATAGCTTTATTTCTCTTTCCAGCTGGGAAAAGCACAGCTCTGAACTGGAAAATCATCCCCACACAGCATTTAAAGGCTCATTATGCTGAAATCTCTGATATTTATGCAGCGTGAAGCTCCTGATGTTGGTTAAAGCACCCCACCATGCCCTTTGGCTCCTAAAGGGCTTTTCCTGCCCTGAGGAAATCTCCTGCCCTGTTTTCCCAGAGAGGAGCTCTCACATCATCCTCAGCAAGCCAGGGGTGCCTGTTCAGAGCTGCCAGCTGCCCTGAGCTCCTCTCCTCACCAGCATCCCTGCCAGGACTCAGCCTTTCCAAAGCCTCTCCCAAATCCTCACCTGGATTCCCGTGGCTCCAGTGCAGGTGCTCAGGATGGGGCTGAGGGGTTGAAAACTGGGTTGGTTTGCGAGGGCTGCATAATCCAAGGAAAACTCTGATCCCAGGGCAGAACTGAGAGCTGGATCAGATCCATCCCCAGCATCAGGGTGGGATTTATGGAATATTTGGGGGGTATTGTATTTGTGGAGTGCCTCAATGAAGGGAGGAATGATGAATCTGGCTCCATGTTCTCAGAAGGCTAATTTATTATTTTATTATACTATATTATATTAAAGAATACTAAACTAAACTATACTGAAGAATACAGAAAGGATACAGACAGAATGCTAAAAAGATAATAATGAAAACTCCTGACTCTCTCCAGAGCCCTGACACAGCTTGGCCCTGATTGGCCAAAGAGTGAAAACAACTCCCAGCAGAATCCAATGGAACAATCACCTGTGGGTGAACAATCTCCAAACACATTCCACATGTGAGCACAACACAGGAGAAGCAAATGAGATAAGAATTGTTTTCCTTTTCTCTGGGGCTTCTCAGCTTCCCAGGAGAAAACTCCTGGGCAACGGGATTTTTCAGAGAATGTGAATGTGACACCCATGGCTCCGTGCAGGTGCTCAGGATGGGGCTGAGGGGTTGAAAACTGGGTTGGTTTGTGAGGGCTGCATAATCCAAGGAAAACTCTGATCCCAGGGCAGAGCTGAGAGCTGGATCAGATCCGTCCCCAGCATCAGGGTGGGATTTATGGAATATCTGGGGGGTTGTGTGGCTGCTTTGCAAAAGAGAATCATGGAATGGGCCAGGTGAGAAGGTTAAAGATCATTCAGGTGATTGATCCCATGGGCAGGGACATCTTCCACTGTCCCAGATTGCTCCAAGCCCTGTCCAAGGTGGCCTTGGACACTTCCAGGGCCGGAGCAGCCATAAGAAAGGAGGTGGAGACTCAGTGCCAGGGTTATTGAAGAACTGTGGAAAACACAACTCCTGGTATGAAAGCTGACACCATTTTATCACTTTCCTGTCAGGCTGCAGTGCCTGAAGTGACAGAGGATCTTTGGCACATCAAAACCAAGTTGGATCTTTGCAATGTCAAAAATCCCAGGATCACCAAGGTGGGAAGAGCCCTTCAGGACCATCCAGTGCCACCCCTGTGCCACCAGCATCACCCCAAACCCTGTCCCCAAGGGCCACATCCAGCTCCAAAGCTCACCTCAACTTCACCTCATACCTGACCTTTGGCTGGGAGGGACCATCCTGGAGACTCCTCACAGCCCTCAAGGTGCTGAGTCTGGCAGTAGAGGAATTGTGAGTTGGAGCAGCCTCAATATTTATGGGGTGGGTGTGCAGGAGCCTTTGGCTTTGATTGCATGGAATCACCAGGGTGGGAAGAGCCCCCAGGGTCACCCAGTGCCACCCCAGCCCCACCAGCATCACCCCAATCCCTGTCCCCAAGGCCACATCCAGACTGCTCTGGGACAATTCCAGCGACTCCAAACCTCCCTGGGCAGCTCAGCCCAAGGCCTGACCACTCTACCAGGGAAATTTTCTTTGCCAATCTCCAACCTGAGGTTCCCCTGGTGCCATTTGAGGCCATTTCCTCTCCTCCTTTCCCTGCCCCTCCTGTCAGGAGCTGTGCAGAGCACTGAGGTCCCCCCTGAGCCCCCTTTTCTCCAGGCTGAGTCCCCCCAGTTCAGCTGCTCCTCCCAGGATCTATTTTCCAGCTCCTTGTCTGCCCCCTTTATTTACTCCCTTAGACTTTGTTTTATTTTGGAGTTTGAATGCTCTGTGAAGCCAAAATTCCTGAAACTGAGAGGTTTTTAAAAGTGCCTGAAAGATGTGGAGGTAAAACTCTAAAATAGACAGAGCTTTTTAGAGCTGGCTTAGAACCAGTGAGATTCTGTTCCTGATTTCACCACTGAATTTAAATAATGAAGAGGAACCCCCACGCAGGGTTTGGACCCACTGAACCACAGCCAGTTTTGAAGGAAAAAAAATTACTAAGATGTGACTTTGCTTATTATGGTCGAAAAACTGCAAATCTTCTGGAAAAGAGCCTGGCCAGGTTTGCAGAGAGCTCAGCACAGCAAATCCTCGATTTTGCTGCCACACAAACACCAAAGCACCAAAGCAAGGGGTGGCAGAACCTCTGTGCTCTTTTTGTAGACCCCAGGGGTGGGAAAAGAGAAAGGTGAGAAGAAAGAGTTTTGTTTTCACTCTGGTTCTGTTTGTGCCTGGCGAACGAATCGAGGGTTTGAAATAAACCCCCCCTGATCTGGATGTGATCACCTCATTCTTTAACAAGCTGCAACCTCGGTTTGCATTTTGATTTTGCAGTTTCACCAGGACAGGAAGAGCCAGAGTGCACTTAATGAATGTAAACGCAGATTTGCATTTAAAAAAGGTGATTTTGCAAGCAATTTCAGCTGCAGGAGTGGATGGAGTGCAACACTTGCTGTCTGAGCCACCGTTCTGTGCCACATCAAAGCCTTCACCTCAGCACTGAAGTTCTCTCCTGACATCTCAGCTCAGCAATTGCCCTTTGTTGTTGCTCTTCAGCAGCCAAACAATGGCCCCGTTGTGTTTTTGCAGGAGATAGGATAATGAGCTCAACTGCTGGCTGTGAAAAGTGAATTTTCTAGGCCTCATTGTGGTAAAAGAGATGAAGTTATTTAAGGTTTTTGCTGCCTCAGTGCCAAAATTGGCTTCCCAGCTTTTGCCACGGGGCTCCAGCTTGGAAAAACTTCTGAGCGAGTTTAGCTTTAACATCAGGAGTCATCAGTGCCATTGGGAAGGGCTGGCTCAGTGTCACAGGCACCATCACACAGAGCCTTGCTCGAATCATAAAATCACAGAATCTCAGGGGGATTTTGCTTAAAAGTCACCTTAAAGATCATCCAGATCCAGACCCAACCCCGTTGTCACATTTTCTGAAACATCCCTTCAGCAGGATTTCTGCTCCTGGGAAGATGAGAAGGCTCAGAGGAAAACCAATATTTTCTCATTTGCTTCTCCCTGTTGGGCTGCTTTGGAATGTGGCTGGAGATTGTTGATCCAACTGGTCATGTTTGATTGGTTTCATGTGAATTGTTTTTAATTAATGACCAATCACAGCCAGCTGTGTTGGACTCTGAGGAGTCACTCATGAGTTTTTCATGATCATTCTTGTTAAGCCTTCTGTCTGTATCCTTCTCTTGCTTTAGCATAGTTTTAGTATCATATAATATGATATAATATGATATGGTATGATATGATATAATATGATATGATATGATATAATATAATAATGATATATTGATAATAATGATATATATAATATAATAATGGTATATTATATTATATTATATTATATTATATTATATTATATATATTTTATATATATAATTAAATAAAATTATAAATATAATAATTATCATATATTATATATATAATATATATGATCTATAATAACATAACATAATATAATATATTACTGATATATTACTGATATATTACTGATATATTACTGATATATTACTGATATATTACTGATATATTATATTATATTATATTATATTATATTATGAGAACATGGAGTCAGATTCTCAATTCTTTCACCTCGTCCTGGGGACCCCTCACAAACTCAGCCCCCTGCCATGGGTAGGGACCCCTTCCACTGTCCCAGGCTGCTCCAAGACTAACTCCAAATGCCAGTAGTTCCCCACACAGGCAATTTTTAGAGTTCTACCTCCAGCATTATTCCTCTTTCACCACAGAAATGATGTTTTTCCAAGCTGCACCTCTCAACCATTGGATCATTTATCCACGGTTCAGGCCATCACCGGCAGCTCCTAGGAATGATTTCACTCCATGACGGATGTCAGGGATCCTCAGTGGGACACTGCCAGCCCCAGCCAGGCAAGGGAGCTTCCAGTGGCCCCCAGGAGGCCCCAAAACCTCTGGAATGTTGGATCCCACCCACCCATGGATGCAGCCACGGCCCTGCCTGTACCTCCCCTGCAGCCTTTGCAGGGCTCCTGAGCCCTGGGATGTCTCCTGGGCCCATTCCAGGTGTGATCCCAGCCCTGCTCCCAGCTCCTCTTGGATGTCACACCCTCAGCTGGGTTCCTGCTCTTGGTCTCCATCTACTTCCAGCTCCTTCCCCTGCCCTCAGCTGCCCCCTCCATCCTGATCAAGCCCCCCCCAGGCTTCCAGGAAATCCAGGAGCAAACAGAACCCACCACTGGTGCCTCTGGATCTTCCACAATAAAGAGGAAAATCAACAAATCCTTGCAAGCAGCACCTGGTGGCCGAGCACAAACGAGGGCACAGCTCTGGGGACATCTCCCGGGGGTTCTTGGACCTTTCCTGCAGCTCCTGCCTGCCTCACCCCCACTGCCCAGAGATTCCAGGCCATGTGAGAGGGGCCCTGGTGCTGAACTACTGAAAAACTTCCTTTAAATCCCTCGGGAGGTGCCTGGAAGTGGCACCAGGCTGCAGCAGCTGGTGGCTCCTCGGGCCAACAACAAGTGACAGAGCCCTGAAGAATCTGGAATTCTCACCTCATCTGTCCCTGCAGCTCTGAAAGAAGCGGTGACAGCCAGGATGGTGCAAGGCCTCGCTTTTGTCCCACTTCTCAAGTGGTCACTGCTGCATTCAAAAGGAAAAACACAGAGAAAAAGCTCCTTTGCCAGCAAAATGTTTCTGAAAAATGAGGCAGAACTGCAAAGCCAGAGAGACTGGATTCATTTTAGAGAGTTAAACAGTTAACTTATAAGTTAAATTATAACTGTTAAGAAGTAGAGATCACAGTCCAGAAAAAGGAGATTTGTCCTTAATAAATTTACTGAAAATATTCAGGAGTTGAGTTAATTCAATGTACGGAAAAATTCAATATACGCTTCAAAAAAAAACCGGAAAAATTCAATATACGCTTAAAAAAAAATCTCAATTTAGGACAACACTGAAATTCAAAATGATGTGGGCATGGATTAAACACACACAAATGATTTTCCTCTTCTGCTTCTGCACTATCCATGAAAATCTTAGATGGGATATTGGGCAGGAATTGTTCCCTGGAAGTTGGGCAGGGGCTGGGATGGAATTTCATCCCTGGATCCCTGGCAGTGCCCTGGGATGGCTTAAGGTGCCCTTGGAGGATTGGATGATCCCTAAAACCCCTTCCAACCCAAATCATTCCTGATTTTGTGAACTTTACTATGGATAAAACAACCCAAACACTTGTGAGCAGTCCCCATTCTCTCTGTGGCTCTGTTTTCAAAGCACAATAAATTTATTTAGGCCGAGCAAACACTGCCCCAATTTCCCACGCGTTGTTTTCCTCCCACAGGAAATCTCCCCGTCACCTCCACAAACACAAAACCAGAAAACCTCAGCGTTATTTTAACGAGCTCCTGGGAAAATGTGGAATAAAGCTGAGGCCAGGTGGAGCAAAGGAAAGTGCTGAGGTTGGATGCTGGGCTGAGAGCCCAAAGCAAACCCAGCTGTTCCCCTCGTGAGCTGTGACTCAGAGCAGGGACACCGAGGACAGCACGTCCAGAAGGGCCCTGGGATGGCTGAAATGCTGAATAATGTCCTTAAATATATCCTTAATAATGAAATATATCCTTAATTATGTCCTTAAAGCACAGCATTGCCATGGAATCCATTGGGATTGAGGACGACACCTCCAGAAAGGCTCTTGGACACAGGAAATGCTGAATAATGTCCTTAAATAAATCCTTAATATTGTCCTTAAAGCACAGCATTCCCGTGGAATCCATTGGGACTGGGGACAGCACATCCAGAAGGGCTCTTGGGCAGATGAAATGCTCAATAATATCCCTAAATATATCCTTAATAATGTCCTTAAGCACAGCATTCCCATGGAGTCCACTGGGATTGAGGACAGCACCTCCAGAAGGGCTCTTGGATGGGTGAAATGCTGAATAATGTCCTTAAATATATTCTTAATAATGTCCTTAAATATATCCTTAATAATGTCCTTAGATATATCCTTAATAATGTCCTTAAAGCAGAGCATTGCCATGGAATCCATTGGGATTGAGGACAACACCTCCAGAAAGGTTCTTAGGCGCGTGAAATGTTGAATAATTTCAACATTTCATCCTTAAATACATCCTTAATAATGTCCTTAAAACATTCCCATGGAATCCATTGGGGTTGAGGACAGCACCTCCAGAAGGGCTCTTGGACAGATAAAATGCTGAATAATGTCCTTAAAGCAGAACATTCCCGTGGAATCCATTGGGACTGAGCACATCATGTCCAGAAGAACTCTTGAACACACAAAATGCTGAATAATGTCCTTAAAGCAGAGCATTGCCATGGAATCCATTGGGATTCCCCCAAGGATGTGAGCAGCTGCTCCTCCAAAGGGCCTGGAAAAGAGCCAGGGAAGGTTCCAGGTGGGTGTTCTCAGGTTTATCCTTCTGCATTAACAGCATTTGGGTGGATTGGGTTGTTGATCCAACCCCAAGGAGTCCCTGAGTGTGGAGGCTCAGGTTGGAGACTGGGACAGAAAATTTCCCTGGCAGAGTGGTCAGGCCTTGGCAGGAGCTGCCCAGGGAGGTTTGGAGTCCCTGGAATTGTCCCAGAGCAGTCTGGATGTGGCCTTGGGGACAGGGATTGGGGTGATGCTGGTGGGGCTGGGGTGGCACTGGGTGATCCTGAAGGGTTTTCCCAGCCTTGATCCTGGGATTCTGAGAAGATCCAGCACTTTTTAAACTCCACCCTCAGGGCAGGTTGGATCAGTCACAGCTCTCTGATGCTCACCTGGAGCAAAGGAGGCTCAGGGGGGACCTCAGTGCTCTGCACAGCTCCTGACAGGAGGGGCAGGGAAAGGAGGAGAGGAAATGGCCTCAAATGGCACCAGGGCAGGCTCAGGTTTTTTAAAACACTTCCTGTGGAACTGAACAAAAAATCCTCACCCAAATTCCTTTGGTGCATCTTTTCCTGGCTGTCCCCTGGATCTCTGTGAGATGGGAACATTTGAGAGTCTCTGCTCAGGTTTCTGCAGAGCTCTGGGACATTTTTGTCCCTCTCAGAGTGGTCAGGCCTTGGGCTGAGCTGCCCAGGGAGGTTTGGAGTCCCTGGAATTGTCCCAGAGCAGTCTGGATGTGGCCTTGGGGACAGGGATTGGGGTGATGCTGGTGGGGCTGGGGTGGCACTGGGTGATCCTGGGGGCTCTTCCCACCTTTGATAATTCCCACACCAATTTTTCAAGGAGAGACAATTCCTCCTGATGTTTGTTATGAATCCACACGATCATTAATCAGTGCCCCCCACCCCTTCCAGAGTTTTTACAAGGAATAATCCCACATTTCCCTTCCCCTGCCCTTCAGAGAAGCACATTGGTCCAAATCCCACGCCCAGGCCCCCACAAACAAACCCACAAAGAAATTTCTGGGTTTCCCACAGAGATTTCTTCTTGTGCAAGTGCCCAAAGCATTGGATAGGTTTGGAAAACAGCAATGATAAGGAATTCCAATGGGAAAAATGTACAAAGGATCCAGAGAAAGTTAAGAATTCATTTGATTTGATATTTACCCATTTTAAAATCTCTTAAATCACTTTTTCTGTTTCACTCAAACCACAGGGAGAACAGGTGGGAAGAGATAGAAATTAAAACCAAAATAAATAAAATAACACAGGAGATTCCCAAAGCAGTTGCCAGTTGTGATTCCCAGATTTTTGTAGTATTTTTTACCTTTGGATCATAAATAAAATGAAATCATTCAACACTTCTGGGGACAAGTGGAGGAGCAAGGAAGTGAATTTTCCTTGGAGAAGCAGCTCCATCACTCTGCTGCTTTTTGGGCCAGAGAGAGGAACAGGCAGGGATTCCTCACCCCAATCCCACACCCAGACCCTTGGGAGAAGCAGGAGGGATAAATATCCTGACCCAGACCCCCGAGTGGTTTTTAGGGAAGGATTCCATGGGACGCCAGAGACCCAGAGCATTTCTGCCAGCTCCAGGGTTTGGAGCTGGGACTGCAATTCCAGAGGGGGAAAATGCCATGGAACCAGGCAGCTCCCTAGTGGCTGCAGGGATGTGGAGGTTGGAGCATTTTCCAAGCCAAGCTCAGCACTAAGCTGAGCTCAAGTTTTTGCCCAGATCTGCTTTTTTTATGTGTTTTCACCCAGCTGAAATTGTTGGGCTCCTTCCACCCCCTTCTGCTCAAGCCCCAGCCCTGCAGAGGCTCCTTCCAAGGGGCTCCAGAGCTCCAGCATTTCTGGAGGAGAAGGAGGAGAAAGCTCTGGAAGGGCTGGAATGTGCTGCCTGCCACCTTCCTGGAGCCAAACTGCAGAAATCTGCAGGATAAAACCGGTGGTACCACCTGGACCTCAGCACGGGGGAGATGAGAACCCCCTTTTGTTTCTTTTTTTAAAATTTATCCTTTGTTAATTAAGATTAATTTTTAAATCCTTTTATTCTTTTTTAACTCTTTCATTTTTAAAATTATTTTTCTTTTAAAATTAAATTTATTCTTTTTTTATTAAGTGTTTTTTAAATCCCTTAACGTTAGGAACTACTCCTCAAATAAAACAATTTACAAACGATGAGCAAGAGCTTTAAACAATTTATTTGCACATTTTTTTTTTTTAATGTGCCTTCAGTAGATCTCCCTTAACTCCTTTAATTTTCCTGCTTGAGGAATTTGTGCTGCTGGGGATGCACCAGCACAGGAGGAAAACCTGGGAGACTCCCCTCCAATTCCCTGCCTTGTGTCAGGCTTTTAAGGTTCCTTCTCCACTTTCATCCCTGATATTTTGGATATACACAGGTTTGTTTGGGTCTTAAAAACCAAAATGAAAGCACCCAAAGAGTTTGAATCCAAAACACACCAGGCAAAGTTTTGGTGTTGTCTCCACACTGGAGCTCCAGGGTTTTGAAGGATTCCCAGAATTCTCCCAAATTTGAAGGAGAATCTGTGACTCCTGCAGGGATTGATTTCTCACAGGGATTTTTGATTTGTGCTCTTTTTTTTTTTTTTTTTTTGAGCACATCCTCATTCCCATTCCTTAATTCCCAGCAGAGAAAATGACCCCGTGGGGATTTTAAAGTGCACCCAAATTTCTGTGGGACTGCTCCTCAACTTCCATCCTCATGGAATGTGGGACACAAACCTTTTCCTACCTCTTCCACCAATTCCCAGTGGATTTTTTTTCCCCTTTTTTTTTTTTTTTTTGCAGCCAGAGAAAAAGGAATGGGCTGATGAGCTTCATTAATTGGCTGGAAAAAATCAAAGTGCAAACTGATTTTTGGGCATTGAAGCCAGCCAGGTTTAGTAAGACTATAACAAATATGTGTTATGTTAGAAAGAGGAGACTCCCAGGCGCCAGGAGTGAAACATTATCCTCCTCAGACAAAGTCCCAGACAAAGATCTTTATCTGGGAATGATATATGGGATATAGTTTGGAGATGACTCCACATAATACCTTTATTAGTGTTGAAGTTGAACAACTTAAAAGGGAAAGAAGGGGGGAAAAAAAATCATATTTCTCCTTTGTTGCTCACCCAAATAAGGGCAGGAGGCTTCCGATGGGGCTGGGTTTGGAAAGAAAAACAGAATTAGGTTCAAATAGCACCAATATTTGTGGTGTTGAGGGGGGATGGATGAAGCAACTGGAGGATGGAGGAGCCAAAACTTGCTCTGGGTTGCTGCTGATGCAACTGCTCTGGACGCAGCACAATCCATCTGTGTGCCCCTGCATTTGTCACAGAGGGAATCGGGACGGGCCAAGATGAGAAATTCAGATTAAACTGGGGATACTTTACCATTCTTAATCAGAATTCCTCCAGATAAAGCTGATGGGGATTGATTTTCAGGAAGCTCATTGTGCTCTGAAATCAGGGAGCAAAACCAGTTTTAAAGCAAGATACCAGTTCAAAGCTGGGAAATTCCTTGGAGTTTTCCAGTTTTTTAGGAGCAATGACCTGAGAGCGGGCAAACTTCCAGGGGAATATTCACTTTAAAACTTAGAATTTTTTTTTTTCACCGAAAAAAGCTTGGAATGAGTTGCACAGAGAGGTGGAATGAGTTGCACAGAGAGTCACCATCTCTGGGAATATTCAGGAAAAATCTGGATGTGGCCCTTGGGGACCTGGTTTTGGGGTGCTGATGGTGGGACTGGATGATCCTGAAGGTCCCCTCCCATCCTCAGGATTTGGGATTCTCAAGCTCCAGCACTTCAGTTCCTCTTTTTGAAGTGGGGTGTTCAGAACTGAGGTGTGGCCTCACCAGTGCTGAGACCTCATGGAGACCTTGGAGACTTCAAAGCCCTTGTTGGCCTGGTCAGTATGCTGTAAAATAATAAAAAAAAGAGCCCTAAAAGACATGGAAAAGTGTGGGAAAGGTTCCCTCAGCTTTAGGATCAGATTTAGGCTTCTCTGGACTGATGGAACAGAGGGAGGAAAACCTTCTCAGGTGGCCTGGCCAGAGCAAACCTCTGCTGGCAGATCCCCAAAGGGGCAAGCCCAGGCAGGGCTCTCCCAGGTGCTCCTCCAAGCTGTTTTTGGGGTGGGAATCCTCAGATATTTTCAGTGGGAAAGCAGGAAAGGGCCCTGCTGGTTGGATGGTAGAGTTCTAAATAATAAAAAATTTATTAACAAACTCTAACCCATGAAAAACCACTCCATTCAACCTAAAACTATAAAAAAAACCCTTGCAAAATTATTTAATAATGCTAAAATTACCAATATATAATTAATGAAAAGTATATAATATCACAAAATCAAAAATTTAAAATTTAAAGTGTTAAAATATAATAAAAAATAAAATAAATTTAAATGATAAAATTTAAAATTTTAAAATATAATATATTTTAAAATATTTTAAATATTTTAAAATATTTTACATATTTTAAATATATTTTAAATATTTTAAATATATTTTATATATTACAATACAAATATTTTAAATATAAAATATTTTCATTAAATATTTTAACTATATTTTAAAATATAATTTTAAAATTTAAAAAATAGATCATATAATAAAATATATAAAACCAAAATAAAATTTTTAAACCCATAACTAATCCGTCTTCTTTACCTTCTTCTTCCTTCTTCATACATTTAAGTAATATTTTATAATTAAACAAAAAAAAATCCACATTACACACTTCAAAGAATTAATTATTAAATTAAAAGTAAAAATAATTTAAATATAATTTCTTAATAGAATAATTTAACCTTAAAAAATCTTATTTTAAAAAATTAACCATTTTATACCTGATTAATAAAGTACTAGAAAACTCACTACTTATAAAACTATAATATAAATTAAAAATAAATTTATATGGAAATCTAAACAGACTAGATTAATACCTTCAATCAATTAATACCTTCCAATACCTTCAATCCCAACCTCAAAACAAAAAACCAAAAACAAACCCAAAAAGAAACGCAAACAAAAAAACCCAATCGAAACCAAACCAAAAAAAACCAAAACAAACCAACCAAACACAAACACTAAAATTAAAAAAAAATTTTAAAAACCCCAAAAAATAAAGAAAAAGCCCCCCCAACAAAACAAAACAAAACAAAACAAAACCAACAAAAAAAACCCCAAAAAACCTCAAAACCCCCAACAGTTGGGGACCCCTTTTAGGGGTGGATGGTGCAGGTAAATTGAGCAGGTGTGGCTCTAAAAGCTGCTTTTTTGAACCTCCCAGCCCTCAAAGCCCACGTGGATTTTGTCCCTTGGGCCACCTGGGGCCAGGGGCAGGGCTGGGGATGGGAGCAGAGCTCCAGTCCCTGCAGGCCCTGGGGTTTGGGATCAGTCCCTGCAGCCCTGCCCTCCTGCACAGGGACACCAAAGGGACATTTAACCCCACATTTCATGGGTCAAGGAGCCCAGTGTGGGATGGAGCAAATTGATCTTAGAGAATCAATTTCAGCCTCCAGTGGTGCCTTGTGCAGGCTGGCCCAGAGCAGAGGCTGGGCAGAGCTACAGAATAAAGCAGGGATTGATTCAAAGCATCTCCTCCATGGATGCACCTTGGGCAGCACCAGAGCCCAGCCAGGGCTGCACCCAAGATGAACCAAAATGGCCCCAAAATGCACGGCCGGGCACGGGCTCTGTCCCTGGGATCAGTTCTGCTCCATTTGCATCTTGCAGTTCATTGTCCCATCCCAGCTTTAGCCCCTGCAGTCCCACCCTGCTTGTTTTTCTCTCTCCAGCCCACGGGGTTTGTGCTCTGGGGCTGAGATTTGGATCATTTGTCCTTGGTGCCCAGCTGGAGCAGGAATTGTTTTGTCTCCCTGCTCTGTGCACAGAGCTCACCATCCCAGAATATGAAGCTCAGACCCACACACTAAAGCAGCACAGAATGTGAAAAATAGAAAAGCTCAAACCTGAGGCATCACCAGTGTCCCTCTGCAGGCACTGGGAATGGAAGTGTGATCCCAAAAATTCCTCATCCCCTGGTTTTCTGCAGGAAATCCCAAATTCTCACTGTGCAGCTGGGAAAAGTGTTTGTGTTTGAGAGGTGGGAACAGGTCAGGTGTGAGGGCAGCAGGGGTGGCAGCTGAAGGTCTGTCCAACTCACCCCTTTTCCCCAGTGTCATAATTTTTCAAAAATGGGGATAAAAACCAGCTCTGGCCGTATATGATGAAGCCCTAAAAGAGAAGCAAAGAAACCCCAAGAAGAAATTTGTGCAAGGAGTAAAATCTGACCTGAAAAATTCCTCAGGCCCATCAACAGCTGAGGATGTCCCAGAGCATCCCAGCTGAAGTGCAGGAGGTGACAACATCGCTGGGAAGCTTCCTGTCCCTTTTTCCTGGGAATTTCACCTTGGAAATTTTCAAGGAATGTGGCAAAGACACTTCCCTAAAATGTGGTGCTGCTGAACAATTCCCTGGTGTCCACAATCTCCCAGTTAAACCAGGCCTGGATTCACACTGGGATGAGCAGCAGGACAAGAGTGGTCTCTAATGTTCAAGTGACAAACTGATTTCCTGGAGAAATTCCCTTTTTCTCCTGGGAAATGAAGGCCTGAGGGGCCTGGTGGGCCTTTGGGTGCATAAATATTAAATTTACAGTGATGGAAGCAAAAAAAAAGAGGCTGGAAAATGGATGAATTTCTTTGCTTGCCAGGCCATGAGAAAAAGCCTTGGATCACTCTCCTGATAATCTTGGATCTTGCTGGAGTTTTTAAATTCTAGTTCCACATAATTGAGCAGGAAGAGGGGTGGTGTGGAAGCTCTGCTCACTCAGGATTGCCCCTCACCACCTGCAAAGCACCAAACATAAGGAATTCCCTTCCTTGGATAATTCTGGTGCCTTTGTATTGCTGGAGAACAGCTTTTGTTTTCTAGGAATCAGCGATTCCATGGATCTGTTCCACTCTCTGTCCCAAACTCAGACCAACAATGAAGGAAAATGTGTGGAAATGAGGGAAAATCTCTCTGTGTTCACTGCCAGCTGATTCATTTGGAGCACAAACTTCCCAGGAAGTGGCAGGGACAGCTGTGCCCAGAGCTTGGCTCAGTGCTCTGCCAGATTCCACAAATCTCAGGGCAAAAATCCCCGGCACAGCTGCTCAGAGATGCTGCCACTGCTGGTTACTCACCTCCCCTCCTGTCAGGAAACTCAGCTTTTCCTGGGATGCCACTGCAAGGAGCAGGAACATGAGAACCTGGGCACAACTTCTGCCTGGCAGGGGCACAACAAAACCACTGCCAGGGAAATGAGCAAAGAGCAGGGGCAGAGAAAAGAGGCCCTGCAATAAAATCTAAACTCTCTCTACAACTTCCTCACTCTGCACAGCTCCTGAAAGGGGCCTGTGCTCAGCTGGCCCTGGGCTCTTTCTCCAGCAGCACTGACACAACCAGAGCACACAGCCTCGAGCTGCACCAAGGGAAATCCAGGTTGGAGAGCAGGGAAAAGGTTTTTCCAGCAAGGGTGAGAAAGTTCTGGAATGGCTGCCCGGGGAGGTGGTGGAGTCCCCATGCCTGGGTGTGTTTAACAAAGCCTGGATGTGGCACTGGGTGCCAGGGTTCAGTTGAGGGGTTGGGGCTGGGCTGGACTCGATGGTCTTGAAGGTCTCTTCCAACCTGGTCATTCTGGGAATTCTGTGGATCTCAATATTCCACAACTTTGTGTGATCAAGTGATGCCAGACCCAGCAGCTCTCAGCCCCTGAGCTGACAAAGCTCTCAGGATTCCTGGAATACCTGTGGAATGCTTTTGGAGTCGAGTCCTGACACGTTGTCCCCGTGGTTTGGTTGGAACAGCTCAGCAAGAGGAGAGGGTTTGGTGGAAGGCAGAGCTTGTGCTGGGGGATGGAGGGGACAGGGACAGGGAGCACGGGTCCCACGGGCCTGGCAGCTGTCCCAGAGCAAAGTCACCACTGGATT
The DNA here is from genome assembly GCF_023055355.1 of Agelaius tricolor. Lineage (NCBI taxonomy): Eukaryota > Metazoa > Chordata > Aves > Passeriformes > Icteridae > Agelaius > Agelaius tricolor. Next base: position 1,768,673 of record NW_027269267.1, on the reverse strand, counting down.
TGTGCATCCTGGGAAGGATTTTGGACTCAGGAAACCCAGAGAGAGCCCAGAAATGAAGTGAGGGCAGGGATTCTGCTCCTGCAGGAGAGGCCTGGAGGGGCTGGAGCGTGTCCAGGGCAGGGAACGGAGCTGGGCAGGGGCTGGAGAATCCCTGAGGGAGCTGGGCAGGGGCTGCAGAATCCCTGAGGGAGCTGGGCAGGGGCTGGGGCTGGAGCAAAGGAGGCTCAGGGGCCCTTGTGGCTCTGCACAAGTCCCTGCCAGGAGGGCACAGCCGGGGGGGTCGGGCTCTGCTCCCAGGGCACAGGGACAGGAGCAGAGGGAACGGCCTCAGGCTGGGCCAGGGCAGGCTCAGCTTGGACAGCAGCAGCAATTTGCCCATGGCAAGGGAGCTCAGGCCTTGGCAGGGGCTGCCCAGGGAGCTTTGCAGTGCCCAGCCCTGCAGGTGTCCCCTGCAGGTGGCACTGAGTGCTCTGGGCTGGGGACAAGGTGCCCATGGGGCACTGCTGGCACTGGCACTCCATGACCTTGGAAATCTTTGCCAGCCCCAGGGATTTGTGGATTCTGGGATTCTGGGATTATTTTTCCCTATCCTTTCCACATCTGCTGTTGGAGTTGTTTCTGCCTTGTGATAAATCTTTGCTCCTCATTCCTGCTCCAATCTCACCTTGTTCCAACAAATAGAACCCAGCCACCACCTCCCTCTTTTCTCAGACATAAAAATATCAAATTAATTTGGGGGGATTCCCAAACCTTCATGGCCGAGGGGTCAGCTGGCTAGAACTTGAAATTTTGAGGGAATTTTGAAGATCCTTCAGATTTCACCTCCAGGTGGATTTGGTCTTCTGAAGCTGCAGCAAGGAAGAAAGGAGCTGAGCTGAGATGGGTCAGTGCCACAAGAGATGGGTAAAACATCAGCAGAGGGTGATCAGGCACAGGATTGCTCTAATCCTTGCCAAAATTTCCAAAGGATTCAGGGCAAAGAGGAATTCGTAATGTTGCAAAGGAAAAAAAAAATTATAATGAATAAATATAATTAATATATTTAATATATTTAATATAATTATTATAATTTATATACTTGATTAGTATATAATTATATGCAATAATTAATAGATAATAAATATAACACAATAAATACAATATAATAAATATACTAAATAGGCTAGACTAGAATATATTTTCTATTAATATTATATAATTAATATTATTATGTTTTATAATTAAATATAAAAAATTTAAGAAGAAATTTTATGACTCAGTGGATATTTCAAGCAATTATTAAGAAGAAAACTCATGCTACTTGTGGGCAGCTGGATTTTTTTCGGTGGAAGAGCCCAGCAGATGCTCTGCCCTGAAGTTCTCACAATTTACTTCTGCTTCATCAATTTTTTGTCCAATTTGGGAAGATTTCCCAGAATGCAGAAGCACTGCTGCTGCTGGAGATGTGCTGTGGCTGAGCTGCTTTTCAAGTCAAATTAAGGAACTTCAGGTTATATTTTTGTCTCATGAGGGCATTACAGAGAAGAAAGTGCTGTGGAAGTCCTCACAGGGCCACCAGGCTGTGAAATTCATGAGAAAACCCTGGGGAGTTTGAGAAGCTCAGCCTTAAATCACAACTTCCCATTAATGCCCGTGAGAAAAGGAACCAGAGCTGGGCACCAGCTCGTGCCATCCAACCTTCAGCGTCACCAGGATCTGCTGTGGGCACGGAAAAACCACCAGGGACTTCTCTGAGGAGCTTGGACTGCACAGGAGGATGAACAGAAGCCAATGACACAAAATAGGAAATAAGTGGAAGGCGTTTGTTTGATGGTTTTGGTCTCAAGGTAAAACCGATCCAAGAACAATTTTTATTTCAATGAAATCACTTTCCCATGATTAATTTGCTGTTGAGATGTTCAAATAAAGAATAGAGGTCTGGACACCTGTAATGAAACGAGAAATTTCTAGAGTCCTTTCCTCTTCCATTTTTCCCCTCATAGAAGGATGGAAAAAGATTTTTATTCTTAGAAATCCCAGAATGGCAGGGGTTGGAAAGGACCTTAAAGATCGCCCAGTTCCAACCCCCTGCCCTGGGCATTCTCACCTCTGTCCTCTTTCTTTTCCTCTAGAAATCCTGGATTGGGTTCTTCTTCTGAACTTCTCCCTCTTCTTCATATTTTTAACCCTTCTGAATTTTTGATGCTTTTTCCTCTCGGTTCTTTCCATTTGCTGCTCTGATTTTTCCCCTCATTGAGGGAATTTGAATTTGAAGGATTGAATTTGAAAGATTACAGGGATCTCTTGTTTTCCATAATATTCTATTTCATTCCAGCCTGCTCCTATGGGATTGGGTTCCTCTCCTGAACTTCTCCATCTTCTTCACATTTTTACCCTTCTGGATTTTTGATGCTTTTTCTCCTCAGTTCTTTCCATTTGCTGCTCTGATTTTTCCCCCTCTTTGAAGGAATTTGAATGATTGAATTCAAAGGATTACAGGAATCACTTGTTTTCCATAATGTCCTATTCCAGCCCGCTCCTATGGGATTGGGTTCTTCTCCTGAACTTCTCCCTCTTCTTCATATTTTATTGCTTCTGGATTTTTGATGCTTTTTCTCCTCAGTTCCTTCCATTTGCTGCTCTGATTTTCCTCCCTTGTTGAAGGAATTTGAATTTGAAGGATTGAATTTGAAGGATTACAGGAATCTCTTGCTTTCCATAATATCCTGTTTCATCCCAGCCTGCTCCTATGGGATTGGGTTCCCCTCCTGAACTTCTCCCTCTTCTTCATATTTTCAACCCTTCTGGATTTTTGATGCTTTTTCTCCTCAGTTCTTTCCATTTGCTGCTCTGATTTTTTCCCCCTCTTTGAAGGAATTTGAATGATTGAATTCAAAGGATCACAGGCATCTCTTGTTTTCCATAATATCCTATTCCAGCCTGCTCCTTTGGGATTGGGTTCCCCTCCTGAACTTCTCCCTCTTCTTCACATTTTTACCCTTCTGGATTTTTGATGCTTTTTCTCCTCAGTTCTTTTTTTTTTTTTTCTCCTCAGTTCTTTTTTCTTTTCCATTTGCTGCTCTGATTTTTCCCCTCATTGAGGGAATTTGAATTTGAAGGATTGAATTTGAAGGATTACAGGGATCTCTTGTTTTCCATAATATTCTATTTCATCCCAGCCTGCTCCTATGGGATTGGGTTCCTCTCCTGAACTTCTCCCTCTTCTTCACATTTTTACCCTTCTGGATTTTTGATGCTTTTTCTCCTCAGTTCTTTTTTCTTTTCCATTTGCTGCTCTGATTTTTCCCCCTCTTTGAAGGAATTTGAATTTGAAGGATTGAATTTAAAGGATTACAAGGATCTCTTTTTTTCCATTATATCCTGTTTCCTTCCAGCCTATTCCCATTGGAACCAACACCCAGCATCCCACCCTCTCCTGGGAGAGCTGGAATGGCTCTGGAATATTTCCTGCTTGCCAAATTCTGGGAGTTTTGAGTCCAAAGCTGCTCTGTTTCCATCAGAATCAAGTGCAGGCTCCAGCTGGAATCAGAACCATCTGTTCCTCCCAAATTATGGATTTCCACAGGAAAATAATCTCCATAACTCCTCCAAAAAAAGGCCCCTGGAAATGCTGACTCAGCACCACGGGAAGGAGGGAAGGGGATCCTGAAGGATCCAGGGACACAGACAGAGGAAATTTGGTTGTGTTTAACAAGAAAATGCAATTAGGAAACGTTTCCCAGTGTCTGACAGAGTTCCTGAATTAAAGTCCTGCAGCACTGAGGTCAATAATCAGCCTCCCATTGACTCCAGGTGTTTGGAGGCTCCCTGGAAAGTGCTGGATTTGCTGTGGAAATGGGGGATGCCATCCTCTGGGGACTCTGTGAGGACATCCCAGTGCTGGCACTGGGACACTCCACTTTCCTCATGTATTTTATTATGGAAATGCCCAAAATAATCTGATAAAAGTTTATTTGTGGGGGGGTAAAATTAATAAAATTAGTAATGAAAAGAACTCATATTTCTTTTACATTGAAAATTCATCTTATCTTTACAAATACTCAGAAAACTCAGAGCATTTAGAACTTGATTTTCTTTTCTTTTCTTTTCTTTTCTTTTCTTTTCTTTTCTTTTCTTTTCTTTTCTTTTCTTTTCTTTTCTTTTCTTTTCTTTTCTTTTCTTTTCTTTTCTTTTCTTTTCTTTTCTTTTCTTTTCTTTTCTTTTCTTTTCTTTTCTTTTCTTTTCTTTTCTTTTCTTTTCTTTTCTTTTCTTTGATACTCTCTCTCTGGCTGAAGTGAAACACGACTGGGGAGATGTCTCCTTGTCCTGAGGATTGTCCAGGGGCTGGAAAACACATCCTGGGAGGAGCAGCTGAGGGATTTGGGGTGGTTTGGGGGAGAAAAGGAGGCTCAGGGGGGACCTCAGTGCTCTGCACAGCTCCTGACAGGAGGGGAAGGGAAAGGAGGAGAGGAAATGGCCTCAAATGGCACCAGGGCAGGCTCAGGGTGGAGATTGGCAAAGAAAATTTCCCTGGCAGAGTGGTCAGGCCTTGGGCTGAGCTGCCCAGGGAGGTTTGGAGTCCCTGGAATTGTCCCAGAGCAGTCTGGATGTGGCCTTGGGGACAGGGATTGGGGTGATGCTGGTGGGGCTGGGGTGGCACTGGATGGTCCTGAAGGGCTCTTCCCACCTGGATTCTGTTTTCCAGGGAAGTGTTGGTGGCTGCCAGCCCTGGAGAGCTCCCACAGCAGCAACCTGGGGGTCCCTGAGGCTGAGCCCCCCCACATCCCACGGGACAATTTGGACTCTGTGGACATTCTGGTTTTGGCCTGTAACTCCCATCTGTGGTTTTGAAGCTGTTCCTCCATTTGCAAAGGAAAGGAAGGAACCCTGCTCCATGAATTACTGACCCAGGCCCCCCTCCCAGGACTGGGACAGGCACTATATTTAATTTCTTATTAAATCCCTTTTTCCTTTTTGCTCTCCCTCTTTTCTAGCACTGCCCTCATGTTGACTTTTCCCCTTGCCATCCGTAATTCCACTGGATTTCTGTCCCTCCTTCCCACTGGCCTTTTTTTCCCTCTCTGGGTATTTTTCTTCTTTTTTTCTCTCTTTTTTTCCTTCTCACTGGGTTTGTCCAGCAGAAATCCAACCATATAAACATTCCCACTTCTCTGTGCCACTGCATTTCCAGTGAGGCAGGAGAAGCTTGGCTCCCTCTGCTCCCCCTGTGTGGTGGTTCTGCATGGGATGTGCTGGAACCCTGGGGCTGAGAATTCCAGACTTTCTGTGCTGCCAGGCACTGACCCCCAGAGAACACTGCACTGACCTGAGGGCCTGGAGAAGCTTCCAAAATTCAAGAATAAAACTGAGATTAAAGGTGTGGAGTTTGGATAGAAGTGTGTGATATCACAGGGTGGGAAACTCAGAGTTTAAGGGTTTAGAATACAGGAATAGAGAGAAAGCAAGATGGAGGGTTTAGGGTGGAGGCTGCTCCTTCTTCTTCACCTTCTCCTTCTTCTCCTCCTTCACCTTCTTCTCCATGGGTTTGGGTGGTTTTGTGTCATTGGATAAAAAAGTCCCCATTGTGGGCATGGGTGGTTGGGTATTGGGTTAAAAGTGAAAATAATTGAGGTGCCATTTGTTAATTGGACAGTTTATCCTTCAAAGGCCTTGCAGAGAGAGAGACAGGGCTCCATTTTTAGTTTGTTGGAGTGAAGTGCTGCAGAACTCAGGGTTTGTGAGACTGTGACAGAGATAAGAACTGATAAACATCTGAGTGCCAACAAGAAATACCCTCTCACACATTTAATCACAACCTTAACTCAAAGCAGTCCAGACTCCACAGTTCAGCACTCATGGAAGTGAAGCACAGAGAAAGCTGATGCACCTCTGTGAACACCTGTGTAAAAAATGAGAAATCCTGGGAAATCCAGAACTGGTGAACCTAAACCACTGCACCCCAAAATCATGGAATATCCTGAATTTGAAGGGATCCACAAGGATTATCCAAATCCCAGCCCTGCCCTGCCCAGAGCCCAGCAAGCCCAGCCTGGGCATCCCTGGCAGCGCTGGCCAAAGGCTCCTGGAGCTGTGGCAGCCTCGGGGCCGTGCCCATTCCCTGGGCAGCCTGGGCAGTGCCAGCACCCTCTGGGCAACAACCTTGCCCTGAAACCCACCCCAAATTCCCTTTGGAACCTCCCTGCAGGGACACACTCCCCACGGACAATGGGCAGGACATGTTTCCATCCCATGGGATAACAGGGAAAGCAGGGGGGCGCCTCGGGGGTGCACAGGAGGATTTTTGCACCTCAGGGTGCCAAGGGTGGCTGGGAGATGGGACCTGGGACACCAGGGAGCCAAACCTTGACCCTGCCATGGCACTCACAGCATTCCCAGTGGGAAAGCAGCAGGATCTCTGCTGGCACCATGGCAGGGGCGCTGTGCCCAGCACAGTTTCCCAGGAAAGCTGAGGTGTGGCAGCTCCAGCACCTTGGAGCAGGGTCAGGCTCCTCCAGCAGTGCCAACATCTGCACGTGGCAAAATCCTGCATCTCCCCGTGGTGCCTGCTGCTCTCCAGATTCCCAGATTCCCGTTTTTGGCACCTCGGGAGGAGCTTGGTGCATGTTTGGTGCCACAGCCAGAGCTGCCACCTGTGAGGGGTTTTGTGCCACAAATGTCCCCAACCCAAGGGAAAAGGAGGAGGAGGAGTTTAGTTTTGTGTTGTGTTGTGGAGAGAACAGGAAAAGGGGGTGGAGAAAAATAATTCTGTTCCAGCCCTCATTTTTTAAGCTTTTTAATCCCTTCCTTCATTCCCAAACTTTTCTTATCCTCTTAAAATGATTTTATCTGCCCAGAAGTTGAAGTGCTGAGGTCTCTGTGTGATCCCAAAGACATTTTCCGTGGGAAAAGCCTGCAGGTGACCCCAGCAGGTGAGGGACACCTGAACCCTTCCCCTCCCAACCTGCAGAAACTGAACCTTCACTGAATTGTGAAAGTTTCCTTCTGGAAAGGCTGGGAATATCTGCCAGGCTGGCAGAGCTGGGAGTGTTCAGCTGGAGAAGGGAAGGATCTCAGGAGCTGTGCTTAAAGGGGTTCTAAAAAGAAGGAAAAATGACTTTTTTTTATGGGTGAAGAGTGGCAGGAGGAGGGAGAATGGTTTTAAACTGAAAGAGGGCAGGGTTAGATGGGATTTTGGGAAAGAATTGTTCCATGGGAGGCTGGGGAAGGGCTGGAACAGAAAAGCTGTGGCTGCCCTGGAAATGTCCAAGGTCAGGTGGGAGCACCTGGGACAGTGGGAGGTGTCCCTGCCCATGGCAGGGGTGGCACTGGATGTTCTTTGAGGTCCCTCCCAGCCCAAACCATCCCATAATTCCACAATTTCTGTGTTTGACAAAGCCCTTTTTCATCCCAAAGTTCATTTCCATTGAGCAACCCCTGGCTGATAATGGCACAGATCCCAAAAGTGACCTGGAGATGAAAATTCATCCCCAGATCCCCCAAACTACTTTCTCCAAATAAACAAATTCACTCAGAACTTCCAAAAAAAAAAAAAATTAATGATTTCGTCAATTTTAGGTCGCCCACCACTGTTTTCCACATTCCTGCTCCTCTCTCAGGAATTTTAACCCTCAGCCCCTCAGTTTTTAGGCACGAGGAGTCCAGAGAGGCTTCAATGATTTCATTTTCTGGAGGTTAAAAAGGTTCTTGTAAATGACTGCTCCAAATAACTGGAAAGCCAGTTAAAACAACTGGATAACAGATGGCGAAGGAAAGTGCTTTCCTGTAAAGTGTTGCAGAGGAGAAGCTCATTTACAAGAAGCAATTACACAAACATCCCCAAGCATCCAAGATCCCATAAAAGGCTTGCTGAGGTGCAAGCACATTTTCAAGGGAGGATTTTTGTGCTGGAGCAAAAATCAGATTTTTCTTTAAATTTTCCCCTCTTTTTATTTTTATTTTTTTAAGTTTTTTAACCCCTTCCTTCATTCCTAAATATTTCTTATCCTGCACAAGCAGTGAAACTGCCCAGAGATGCATTTTTTCCGACAATTTTTTGACTAATAAAAAAGATGTATTTCGTTTTAATTCTTCATTCCTTTAATTCCTCTTTCCTCTGGGGTTAAGGATCACTTCAAGACCAAGCAAGACAATTCCTGTCTTGTGGACAATAAATACTTTTAACAAATTGAACCATGGGAGTAACAACTCATTTTTCTTCAGCATCATGACAGGAACCAGAAGCTGCCTCGTGCTGACATTTAGGAAACTGAACTTAGATCTGGCTTTACCTTTTCAAGCCCTTTTCATCCCCCATCTAATCCATTTTGTATGGATAATGGGAACATGACTTTCTCACAGGACCTTGACACGGTGATGAGTTACTAAAGCCAAAAGCCTTTGGAGGTGTGCAGACCAAAGCCCTGGGAGAAAATCATCCCTCAGGTTGGAAAGGATGGACACTGAGCAGCTCCTGCTCCTCTGGAGGAGTTTAAAGCCCAGAGGTTTTGGTGGGATTTTGCAGGAAAGGCTGAGCAAAGCAAGATCTGCTCCCAGAATTTCATCTTCATTAGGTACCTGACACATCAAAGGCACACTTTCCCTGCTGCTTCACAGGCAGCTGATGTGATCCTAATCACACATCAGGATGGAACATCCATCATTTCCTCACAGAGGGGAGGGAGGCTGGAATGGCCTCATCTTAATTAAAGGCTCTTCCCTAAGCCACCAGCCCTGCACATCCCTGGTGTTGGTTTTGTGCCTCAGCATCACCACTCGGCCTCCTCATTAAATCTCCAGTTCATTGAGAGCCAAGCACTTCATCCAGGGGAGTGCAGGATAAAAGAAAAACAAGGGGGTAAAGATGTGGGCCATGAAAACATTGAGTGCTTGTGGAGGATTATTCTCAAAAATGGGAGAAAGCTGTGGCTCACAGGGAGTTCAGCAGCGCCTTCAGGGGGTGCTGAGGGTGATACCAGAGCTGGGGACGTGTTTGGGGTGGTGATGGTGGGACTGGATGGCCATGAAGGGCCCTTCCAGCTGTGGTGGTTCCATGGTTCTGTGAGGATTTTCTGTCTCAGACACCCCCGTTCCAGGCTGTCTGTGCTGCAGGGGTTTGGTGCTGGCTGGGGTTGAAGTCCTGGTTTCAAACTGGGCTCACTGGGCAGCAGAGAGGGGGAAATGCTCTGGGTAATGCCAGGGACAGTGACTCCCACCTTTCCATGGGGTAAGGGACAAATGGGCACCTCCACGGAATTCTTCTCATGGAGATCTCCAGCTCAGCCCCCAGGGGTGCATTCCAGAGCTGTGGAATCCCCAAGGACCATCAGGAGCACCATCACATTCCCAAACCTCCCCTGCTTTGCTCCCTGGGCTGAAAGGAAGGGCTGGAGGCCTCAAAGCAGCACCTGCAAATCTGAGTGGGCAGAATCACAGGATCATGGAATCACCAAGGTGGGAAGAGCCCCCAGGATCACCCAGTGCCACCCCAGCCCCACCAGCATCACCCCAATCCCTGTCCCCAAGGCCACATCCAGACTGCTCTGGGACAATTCCAGGGACTCCAAACCTCCCTGGGCAGCTCAGCCCAAGGCCTCACCACTCTGAGAGGGACAAAAATGTCCCAGAGCTCTGCAGAAACCTGAACAGAGACTCTCAAATGTTCCCATCTCACAGAGATCCAGGGGACAGCCAGGAAAAGATCCACCAAAGGAATTTGGGTGATGATTTTTTGTTCAGTTCCACAGGAAGTGTTTTAAAAAACCTGAGCCTGCCCTGGTGCCATTTGAGGCCATTTCCTCTCCTCCTTTCCCTGCCCCTCCTGTCAGGAGCTGTGCAGAGCACTGAGGTCCCCCCTGAGCCTCCTTTGCTCCAGGCTGAGCATCAGAGAGCTGTGACTGATCCAACCTGCCCTGAAGGTTGGATCTTCTCAGAATCCCAGGATCAAGGCTGGGAAAACCCTTCAGGATCACCCAGTGCCACCCCAGCCCCACCAGCATCACCCCAATCCCTGTCCCCAAGGCCACATCCAGACTGCTCTGGGACAATTCCAGGGACTCCAAACCTCCCTGGGCAGCTCAGCCCAAGGCCTGACCACTCTGCCAGGGAAATTTTCTGTCCCAATCTCCAACCTGAGCCTGCCCTGGTGCCATTTGAGGCCATTTCCTCTCCTCCTTTCCCTGCCCCTCCTGTCAGGAGCTGTGCAGAGCACTGAGGCCCCCCCTGAGCCTCCTTTGCTCCAGGCTCAGCCCCTTCCCAGCTCCCTCAGGAGTTTTCCAGCCCCTTCCCAGCTCTGTTGCCTGCCCTGGACATTCTCCATCCCATTAGGAAGTGGCTGATCCATCACAGAGGGACACAAGGAGCGTGAGGGGGGCTCTGCATCCCCCTGGATCCCAGCTTCTCTCCTGGCACTCCAGGCTCAGGAGCATGCAATGTGTCATCCCTGCCTCTCCTTGCTGGACACCAGGGCCAGTTCCCCGAGGCTCAGCTGTCCCCAGGAGTGTCCCTAGTGCCAGATTTGTTCCCTCCTCGCTTGCCAAAAATGAGTTGTTTCCTCCTCCTCTGTCAGAACTGGGTTTTGTGGGAAGCGCTGCCGTTCCCAGGTGCCTGATGACAGCCTCTGGAATCATCTGCCTCTGACAGAGAGGGGCTTGTGTTTGGGGTGAGAGCAAGGAGAGAGCCTGGCTACTGAGTAATCCAAAGCAGGGAACCAAATTTAGCACAGTTGTTCACAGCACAGGGATTTTTGGCAGGCTGCTCCTGCAGCCAGAGCAGCTGTTCACATTTTCTCACCCACCTACACAGCCAGGACAGCCAGGATTCCTCATTGTTTTTTTTTTTTTTTTTTTAATAGATTGTATTCACCAATTGTATCCATTGGTGAAAGGAGTTTTGCTGGAATCTGCTGCCTTCAGCAGCCTGGATTTGATAGGAAACCCCTCTTTAAAGGCACACGAGGGGTTTTGATTTGGTAAAGAGTTTCCCAGCCTTTGCTTCCATGGACAAGTTTCAAAAAAACTCTTTAAAGAGGAGCTTTTCAAGGACATCTTTGTGCTTGGATTGTTTGGAAATTTGGTCTGGGAGTTGCTTCACTGATCCCCTCCCTTCTCCCAACCTGGTGTCCCAGAGGAGCAGACGCTGAGGAATTCAAGCATTCCCCAAAAAACTGGCTGCTCCCTACCCAGGAGTGGGAAAAAGGCTTCAAACTCAGCATCTCCTGCCTTTTTTTCCTCCAGGCCAGTAGCTGGACTGGAAAAGGGCCACAGTTTTGGGAAGTGGTGGAGTTCTCTGTCTCCTTTTGGTCTCCTGCATTGTCCAAAGTGTTCCCCAAATGTTCCAGGGGGAAGAGTCTGAGGGCAGGGATGAACTCATGTCCTCCGTGGGGGTGTTCTGATTTCCCAAGTATGTCTGTGCAGCAGCACAATAATTTTCCAGACTCCAGCATTTCCCTTAGAAGAGATTTCAGATCAGTGGCCAAGACATCAGGGAAAGCATTCCAGGCCTGCTGCAGCATCCAAAGGCAGCTCTGGCACAGCAGGATGGTCTCACCTGCTGGCCCAGACCATCCCACTGCCTTCTGCTCCCTCTGCCACGCTCTGTAAAACCTGGGATGAGAGCAGCTGGGCCTGGAATCCTCTCTGGCTTAGCCCACATGCCATGGAACACCTCAGGGACACCAGGGAAAATGGAGTTCTAAGGATTTTTTTTGCACTTCTTGAGGTAAAGGATTACTCTGCTCCATGGGGAAGCTTCACGTGGAGCTCCTTGGGATAATCAGGAGCTCAGGTTGCCTGATTCTTCCTGATGCTTGACCAGGAATTGCTTCATTTCCTAAACACTGAGCACAGGAATGGTCAAATGTCCCACAGATTTATTTCCAGAGTGATTCCTGAACTGATTTGTTGAAGATCATCCAGGAAGGAACCTGCTCGTGCATGGGCAGCAGAATTGGAGCCACCACCATCCAAATCCAGCAGGAAAATGAGATTTTTAATAGGACAGGAGCTGCTCCCTGTGCAATTCTTGCCTTGCAATTTGCAGGCTGACATTGCTGAGTTAAATGAGGAACAGGGAAATCAGGGCTGTCAGGATTGGTGCAAATATTAAAGCCTAAATTAAAGCTCAGGGGGGACCTCAGTGCTCTGCACAACTCCTGCCAGGAGGGGCAGGGAAAGGAGGAGAGGAAATGGCCTCAAATGGCACCAGGGCAGGCTCAGGTTGGAGACTGGGACAGAAAATTTCCCTGGCAGAGTGGTCAGGCCTTGGGCTGAGCTGCCCAGGGAGGTTTGGAGTCGCTGGAATTGTCCCAGAGCAGTCTGGATGTGGCCTTGGGGACAGGGATTGGGGTGATGCTGGTGGGGCTGGGGTGGCACTGGGTGATCCTGAAGGGTTTTCCCAGCCTTGATCCTGGGATTCTGAGAAGATCCAACCTTCAGGGCAGGTTGGATCAGTCACAGCTCTCTGATGCTCACCTGGAGCAAAGGAGGCTCAGGGGGGACCTCAGTGCTCTGCACAGCTCCTGACAGGAGGGGCAGGGAAAGGAGGAGAGGAAATGGCCTCAAATGGCACCAGGGCAGGCTCAGGTTTTTTAAAACACTTCCTGTGGAACTGAACAAAAAATCCTCACCCAGATTCCTTTGGTGGATCTTTTCCTGGCTGTCCCCTGGATCTCTGTGAGATGGGAACATTTGAGAGTCTCTGTTCAGGTTTCTGCAGAGCTCTGGGACATTTTTGTCCCTCTCAGAGTGGTCAGGCCTTGGGCTGAGCTGCCCAGGGAGGTTTGGAGTCCCTGGAATTGTCCCAGAGCAGTCTGGATGTGGCCTTGGGGACAGGGATTGGGGTGATGCTGGTGGGGCTGGGGTGGCACTGGGTGATCCTGGGGATCCCTTCCCACCCTGATGATTCCAAGATCCTGTGGAACCAGTGGCACTGGGAATGAGCAGGTTTTTCTTGCACCACATTCAGGTTCCACATCTAAACTTGGCTCCAGCTGGAGCACAGCCAGTGCTGCTGAGCCCCATCCCCTCCCCAGCCTGAGCCTTTGCAATATTGACCAGAGTTTCCTTCCTTAGCTCTGGGTGTGGGGAGACCTTTCCACAAAACCTCCCTGCCATCCCCAGAGCTGGGGCTGGAGTTTCTCTGGCATGGATTTGGTCCTGCTCATGAACAGACTTTGACATGCTCAGCTCAACCCTTGACCCTCCGGATTTCAGGAATGGAACATTCCCATGGATGTTGCAGATGTCCAAGGAAAAGACACATTTTTCCAGCCCTGTCTTCCTTGGAGATGTTGCCAGTGCTAAGAACAAAGAATTTTACTGATTTTTTTTTTTTTTTAAGTGGGATTTGGTTTCTCCTACTTCCAAAATCTGCAGAGCCAACTCCTGGTTCAGAACCACGTCACCCTGCTCCTCTTTCATGTCAGTGTGGGAAGCATGGAGAAAAATATCCTTATTATGCTCCCCTGTCATGTTCTGATGACCTCCCCACATCTCTGGGGTGTTGCTCATCAGATTCCTCACTGGAAAAGCAGCCCAGGAGCCTCCAGCTGAACTCAGAGCAGCAGCAGCTGAGTCACAGTGCCAGCACTCACAGCTTTGGGGCTGCTCCTCAGGACAGGGAAGGAGGAAAAGCCAACCCCACAATCACCCTGCAACCTCCCGGGGAGGAAAAGGCACCTGGGGATGTGTTTCCTCACAAGCCTCAGCTGATGTGGGATGGGACAGCTCCCCAAGCCCTGTTTGCCTTGGAGCACTGAGGGAAAACATTCCTGAGCTGACATCACTTCCCATCCCTGCCCTGGAGGTGCTGCTCCAAATGGGAAATGTCCTCACTGGAAAGGATTTGGGTTTTTTTTTTTTCCTTTCCAAGGCACGAGTTTTCCATGGTGCCCATTCCTGAGCCCCTGTGGTGCCTGAAGCCAGAACTGCGTCCTACAAAAGGCTGAAATTCATGGAATGTGTTGGCTTGGAAGGGGCCTTAAAAATCATCTCATTCCAGTGTCACTCCCTGGATGTGACCCTTGGCATGACAGAAGAGAAAAGCCTTGACTCCCATTGGAAAACTGGGAATTTGGAGAATTATTTCCCTCTTTCTGTAGTCAGTTTTTTGGATAAGAAGGATCTACTGTCATTCTTGCCTGCAGCCTTCCAGGACAAAATCTGCAGGACATAGAATAAAGAATAAAGTTGCTCTATATTAAAGGGTAAAATCTGAGGGCAACACTCTCCCTTTGCCCTGGGATTACCCCTGTGGAATATGGCTGTGGTTGGGAATCAGACAAAAATCAGGAAGTGAGAGCAGCCTTGGGCCTATGAATTAGTGAAGAGTCAAAACCTGGGATTTTGAATCTCCCTGGAAGCTTTGTACAGAAACCCTTTACTCATCCAGAGTTTTCCCCAGTATTGGTACAGCTTTAAAACTAACATTTTTTAAAGTGAATAAAAAGAGGAGAAGCAGCCCAGAATGACCATTTCAGAGAATATTAAACCAGATGTTTTAACAGGAAGATCCTCACCGAAGGCAATTTTTGCAAACACTCGAGAAAAGCAGCTCCTCTTAGAAAGCCTCTTAACCAGAATTAATTCCAATGTGCCTGTGCAAGGTAGCAGGCAGAGAGAGCTGTGGCTTTCTTCCCTGTGGAGGAATATTTTTTTATTGTTGGAGGCTCCTTAAAGAAGGCCTGGGTCTGTCTGGCTGTTAATTGTGGAGTTGTCTAGACAGTGATGATATTATTACCAAGCTATGCACAGCTCCTCACTCTGTCACTGTTTCCAGAGCTGCCTACACAAATTGCTTCACTGTTGACATGTGCAAGAGCTCCCCAGATATTTATTTTTCTCATTTAGAGGAGATACAGCGAGGCTTTGAAAACCATTATGCACTGAACCATTGCTAATGTTGGAAATGTCTCGTGGGCTCCAGCTGGGGGAGAAGAAGAAGTGGAGGGAGGGAAAGGCACCGTGGGCAGGGTTGGGTGGGATAAGGAAAAAAAAAAAAAAATTGGGAGATTTTGGGTGTGGAGGACAATGGGATCTGCTCCAAATCTCGCTTGTCCCAGGGTTTGTATTCATCAGGGGCTGTCCACATTTGGGGAGGCCAAAAGAGAAAATGCAAAACGCCCTCTGAGACCTTAAAAAGGACTTTTGAGTGTGGGGTGGGCATTCAGGGTGGTTTTCAGGGGTAAAAAATGAGGGAATTGCTGGAATCATCCCATGGGGCAGAAATGTGACCCTGGGGTGGCTGAAGAGGATGAGGACACCTCACACAGGACTAGGAAATATTCCAGGCTCCCCATGTCTGGTCTGGGACCCCGAGTGCCTCCTCCCATCCCATCCTTGTCCCTCACATTCCAAAGCTCAGTTCAGATCCCAGGATTTCCTAAGACACCCCACAAAAGGAATGAATGCCCTGAAAAACACAGCAGAGTCTTCAGGAGTTGTGTCTAAAACCTTATAGAGCTATAATTAATATAATTTATGCAGCTTTTCAAAGGATTAAAGATGTAAGGATTGATATTTATATATAAAAATAATTTTATATATATTTATACTATATTATATTATATTATATTTATATATCATTTATACTGCACTATGTATTTTTATATATAATATATATTATATATTTATACTATACTATATTATATTTATATATAATTTATAATTTATATATAATAATTTATAGTTATATATACATTATATAAATATTTATTTTATATATATATATATACATAAATAATTTATAATAAAATACCTTAATGAGAGTTATTTACCACACAGCACAGGTAGGTAAAACTACAGGCAGAGTTCACTATTTTAAAGCAATTATATTAAAATTAGGAAAAATAATTATCAAGTAGAATTTGATGTTACTCACCCAGAGCAAGGAAAGGGGGCAAATCTCACTCAGCCTCAAGGAGTGACCTCAAAGGGTGTTCCCATGCCAGGGAGGAATCTCCACACACTCCCAAAGAAAAATTATGATGGGAAAGCCTCCAGTTGCAAAGTGGGACTGGGTTTTTACGGGATGAAGTGTCAGGCAGCTCTCCCAGCTGTGTCAGCTCAGCAGCTTTAGGGTTTTAGATAAGTTATCAGTATTTTCCCTTGCTGGGTCATTTATCAGGTGCTGGGCCTGGCAAATCCTCCCTTGTTCCAGTTTCTATCGGGAAGTTGAACTTTGGGATGGATGAGTCAGGCTGGTTTCAGCTCAGGCTTGGCTTCCAAGCCCAAAGGAGCAATTCCCTGACAGCTCTGCAAATTTGGGGGTGTTGGAGTTGTTTTACCCCAACTGCAGGCTGAGCATCTTCCCACACCTTTGGATCACCATTCCTGAGCACCTCAGCCTGGCAAAGGTTTTGATGCCTTCAATTTTAACTTTTCTATTTTTCAGGTTCTGTGCTGCTTTAGGGTGCAGTTCTGAGCTTCATATTCTGGGATGGTGAGCTCTGTGCACAGAGCAGGGAGACAAAACAATTCCTGCTCCAGCTGGGCACCAAGGCCAAATGATCCAAATCTCAGCCCCAGAGCACAAACCCCGTGGGCTGGAGAGAGAAAAACAAGCAGGGTGGGACTGCAGGGGCTAAAGCTGGGATGGGACAATGAACTGCAAGATGCAAATGGAGCAGAACTGATCCCAGGGACAGAGCCCGTGCCCGGCCGTGCATTTTGGGGCCATTTTGGTTCATCTTGGGTGCAGCCCTGGCTGGGCTCTGGTGCTGCCCAAGGTGCATCCATGGAGGAGATGCTTTGAATCAATCCCTGCTTTATTCTTTAGCTCTGCCCAGCCTCTGCTCTAGGGCAGCTTTCTCAAGGCTTCCCCAGCTGGACAGGAGGAAATCTGCCCTCAGACCATGGCAGCACCATCACATTCCCAAACCTCCCCTGCTTTGCTCCCTGGGCTGAAAGGAAGGGCTGAAGGCCTCAAAGCAGCACCTGCAAATCCAAGTGGGCAGAATCACAGGATCATGGAATCATCAAGGGGGGAAGAGCCCTCCAGGATCCCCCAGTGCCACCCCAGCCCCACCAGCATCACCCCAATCCCTGTCCCCAAGGCCACATCCAGACTGCTCTGGGACAATTCCAGGGACTCCAAACCTCCCTGGGCAGCTCAGCCCAAGGCCTGACCACTCTGCCAGGGAAATTTTCTGTGCCAATCTCAAACCTGAGCCTGCCCTGGTGCCATTTGAGGCCATTTCCTCTCCTCCTTTCCCTGCCCCTCCTGTCAGGAGCTGTGCAGAGCACTGAGGTCCCCCCTGAGCCCCCTTTGCTCCAGGCTGAGTCCCCCCAGTTCAGCTGCTCCTCCCAGGATTTGTTTTCCAGCCCCTTCCCCATCTCCACTGCCCTCTGGACACTCTCCAACCCTTCAAGGTCATTTTGAAGCGAGGGCTCCAAAACCAAACCCAGGGCCCAGCACAGGGGACAATCCCTGCCCTGCTCCTGCTGGCCCCACCATTCCTGATCCCAGCCAGGTGCCAGTGACCTTCTCAGCCAAAATTTGGCCTGCACAGGTGGGGCCACGTGGGGTTCACCTCTCTGACAGCACTTTAAACTCTGCAGCAGAGGCTGAGTGAGCAATTCCTGCCAGCTGAGGCTCCAAGAGCTGAAGTCCTCGTGTCACCCAGAGCTGCAGTGTCAGTGTCACACTGTGACACATCAGCTGCCAGGCAGGAAGGTTTCCAGCTGCCACCATTTGCTCTTTCATCATTCCTTGTTGGAACCCTGGGTGCTGAGAATTTGGGACTTTCTGTGCTGCCAGGCACTGACCCCAAGAGAACACTGCACTGACCTGAGGCCATGGAGAAGCTTCCAAAATTCAATAATAAAACTGAGATTTTAGGTGTGGAGTTTGAACAGAAGTGTGTGATATCACAGGGTGGGAAACTCAGAGTTTAAGGGTTTAGAATACAGGAATAGAGAGAAAGCAAGATGGAAGTTTTAGGGTGGAGGCTGCTCCTTCTTCAAGTTCTCCTTCTTCTCTTTTGTCTTCTCCTCCTTCACCTTCTTCTCCATGGGTTTGGGTGGTTTTGTGGAATTGGATAAAAAAGTCCACATTGCCAACTTTGTGTGATTAGTTATTGGGTTAAAAGTGAAAATAATTGAGGTGTCATTTGTTAATTGGACAGTTTATCCTTCAAAGGCCTTGGAGAGAGAGTTTGCCATTTTGTCACTTGTTAGTAGAATGCTGTGGAACTCACTACTTGTAAGACTGTAATATAGATAGGAAATAATAAATATTTGAGACTGAGCATGAAATACCATCTCAAGTGCTTTTCTGCCTGACAGAGGCAGAAAAAGAAGATAAATAATCAACAATTCCTAAAGAAGCAATTCCTTCCTTCCTCAGCTTCCCTCTGGCTCTGGAGGCTGCCAGAAGTGGCAGAGCAGGGCAGGAGCTGAGACAGATTCTCCTGAGCACTGGGATTCCAAATCTACCAATGGAAAGGATTTGGGGATTTTTCTTTCCCAAACAGAATTAGACCTGCAGCTCCAGAAGGATTCTCTCACCCATTTTGGTTCCTGGTGCCCACAAGAGCATGAAGTCACATCCTGTTCACAAACCAGGACCTTGAAGCTGTGGTTAGAAAACTGAATCATAATCTCCGTTTCACTCACATTTTCCCTATTTTTATGTGGGATTTTTTTTTTCCCTCTGCCTGCTTTCATTTCCCTTTTTCCTTTGCTATTTCCCTCTCTCCTCCAGGCTGTTACTCGATACCAAAGCCACGTGTGCTGTTCCCAAAACAGAGCTTGGATGGATTTGTGACACGGATTTGATGGGAACAACAGCCAGATCCCTGATCCCCCCCCCTCCAGCCCCCCAAAAATCCCTGTTTGATGCTGACCAAAGCTGAAAGCACGGCTGGAGGGAGCTGAAACAAGACGCTGAGTCATTAATTTTCCTGAACTGTGGAGAAGTTTGGAATTACATCATCATTTAAGGGAAGTACATGAAAGTTTGACTCGGTGTCTGTGTGGCCCCGTGGCTCTGAGCCTGGGATCTGGTTTCTGCCTGGATGGTGGGGCTGGAGGAGGGGATTTGCTGCTCAGCTCCCCCTCACACCCTTTCCTTTCCTGGGGTTTTGCCTCCCAAACCCCCTGTTCCCCATGGATGATGGGGATGGGGCTTGGAACACTTTCCCAGTCCAGGGTTCTCCCCACAACTTCCAGGCAGGGAAATAATTTGTGTTACCTCATCTCCCTGGGGTAAAACTGTGCCAGGTTCCCAAAAGGAGCCTTTGCACCTCTCTGTACCTGAGAAATTCGGGTATTAACTTCAACAAGCCACTTTTTACCTAAAATAAGTGAATTTTTTTCATGTATTTGATGTCTTTGCGTTGCTGAGCAAAGGAGGAAGGAGCTCCTCAGGGAGGAAATCCCAGTGAAATCCCAGTGAAATCCCAGTGGAAGGAGTCAAAGACCCTGAGCCCAGCTGGCTCCAAATTGTGGGAAATATCTGGCCTGAGCACTTCCTGCCTTTAGGATTGATTGGGACTGGTTTGGGACTGGTTTGGGAATGGTTTGGGACTGGATTAGGATTGGTTTGGGATTGGTTTGGGACAGGTTTGGGATTGGATTGGGACTGGATTGGGATTGGTTTGGGATTGGTTTGGGATTGGTTTGGAACAGGTTTGGGATTGGTTTGGGACTGTATTAGGATTGGTTTGGGACTGGATGGGAATTGGTTTGGGATTGGTTTAGGACAAGTTTAGGACTGGTTTGGAATCGGTTTGGGACTGGTTTGGGGCTGGATTGAGATTGGTTTGGGAAAGAAAAAGAGAAATTAAAGAAAGCATCAAAATATGAAAAGTTTCAGCAGCCTCCTAACTCAGTGATGTTTCTCTTGACTCCTCTTGACTGGAATCCCAGAATTTAGGTTGGCCCAGCCCTGCCAGCCCATGCAGTGCCAGCTGTGCCCCATGGGCACCTTGTCCCCAGCCCAGAGCACTCAGTGCCACCTGCAGGGGACACCTGCAGGGCTGGGCACTGCAAAGCTCCCTGGGCAGCCCCTGCCAAGGCCTGAGCTCCCTTGCCATGGGCAAATTGCTCCTGATTTCCTCCAGGAAAAAAGACAAACAGTCCTTTGCCATGAATTACATCAAAACCCTGACATTTTCTTCATTTGGAATTATTTGTGTTGTGGAATTTTTCCTGCTGTTCTTTGTTTGGAAGCTACACGAGCTTGAAGTCAGTGGGGATTTTATTCCTAAATCCTCAAATAGGATTGACTTACTGGTGCCTGAAATTCCTTTTGTGTTAAGAAATAAATACAATTTATGTATTTATTGGCACCTGAAATTTCTTTTGTATTAAGGTTTTTAGGTTGGGAAAGATGGTGTTTGAATATAGGGAATATTTTCCAGAGATGGAAAATATTGGGATCTCAGTCTGAGATCCCAAAGCTCATCCCTGGATGGGGCTGGAACTGGGTTTTTCATGGATTAAACAAAATCTCATCTCTGAGGGCAGCAGATTGAGGAACCTCTCACAGCATTCCTGGAGCTGTGGTCGCCAAAAGCTCCTCTCGCCCAGGGAAAGATGGGCAGGGAAACATTCCCAGCCAAAATCCAGGGAGGAAGGAGGAGGAGGAGGAGGCCCAGCACCTCTTCCATGGAGCTGAGGTGGTGGCACTTCACCAGGGTCATGGATCCTTCATGACTCCCCATCCCCTGGGTGAAACTGATGCCTTAAATTTTAGTTTTTATATTTCCCAGACTCTGTACTGCATTAGTGTGTGACTCTGAACTCTTTATGAAGTGTCAGCAAGCTCTCCTCACAGTTCAGTCACACAAAACAATCCTTTTCCAGGCCCAAAAAGCACAAACAGCAGCAAATTGAGGAGAGCAATCTGGGAGGATGGGGCTGCATAACCTGGAGCTGTAATTGGACAATTAACCCCAATATGGAAATGAACCAAAACCTGTAAGAGTGAGAAAACTCCTGACCCAGGGTCCATCTTGGGTCCATTTGGGTCCATCTTGGGTCCATTTTGGGTCCATCTTGGGTCCATTTGGGTCCATTTTGGGTCCATCTTGGGTCCATTTTGGTCCATCTTGGGTCCATTTTGGGTCCATCTTGGGTCCATTTTGGGTCCATCTTGGGTCCATTTGGGTCCATCTTGGGTCCATCTTGGTTCATCTTGGGTGTAGCCCCAGCTGGGCTCTTGTGTGGCCCAAGGTGGATCCTTTAAAGGCCTTTTTCATAAATCCCTGCTTTATTCTGTAACTCTGCCCAGCCTCTGCTCCAGGGCAGCCTCTCAAGGCATCAAAACCACAGGGTCATCCTTCTTGTTCAGGGATGAAAGTTCTCCCCTGACATGTGCAAGCAGCGTGTGGAATGCTGGAAATGAGAACCTCATCCGGCCAGGAAATGTTTTTTCCTGAAGTAATTTTTCTATTTTTAGGAAATAAACACCTCTCTGAGGGAGAGCTGTTGTGCAAGGCCCTGGCTCTGATTATTGTACCTTTAACCTGGCAGATTTAGGGGGCACCTGTAGCTCCACTTCACCAAAACAGGCAACTTTGGACCAGTAAAGAGTTAAATTTTCCATTGGAAGACCCCAAATTGAAGATAATTGGGGAATTCTGAGGGAAACACAGCCTCAATTCCAATAGATCATCCCTGACTGCCATGGGACAGCAGGAATCCACAGGGATGCAAAACAGAATCTGAGGGAAATTTGCAATTTTTCTTTTCTAAGTTTGACAAACCCAAAGAGCTGAATTCACAGGGGCAAATCCAGGTTTTACTCAGCTGCTGTTATTCCCAGCAGAAATAAACTCCACTCACGTAGAAAAAGCCTCAAGTTGCACCAGGGGAGGTTCAGATTGGATATTGGGGAAAAAAATTCCCTGCAGGAATGGTCAGGCATTGGGATGAGCTGCCCAGGGAGGTGGTTTGGGGGTTTTGGTGATGGTGGGACTGGATGATGCTCAAAAACTCCTCCAGCCTTGATAATGCTGTGATTTCCCTCATTATTATAAATTTACCTGTGTGTTTCCTTCAAATAACCCCAAGGGCAACAGGAATAAAAAATCCCAGTGGTGCTCCCCAGCAGAAAAAACCCAAATAAAGAGTGTGACGGCTGTTAACACGGAATATTTTGACAAGGAGCAGCAGGAAAAAGCAAAGCAATGTGTGCATTTCACTTTTCCTCTCTGGTTCTGGCAGCAGGGAAAATGTTTACATTGCTCTAGGGTTTCACTTGGGCATGGAACTCTTTCAAAAGCTTCTGTGGGGCAAACAAAACTGCCTGGGATGGGACAGAGAGGCAGCTCTCACTTCTGGGCTAGAAAGGGATTCACTGAATTCATTGAACTATTGATTTATTGAATTTTTATATATGTTATATATACATAAATACTTTTTGTATAGAACCTGAGGAGCAGCATTTCTTCTGGGTGAAAAAAAAACCCAGCTCCAGCCCCATCCAGGGATGAGCTTTGTGATCTCAAACTAAAATAAAACTGGTCTTAAATACAGAAATAACACATAGAAAACAGGAAAGGGATTCACTGAATTCATTGAACTATTGATTTATTGAATTTTTATATATATTATATATAAATATACTTTATTGAATATATTATTGATTTATTGAATTAATGAATTTAATTGAGTTGTGTGAGGGAATTGAAATGAAAAGTGACCTGAGGAGCAGCATTTCTTCTGGGTAAAAAGAAAAAAAAACAACAAAATTTTCAGCCCCATCCAGGCAACTTGGGATGAGCTTTGGGATCTCAAACTGAGATGAGACCTGGTCTAAAACCCCCAGGTAGCACACAGAAAATGTTTACATTGCTCTAGGGTTTCATTTGGGAGGTGAAACTCTTCCAAAAGCTTCTGTGGGGCAAACAAAACTGCCTGGGATGGGACAGAGAGGCAGCTCTCACTTCTGGGCTGGAAAGGGATTCACTGAATTCATTGAATTATTGATTTATTGAATTTTTATATATATTATATATACATACTTTATTGGATATATAATTGATTTATTGAATTAATGAACTGAATGAACTTGTGTGAGGGAATTGAAATCAAAAGTGACCTGAGGAGCAGCATTTCTTCTGGGTAAAAAAAAAAAAACCATCCAGGAATGGGCTTTGGGATCTCAAACTAAAATAAAACTGGTCTTAAATGCACAAATAACACACAGAAAACTGAGCTGAGGAGCAGCATTTCTTCTGGGTAAAAAGAAAAAAAAACAACAACATTTTCAGCCCCATCCAGGCAACTTGGGATGAGCTTTGGGATCTCAAACTAAAATAAAACTGGTCTTAAATACAGAAATAACACATAGAAAACAGGAAAGGGATTCACTGAATTGATTGAACTATTGATTTATTGATTTTTTATATATATTATATATAAATATACTTTATTGAATATATTACTGATTTATTGAATTAATGAACTGAATGGAGTGTTCAGTTCATTAATTGAGTGTGAGGGAATTGAAATCAAAAGTGACCTGAGGAGCAGCATTTCTTCTGGGTAAAAATAAAACCCAGCTCCAGCCCCATCCAGGGATGAGCTTTGGGATCTCACACTAAAATAAAACTGGTCTTAAATACACAAATAAGACACAGAAAACTGAGCTGAGGAGCAGCATTTCTTCTGGGTAAAAAAAAAACCCCAAAACATTTCCAGCCCCATCCAGGGCTGAGCTTTGTGATCTCAAACTAAAATAAAACTGCCCTTAAATACACAGATACTGCAGCAAAGGCATTTGGGATTATGTGCATGAGCTAATTTCATTTTTGCTGCACTCAAACCCATTCTAGTGTGACTGTCTAAGAGTTAGACTCGAGATTAATTGATCTTGACATGGTTGAGGGCAGACTATCATTAAAGGCTGGAAAAAATCCACCAAGATTGATGGGTTCTGATGTGGGGTGGTGCTTTTTAACTGCAAAATCTGCCTTTGAAAAGGAGGAAATCAGCTGGAGAGGATCCTGGGGCTTCCCACTGCTCAGTCCATGGGAGCTGCAGATTAATGGGGTCAGCCCAGCTCAGCCAGGAGGGCTCAGTAAAGCCAGGTTTGCTTTCCATATCCAAAATGTTGCCCTGGCACTCTGGAAAAGGGGATCTGAGCCATCCAATTCCCCTTAAAATGAGGAGTTAATAGTTTCTCTGAACTCTCAGGCACCTAAAAAACAAATCCACAGCTAATTTTGGGAACTGCAGAGGCAGAGGTGGGAATGGATGGCACAAACTGATGAAAAAAAACGTGGATTATACAAAATAATAAACCAATTTTATATTAAAAATATTATATATTATACATTATATATCATATTATGTATGTATATTATGTATATATTATACATTATACATCATATATTGTATATAGTATATATACTATATAATATATTATATAGTATATATTATATATATTATATAATATATTTTACATTATATTAAATGTTAGATATTAGATATTATAATAATTATATAAAATAATAAACCAAAACAATAAACCAATTTTTTCCTTATATATAGACTGAGCTTGGTGCTAGAGTAAATTATCAAAGCAGTCATACTTTCATTCGTGATTAATCCAGCTCCAATATAATTAATCCATGGTGAAATCAATTGTAATTCACTCCTGTCTTGTGATGAGAGAAGGAACAGAAAAAATTCACCCAAATCAGAATCAATACCCAAAACTGAGGACAGTTTTCAAAGTCTGGAAAAAACAATCCCTCTGGTTTATCTCAGCTGAAAAAAATGATTCATATCAAAAATATTCCCTTTTCATTAAAGAATTCTCTTGCTCCACATTCCCAAAAGGTTTGCTGCCCTCCTTCCCAAGCCTGATATCTTTAAAATCCCAGAAATCTCTGCAGTGATTTTTGATGCCAGCTCTCTTTGTCCCCATTAGGAAGGACAATTTTGTGACATGGATTAACGAGGATGAGGGGACAAATGAAGAGGCATCTTTCAGGTTAAGCATTTCAGATTTCCCTCTTATTTTTTATCCTCTTCCCATTTATGCATCCAGATCTCTCTGGGATGACACCCAAAGGTTCTTGGCTTAGCACTGGAAATGCAGGAGCATCCCAGGGCAATATGGGAACACCTTTCCCTTCTTGGGACCGTGCAAGAACCTGCAGAGAAAATCATCCATCACCTTGAGGGAATCCCAGGATGCTCAGGAGATGAGCAGAGGGATGGAGCAGCTCTGCTGGGAGGAAAGGCTGGCACAGCTGGGATTGTTCACCTGCACAGGAGAAGCTTTGGGCTGAGCTCAGGGTGGCCTTGCAGGGCCTGCAGGAGCCCCAGGAAAGCTGGAGAGAGACAATTTCCAGGGCATGCAGGGACAGCACCCAGGGAATGGCTGCCAGTGCCAGAGGGCAGGGCTGGGTGGGATCTTGGCCATGAGGAATTGTTCCCTGGCAGGGTGGGCAGGGGCTGGGATGGAATTCCATCCCTGCATCCCTGGCAGTGCCCAAGGCCAGGCTGGACACTGGGGCTGGAGCAGCCTGGGACAGTGGGAGGTGTCCCAGTGTGGAACAAGGTGACCCCCAAGGTCCCTTCCAACCCAAACCATTCCATGATCCCATGCCAACATTCCCATTTCTCACACTTACAGCACTCTGGCCATGCCATCAAACACAAACCTTCCACCAGGCCAGGCTGATCAAGGTGTGATCCTTGGCTTTCCCTCCTTGCAATCCTCATTTTCAGCTGAAAGATGCCCTCAATTTCTGCTCTCTATTGCCCAGCTGCAGCCCAAACCCAGCTTTGCTGAGCTTCCTCATCGAGCCCAGCCTGTCAGGATTTCTTTGAGAATCAGGTTTTGTTAATTACATTAACGAGGTTCCCTCTCCAATCAGATTGCTCTGCCAGGAAAACACAGGGATCCTGTGAGTGCTCTGTGCTCCCCTTCTCAGTTTTATTCCAAAGGTCAGACTGAGAATTCAGATTTCATTCCTGGTTTTCCATGGCTGCTCTTTGCCATGCCAGCCTGGCAGTGCCAAGGCCAGGTTGGACATTGGGGCAGCCTGGGACAGTGGGAGGTGTCCCTGCCATGGCAGGGCTGGGATGGGATGAGCTTCAATGTCCCTCCCAACCCAAACCACCCTGTGAATCTCTGAAGGCAAATCTGGGCTTGTGACTTTCCCAAAAAGCCCTAAGTTTTCGTGCCACAGATATTTCCTAAATCCCAGCTTGGGAATAACCAGCTGAGAGCACCCTGGGTCCACAAGGGAGTGGATTAAAGGGACAATGGTGACATTTCTGAACTTGATTTTCTTGCACCACCGTGAGAGCCCGAAACCTCATCCCTGGGACCATCCAAGGTGGAGCTCCTGAAGAATGCCACTGATGCCAGCTGGAATGTCCTGTTTACCCTCTGGAATGGCTCCTCCATCCCTCTGCCTCCTGAAGTTAAAAAGCTGCACTCCCTGAAATTATTTATTTGGCCTCTCCCATAAATTTTCTCCCTGAACTTCAGTGCAGCATTCCAAAATGAACCAAAATATCCAGGAAAAGCTCTGCTCTTATCTCTTGGCTGTCTGGCTTTGGGCAACATTTTCCATGACAACAAGCAGCAGCAAAAAAAAAAAAACACAACCAGAGCCCAAACAACAGCAGGGGATGGATAGACCAACACAAATAAAGGGAAATACAGCGAATTTTTATCCATAAAAAACAATTTCTTAAGCAAAGTTTGTCATTTTATCTTTGATCTCCAGCACCGTTTTCCACAAGCAGAAGGATCCAGTTCAAAATCTCCCATGAAAGCTGTAAGAAAATAACATTTTTATTTATTTCAGCTCTTTCTTCACCCAAATTTATATTTATAAATTTCTGTTTCGCACCATTCAGGCACAGGCTGTTAACTGTTTTCCCATAAGGAAATACCCAACAATTCTGCCTTGGAAATTGTATTTATCTCCTTGAGAAAGCTGAATTATGAAAGCTAAAAAAACAGCTAAATTCAGTGGAGTTTTTTTCTTTTTTTTTTCCTATTTCAAACCTCTGACAGCATGCAGAAAATCAGATTTTTTTTTTATTATTTTTAAATCACCCAATAAAAATGAACAGTATTTAATACAAATTGAGAGCATTGAGCAGTGTTTAAAGAGAAGGGAGTCATGGTCTAACTCTTCCCAAAGAGAGGGAATGTGGCTGGGAGGGGGAGATGAGCCCCAGACACTGCTGAAATCTCTGAAGATGTCTGCAGCAACCAACACTCTCCCTAATGAGACCTCAGAATGTCTTGATGAGCTTCTCTAATTGCTCTGCATAATTGGAAGGAGCTGCAGCCCCATTTCAAAAATGCTCAGCTTCCAGTTGGGGGAATGTGGCTCTAATTAAGCTGAGGGAGTGGGTTGGGTTTAGGGGGGGGGGGCTTTTGTTTTATTTTGTTTTATTTTGTTTTATTTTGTTTTATTTTGTTTTATTTTGGTTGGTTCTGTTCTGCTTTGTTTTGGTTTGCAGCCTTGATTATTTAAGGATGAAAACAACGTTAATCAGTGAGCAGATTTATCAATTATCAGTCACAAACATCTCAAAATCTACTGATAGTTCTTGGCTTCATCAGAGGATTTGCACTGTTAATAAAGGAACAACCAACATTTCTTAATATTTCACTTGTTCCCCACTAAACCAGCAGCTTTTCCCCAATTTCTCCCTTTCAGGCAGCACACAAATAAGCAGAAATATTTTAAAAAGCAGATAAAAAGGTAAATGTTTCTGCTGGGGGTGAGACCTTAGAGCTCTGGGGAGACCTTAGAGCCCTTCCAGGGGTTTGGGAAAAGGAGGGAGAGGGAATTTTATAGGGACAGAGCGTGACAGGACAGTGGGAATGGGTCTAAAGTGAGGTGGGGCAGGGTTGGGTTGGATGTTCAGAAAACCAGGGAATTCTGTGCCTGGGGCTCCCCAGGACAGGGTTGGCTCTCCCAGCTCCCAGGGAACATTCCTGGCTCCCAGGGGACATTCCTGGCTGACATTCCTTGCCATCCAGCAGAACCCCACCTGGTGCTGCTCTCCTTCCTCATGTGTCCCACATCCAGCCTTGTTCCAGGTGCAGAATCCATCCAGGTGTTTCTCCAAGTGCTCCCAGAGCTCTCCTTTCTCTGGGATTCCCCTTCCAGGGACTCAACAATCTCCCATCACCATTTGCCACCCCAGAAGGGTGAGATTTGTCCATGGATTCTCCCAAATTCCACCTGCTCTATCATGAGCTCCTTGCCATAGGTCCAGTTGGATTTATCTCCATGGCTGCAAAATTCCATGATCCAACTTTTCTCCCAGAGCTGGGTTTCTCTCTCAGTCTCACATGGCATTTAGACTGAGATGAAAAGATGCTGCTGTTCCCTATTTAGCACTGGAAAATTGGGTGCTGGGAGTGAATTGTGAGCAGCAGAAACCTGGGATATTATCAAGGAAAAGTCTGTCAGTCCCAACATCAGGCATTGCCTCCAGGATCTCCATTTCCACTGAGAATTCCCATTCCTTCTCCAAGGAACTGTGCAGAGAGTGAGGCTTGACAAGGATATTCGTAAGAGCTTTGGAATTTTCTGGAATCCCAGGATTAAGGCTGGCCCAGCCCTGCCAGCCCATGCAGTGCCAGCTGTGCCCCATGGGCACCTTGTCCCCAGCCCAGAGCACTCAGTGCCACCTGCAGGGGACACCTGCAGGGCTGGGCACTGCAAAGCTCCCTGGGCAGCCCCTGCCAAGGCCTGAGCTCCCTTTTCAGGGAGAAATTTTTGATAATATCCAATACAAACCTCCCCTGGCCCAGCCCCTCCTCCTGTCCCTGCTCCTGGGAGCAGATCCCAGCCCCTCCTTGTGGGGTCTCAGCACATCGTTCCCGATGTCCAGAGATGCCAGGAGAACCCTTGGGGGTCTCAGAAATCCTGGAATGTTGCCAAGAGTGTTTGGTGGCTTGATTTTGATCCATCCACAGAAGTGACAAGAGTTTGAGGACATGAGAATCACTTTAGAGTGAAGGGTGTAAAAGGGACACATTTAGAGGGTGAAATATAAACTTTAAGGTTTTTGGTACAGGGGGGTTATGGAGACAAGATGGAGGGATCAGGGCGTGTCTCGTCCTTCTTCTTTCTTCTTCTTGTCTTCCATCTCCTGTGGTGATGTTGGCACTTGGGGATTGGTTTATGGTGAAGGTGCACTTGCCAACATGGGTGAAAAGTATTGGAAAATAAAGGTAAATATTGTGTACGTAGATTTTAGTATAAAAAGACACGACCGCCCCGTGGGTGGTCAGAGTGCCTGTGGCTGCCTTGCAGATCAGACCTCTGTTGGGCAGACAGAAAAATTTGTAGATAAGAAACAATAAACAATCTGAAGATCGAAAAGCTGAAGAGTCCAGACTCGTCCTTTGAATCGCGCGCCACCCAAGAACCACCCTGCCCGTGTCGGGGCACAGACAGACAGACGGACCCGACACCTCCTGGCTGTCCCCTCCTGGCTGTCCCCTCCTGGCAGGGAGTTTGGAATATTGGAATATTGGCCCAAAACAGGACAGGAGCAGGAGCAAGGCAGCCTTATCACCACCAGCAGCAAAGCTTGGTGGTGTTTGCCTCGTTCATTCCTTGTTTTTGATGATTTTTTTCTTCCCTTTGGGAGCACAAAAGATCTGGGAGATCAAATCTGGCACTTCATCATCCCTCTTGTAATCTCCCTCCTCGAAAATGTGTTAATTTGGAAAAACAGAGAGGAGAATAAAAGGAGGATTTATGAACACACACAGACTAATAAATAAGGTTACAACACTGCAAAAGGGCCGCTGTTAAATATGTTTTACATTTGAAGGGCAATAAAATTGTTCAAGCAAGCTCTGGTGAGCCTGGTTTTAATGAAGTCTTTTCTTTCTCCAAGGCAGCGTGTTCCATGTGGAGAAGGTTATTTCCTCCATTCTTGATGGGCTCAGCTCTCACAGGGATGGCAGGGCACTCGTTACAGCTGCTGGTTTTCCCTCTTTCCCAAAGGAACGAGAAATCCCATGATCCAAAACATCCCTGAGCACTGGTGGAGGCTCCCTAACAAAGGGGCAAGTGTGCAGAGCTGGGATCTTTCAGAAATAAATGGGCAGTGACAAAAATCCCAAAGGAAAGAGAAATCCAAGCTGTGCTCTGTGTGCTCATGGCCAAGCAAGAACATCCAGGTTGGTTGGACTTCCCAAAGTTTTGCTTTTCCCACTCTGGAATCCCAGCACTTCTGATCACCCCACACCTCTGAAAGTTGGTTTCCTCCCGAATCTTTTCTTCCATTCCCCTGAGCATTCAGTGCTCCCTGTGCCTCCTGCTGTGGGATGGCTTCATCCCTGATTTCTCCTCACCCTCACAGTCTGTTTATCATGGAATTATGGAATGGTTTGGGATGGAAGGGATATTAAAGATCATTTTGTTCCACCCCTGCCATGGCAGGGACACCTCCCACTGTCCCCAGTGTCCAGCCTGGCCTTGGGCACTGCCAGGGATCCAGGGATGGAATTCCATGCCAGCCCTGCCCACCCTGCCAGGGAACAATTCCTCATTGCCAAGATCCCACCCAGCCCTGCCCTCTGGCACTGGCAGCCATTCCCTGTGTGCTGTCCCTGCATCCCCTGGAAATTGTCTCTCTGCAGCTTTCCTGGGGCTCCTGCAGGCCCTGCAAGGCCACCCTGAGCTCAGCCCAAAGCTTCTCCTGTGCAGGTGAACAATCCCAGCTGTGCCAGCCTTTCCTCCCAGCAGAGCTGCTCCATCCCTCTGCCCATCCTGGAGCCTCCTCTGGGCTCTCTGCAGCAGCTCCAGCTCCTCCCTGGGCTGGGCCCAGGCCTGGGGCAGCTCTGCAGGTGGGAAATCACCTGAGGGGGCTCAGGGGCACAATCCCAATCATTTTCCTGCTCCTCACACTTTATTTTACCCTTTATTTTCTCTTGCCACTGTGAATTTCTCCAGACCCAGATAAAACCTCAGGAGCAGCCAAAAGCCCTCTGGCTCCACAGCTGAGCACAATGACATTTTTACCAGTGCTCTCCAACCTGGAATTTCATTCCATTGGCATGGGAAAACCTCCAGGCAGTGGAACAAAGCTGTGGGACTGGAGGAGAAGTGTGTAACATGGAGGAAAAATTGGTGACACCTCCCTCTTGTTTTCCCAGAAGGGAATCCAGGGGTGAGGTGCTCCTGACAAGCTCCTGATCCTGAAAAGAGAGGGAGGAAGGAGCTGAAATGCTGAGTCACAAAACTCCTGAGGACGCTTCTGAGGCAGAGCAACTCCTGTGTCATCCCTTGCTGGTGGCTCTGGAGCAGGGAATGTGGTCCTGCAGGGATGCAGAGCAGGAATTGCCTTTGAACTTTCGGAGGGTGGCAGCCCAGCCTCTCCCTCCTCTGTGTGGGCGTGGGCTTGGCAGCAGCTCTGAACTCCTGCATATCCCAAACCTGCTCCTCGCCCTTCCCTTTCTCCTAGAAAAGAATGTGTTTATTGCCCCTTGGCATTGCCAGGAATGGCTTTGTTTCAGGGGAATTTGTGCCTTCTCTGACTAGAGGAATGTTCACTTCCATCCTCAGGATTTTCCTTTGGAGCATTTTCATTTGGAGCCTCAGGGTTTTCACATGAGCCCCTCACATCCAGCACGTTTCTGGATGTTACTGCCAGGTAACTATCCCAGGAAAATCCCATGGGAAACCCACATCAGCAGTGGGTAAACTGGAAAAAAAACTGTCCTGAACTGTGGAGTCCTGACTTCTTTTCACCAGGGTCAGGATTAAATGTGTGAGAGGGTATTTTGTGTTCAGACTCAGATGTTTATCAGTTCTTATCTCTGTCACAGTCTCACAGACCCTGAGTTCTGCAGCACTTCACTCAACAAACTAAAAATGGAGCCCTGTCTCTCTCTCTACAAGGATAAATTGTCCAATTAACAAATGACACCTCAATTATTTTCACTTTTAACCCAATACCCAACCACCCATGCCCGCAATGGGGACTTTTTTATCCAATGACACAAAACCACCCAAACCCATGGAGGAGAAGGTGAAGGAGGGGAAGAAGGAGAAGAAGGAAGAGAAAAAGAAGGTGAAGAAGAAGGAGAAGAAGAAGAAGGAGAAGAAGAAGAAGGAGAAGAAGAAGGAGAAGATGTAGAAGGAGAAGGAGAAGGAGAAGGAGAAGGAGGTGAAGAAGGAGCAGCCTCTACCCCAAACCCTCCATCTTGCTTTCTCTCTATTCCTGTATTCTAAACCCTTAAACTCTGAGTTTCCCACCCTGTGATATCACACACTTCTATTCAAACTCCACACCTTTAATCTCAGTTTTATTCTTGAATTTTGGAAGCTTCTCCAGGCCCTCAGGTCAGTGCAGTGTTCTCTTGGGGGTCAGTGCCTGGCAGCACAGAAAGTCTGGAATTCTCAGCACCCGGGGTTCCAACACTGAACCCCTTCAGAGGCTCTGAATTCAGACAGGGAAAGGCTGAGGAGGAAACAATTCCTGGTGTCCCACCCACCTGGTGGGGCAGGGGATGGACAGGCCACCCATCAGGAAACATTTCCACAGCCCAGCCCCTGGATAATTGATGAGGGCTCAAAATGCTAAATCCTACTGCTCCAGCTGCTCTCTCCTGTGCAGAGGTGGGCAGGGTAATGGAGCATTAAGTCTGGCTCGGGCTGGAACCCGGCTCTGTCTCGGCTCCGTGCCCAGGACTGAGGCAGACTCAGAGCCAGGGTGATGAAAAGTGTCTGGAATCACCTCCAGGAACTCAGGGCGACCCCAGGAGCTCCCACATCCCATCCCACCCCTGCTCCCTGCCCCACGCTCACATCCAAAGGCCTGGAGGTGTTTTTGCCCCGTGGGGGATGACACAAAGAAACGTTTGGCTTCTCCCAGCCCGGGCTGCGCTTCCCGAGCTCTTGGAGAAACACTCAGCCTTAATTGGAGGTATCTTTCAGCAGGATTTATCCCCTGGAAGGTGAGACATGGGGAATTGAAGGTAAACTGCTGCTGAACTCTCAGCCCCACGTTCACCTGCCTGATGGAACATGTTGGAATTACATAACCCCCGGTTTTATTTCGTTTCAGGCACACACAGAGGGTTGCACAAAATACCTGAGACACTTCTCCAGTTGGAGAAAACCCCACATGCAGGAATTTGCACTCGTTTTGGAACAGCTCCGAGGGGAGAACTGGCATTTCCATATATAAGTTTTTAGAGATTTGTAAAATCCTCCTCCACATTTGCCCCAATTTAGGGCAAACATTTTTTCCCAGTCAGGATCATTTATAATTTTGGAAATGTAGAAAAAAGGCACTTTGGTAATTCAAATTCTTTAAAAATGGATGTTGCATGGAATTGCATAGATAATCAAAGATAGATAATTAATATATTTTTAAAGATAGATAATTAATATTAATTAGGCAATCACAAAATTATTTGAGTTGGGAAGGACATTAAAGCCCACCCAGTGCCACCCCTGCCATGGCAGGGACACCTTCCCCTGTCCCAGGCTGCTCCCAGCCCCAGTGTCCAACCTGGCCTTGGGCACTGCCAGGGATCCAGGAGCAGCCACAGCTTCAACATTTCTAACACTGGGAATGGATGCAACTGAATTTTGCATGTGAATTACACAGGGGTTTTTCCCCAAATTCAGGCACACTGGCATATTTTGAATTTATAAACAATCACAGAACATCCTGAGTTGGAAGGGATCCTCATGGATCATCCAGGCCTGCCCAGAGCCCAGCAAGCCCAGCCTGGGCATCCCTGGCAGCGCTGGCCAAAGGCTCCTGGAGCTGTGGCAGCCTCGGGGCCGTGCCCATTCCCTGGGCAGCCTGGGCAGTGCCAGCACCCTCTGGGCAAGAACCTTGCCCTGAAATCCAACCTAAATCCCTCCAGGCCCAGCTCCAGCCGCTCCCTGGGTGCTGTCCCTGTCACCAGAGAAAAAAGAGACATTCAATGAACCCAGTAATAATTTTTCCCACTGAGTGACAGTCACTGGCTCTGTCTGCTCTTGATGCAAACAATAAAGGAGGCATAAAATCATCCAAACCTCATTCAAACCACTCACAGGTTCCTCATTCCAAGCAGTTCTTGTTGACTCCCCCCCAGTCCCAGCCCCCAGATAGACACCCAAGGGGTCTCAATCCTCCTGGTTTTTCCATCTGCTTCTCCACTCTTCCCTCTGCACAGGCAAATGCTGAGAATTGCACAATATTTGGTTTTCAACCTATTTTGGGCTGGATTTTATGCTCTGCAAAAACTCCAGACTTCTGAGATCCCACCTGGAATGCTCTGCACTGGTCTGGTGTCCCCAACATGGGAAGGACATGGAAATGCTGGGAAAAGTTCAGAGGAGGCCACAAAGTTCCTTAGGGGGCTGGAGCAGCTCCCCTATGGGGGGGACAGGATGGGAGAGTTGGGAATGTTCAGCCTGGAGAAATCTTGTATTTGTGGGGTTCCCAGATGGAGGCAGGAATGATGAATCTGACTCCATGTTCTCAGAAGGCTGATTTATTATTTTATGATACTATATTATATTAAAGAATACTAAAATTATACTAAAGAATACAGAAAGGACACAGACAGAAGGCTAAAAAGATAATAATGAAAACTCCTGACTCTCTCCAGAGTCCTGACACAGCTTGGCCCTGATTGGCCAAAGAGTGAAAACAACTCCCAGCAGAATCCAAAGGAACAATCACCTGTGGGTGAACAATCTCCAAACACATTCCACAGGTGAGCACAACACAGGAGAAGCAAATGAGATAAGAATTGTTTTCCTTTTCTCTGAGGCTTCTCAGCTTCCCAGGCAAGGGGATTTTTCCAGAAAATGTGACGGTGACAGAGGAGTTTGTGTGGAGACCTCACAGCAAATTCCAGGGTCTGAAGGGGCTCCAGGAGAGCTGGAAAGAGACTTTTCATCAGGAATTGGGATAACAGGAAAAGGGGGAATGGCTGCCAGTGCCAGAGGGCAGGGCTGGGTGGGATCTTGGCAATGAGGAATTGTTCCCTGGCAGGGTGGGCAGGGCTGGCATGGAATTCCACCCCTGGATCCCTGGCAGTGCCCAAGGCCAGGTTGGACACTGGGGCTGGGAGCACCTGGGACAGTGGAAGGTGTCCCTGATCATTGGAACAGAATGATCTTTAATATCCCTTCCATCCCAAACCATTCCATGATGCTGGAGTTGGGCTTTGAGGTCCCTTCCATCCCAAACCATTCTGGAATTCCTTGATCAATACATCCAGGCTTTGTGGAGACATTTCCTGCATTCAGGTCCTGGCAGGAAGAAAAAACTTGTTTTGTCCACCTGAACATTTCCAGGCTTGCTGGGTGTCCTTCAACTCTTCATTTATTTCTCCACGCTCCCATCCCTGCAATAAAGGGATAATAATTCCCAATCTTTCTGTGAAGCCACTTTTCAATGATTATATAAAACTCATCACTTCCCAGGTCCTTGGGAAAACAATTTCTTTAAATTACTTAACACAACAGCAAAAATATCCTTAAGAAAGCACTAAAAACCTAAAATTATCCCACTTTTTTTTTCTCAATGTATGGGAAAGGTTTAATTAGTAAACAAACTTTCCCTGGTGCTTTAATTGGCTGGAAAAAACATGTGGGATTTTTCCTAATTTCCACTTCACCCTGATTGGGCCCTGCCTAAAGCTGTGCTCCCGTTGTGGTCAGGACATTTGCTCAGTCCTGCCTTAAAGCTGTGTTCACAGGAGAGATCTGGGAAGGAAGGACTGAGGAAGAGTCAATAAATGTTGTATTCCTTTAGAATAATGAATTTTGGGTGAAACTGGGGAGATTTGAACATGAAAATTTTAACATTACTTAGTATTTAGTATTTTGTAAAAACTTTTAACAGTTTACAGGACTTTCCACTGCCTTTTTTTTTTTAATTTGTTCTGGAATGGGGTTTTTGGTCTTTTTAAAATTGTGAGAATACTTCAAAAGGACATTGAGGGGCTGGAGTGTGTCTAGAGAAGGGAGTGGAGCTGGGAAGGGGCTGGAAAACAAATCCTGGAAGGAGCAGCTGAGGAATTTGGGGTGGTTTGGGGGAGAAAAGGGGGATCAGGGGGGACCTCAGTGCTCTGCACAGCTCCTGACAGGAGGGGCAGGGAAAAAATGAGAGGAAATGGCCTCAAATGGCACCAGGGCAGGCTCAGGTTGGAGATTGGCAAAGAAAATTTCCCTGGCAGAGTGGTCAGGCCTTGGGCTGAGCTGCCCAGGGAGGTTTGGAGTCCCTGGAATTGTCCCAGAGCAGTCTGGATGTGGCCTTGGGGACAGGGATTGGGGTGATGCTGGTGGCGCTGGGGTGGCACTGGATGGTCCTGGAGGTTCCTTCCCACTTTGATGATTCTGGAATTCTGAGCCTGACACAGGGAGCTGGTGACTGGTCCAGTTTTCCTGGAGTACCAGGAGATGTTTGGCCCAGTCTGGTTTTCCATCAGCACAGGCTGACACCTTCAAACAACCAAACATTCCACGTGTATCCCATCCCTGGAGCTGCTAAACCCCAACTATTCCCGTCCTTGCTCCCTCTGGCTCCCAATCCATCAGAATTCCCTTAAGGAATGTGGAATTTGGGGCGTGCTGCCATCACCCAGAACCTGCCAGGGCCTGCCCAGCTCCAGCAGAACCCAAATCCCTCATCCCACCCTGGAGCTGGCGATTCCTGACACGTCTGAGCTCTGCCTGCCACCTATTGGTGTTACAACTCCCGAGCCCGCATTCCCATTCCTGTTCCCAGCTTTTTTTAGGCCAACAACGGTGCCAGGGTAAAGGTGCCACCATCTTTTGGCCAGGGTGACTCAGAAATGCCTGCTGAGGCCAGGCCTGGCTGTTCCCTGGTTTGAGAGAGGGCAGGGAAAGCTGGGAATTGTGTCCTGGGAGGGTTGGTTTGTTTTTCCAGAGGCCGCCTCCATGGCAAGTGGATTGTTGCCAATCCAAGCTTTGTTCCCAAAGCTGGGATTTGTGATCTTAAAATTCCCGGGGCATGAAAAGCTGGGAACTTTATTTGTTTTACTGAATTGTTTTGGGCTAGAGAGTGGAACATTCCTGGTCACTCCAGACAGAAATGCTGAATCCAGAGGGAGATGGGTCAGCACCACTGCACAGGAATTGGCATTTTAGCTCCTGGGATTGATTCCACAGCACAGGGTGATGAAATCATGGAATTCCAGAGTGCTTTGGGGTGGAAGGGACCTCAAAAATCATCCCATTCCACCCCTGCCACGGGCACTTGGGCAATTCAAATTCCTTAAAATTGGACTTGGCATGGAATTGGATAATCAGAGGACCATGGAATGATTTGAGTTGGGAGGGACCTTAAATCCCACCCAGTGCCACCCCTGCCATGGCAGGGACACCTCCCACTGTCCCAGGTGCTCCAGCCCCAGTGTCCAACCTGTGCCAGGGCCTACCTTGTGTTCTAAAATCTGAATAAATTTTGCATAAAACCAAAGATTATAACCAAGTCCATAATGAGCCAAACACATCCCTATTTTCAACAAGTCCAAGTCCCTTTTCAATAGGAATGGGGCTCTAATTCTTCATTTAATAATTATTATTTGCCTTTTTTTTTTTTTTGCTGGCCAGAAGTTTCTGGATGAAAATACCAAGTGGACATAATTCCCAATTCCAGGGAACAATTCCTGATGGCCAAGATCCCACCCAGCCCTGCCCTCTGGCACTGGCAGCCATTCCCTGGGTGCTGTCCCTGCAGGCCTTGTCCCCAGTCCCTCTGCAGCTCTCCTGGAGCCCCTGCAGGCCCTGCCAGGGGCTCTGAGCTCTCCCTGCAGCTTCTCCTCTCCAGGTGAGCACCCCCAGCTGCCTCAATAACCAACTTATCTTCCAAACAACTCCAATTACCAAAAATGAGGTGGGGATGTGAACTTTAAGAAACTTGCGGAATAAATCCCAATTTAAGATGGGAAAGGATCAGCAGTCCAGCACTCCACATATTTTTGCATTCCATATTTTTAGCAAACCTTGTGGTGGCTTTAAAGGGAGTCAGGGGTGGGAAGATTCAACCCAGATGATTAAATTTGGGAAAGTGATGCTCAGACAAATCATTTTTCCAAGATTCTCCCCTAAAAAAAGTGGGAAACTGATCCATGGGGCCTAAACTGGTGCTCTCATCACTAGAGAAAAATCAACATTTTATTGTCCACTCACAACTCTCAGAGGCCTCAGTCACAGGCTGATTCTGTCCTTAATTTTCTTCATTTTGAATAAATCTCCCACTGAACTCCATAAAAGCCTTGGAATTAAACCCTGGGCTCAGTGTGGCACTGGCAGAAATTGTATCCAAATATTCCTTTAGTTTATGTGGGGAGAAGGAGAGGAAGTCTTTGCTCCATTTTTATTAATCACTGATAGCCGTTATTATTAATACTGAAAAATATTGGGTTTTCCACAGGTTTTGGGGTTGTTTTAATTTTGGTTGTTGTGGTTGGATTTTTTTTAAGGTACAGGAAGGATTCTGGTGTTGTTTAAACCTCTGAATATCAATTTTGCTGTGCCTGACCCTTTTAAAATCCAAGTGAAATAAAATCTTGTGGTATTCTCTTAAATCTTGAACATTACAACAATAAAATTAATTTAAAACCAACAAAAACAAAACCCAAAAACAATCAGCCAAAGAAATAAAACCAAACCCCAGTTTATTTGTGAATCAAAGACCGAAATGGATGAAAAATTTTTTTTTTTCTTCATTTTTGAATGTTTCTGTAGGAACAAAATTAAATTTCCAAGTGGAACAAGACTGGCAGTGTCTGAAATGCGGGACTTAGGGTTAAAAATTAATTTTCACCTTTTTTCTGATGTGGTTTTACTCGGTCAGGACCTCCATCAATTATTTCCAAGCCCTTCTGGTGACCCAGAACTCCCCAAACAGAGTTTCTCAAAGGAAGCAGGAATGGTGTTCCTGAAATTTATCATTTCCTGAGACTTTCTTATGAGTTTCACCTCTGCTGGCCTCTCCACTTCCAGAAATTCCAAGTTCCTCCTGAAACTGCTGCAGTGACTCAGCTGCAGCAGAGCACAGGAGTTTCCCCAAAAATCTGATATAGAAAAGCAAACCAAGGTGATGGAATTGTGTCCACTTGGTATTTTCATCCAGGAAAAAAACAGGCAAATAATAATTATTAAATGAAGAATTAGAGCCCCATTCCCATTGAAAAGTGACTTAGACTTGTTGCAAACAAGGGATGTGTTTGGCTCATCATGGACTTGGTTGTAATCTTTGGTTTTATGCAAATTTTATTCAGATTTTAGGACACAAAAAGAAGCCCAGACACTGAGTTTTGAATAAATTGGAGCTTGCTGGCCATTTCAGTTCCTGGAAATCCCTATTTAGTGCCACCAAATCACCACCCCTGCCTGGGGGCATTCAAGGAACCCATTTTTTAACTGATTGATCAAAGACTGGCCTTGACCTTGGAGATCTTCTCCAACCTTAATTATTCCATGATTCTGATTCTGAAGAGCTGCTGTTAAAAAAAACCAGCACAAAACTGATTTTACCTCTGCAAGCAGCCAGGGTTTAAATCCAAAGTCAGCCCAGAGCTCCCCTCTCTCTCTCTCTGCACTAATTGATCTCTTAATTGGCTCAGTCAACACAGCATCTGCATCACACCAGCAGCACTAATTGCTACACGATCCTGGTGAAATGCTGAGCACTCCAAGGCAGGGAATGTGGGATGTGGATGTGCTGGATTGATCCCAAAGGGGCCTGAGCGAGGGGGTTCATTTTGGGAATCCCAGCTGTGAGAATTGGGGGGTTCCCCTCAGCTTCCAGAATGATGAGGAGCCCCTGTTCCTCCCCTAATCCATGTGGGAAAAGAAGGAAAGGAAGGTTTTGTCCAAAGGTCAGGGATAATTCCTAAAGGAATGGATTTATTCATATTTATTTTTCTATATTTATAATGGCTATTGTTGTTTTAATTTCAAAATATAAGAGAATACCACAAGATTTTATTTCACTTGGATTTTTAAAGGGTGAGGTAAACTCAATATTTAGAGGTTTAGACACCAGAATCCTTCCTGTATCTTAAAAAAAAATCCAAACAAACAGTCAAAAATAAAAACAACCCCAAAACCTGTGGAAAACCAATATTTTTCAATATTAATAATAACGGCTATCGGTGATTAATAAAAGTGAAGCAAAGACTTCCTCTTGTTTTCCCCACGTAAATGAAAGGAATATTTGGATACAATTTCTGCTGGTGCCACACTGAGCACAGGGTTTAATTCCAAGGCTTTTATGGAGTTCAGTGGGAGATTTATTCAAAATGAAGAAAATTAAGGACAGAATCAGCCTGTGACTGAGGCCTCTGAGAGTTGTGAGTGGACAATAAAATGTTGATTTTTCTCCAGTGATGAGAGCACCAGTTTAGGCCCCATGGATCGGTTTCCCACTTTTTTTCGGGGGGAATCTTGGAAAAATGATTTGTCTGAGCATCACTTTCCCAAATTTAATCATCTGGGTTGAATCTTTTCATCCTTTGCCTCCTTTTAAAGATAAAATTACAGGCACAGAGGAAAATTGCTCGTGGAGATTCAGATGTGTCCTGATCCTGAGCAAACTGAGGTTGGCTCCCTGCAGGAATTACAACACAAGGAGCCAAAAAGTTCCTTTGCAATCCCTCAGTCTGCAGAATGTACCTGGAGAATCGTGAAGGGAGGGAAGAGTTGTGGGATGGGGGCTCTGGAAGGTGGGAATAGGAACTGGGAGGGATCCATCCCCTGCTGGGTGGATTTGTGAGCGAGTGTGGGAATGTGTCTTTTGTTGGTGGAGTGACAAAATTATTTTTTGTCTTCTTTAAAAGGAAAAAAGCTTAGAAGTTTTCTTTTTTTTTTTTTTTTAATTAGAAAAAAAGACATTTTATAGGACTTGGAGGATTTTACTTTAAACATAAGGATAATTAATTGGACAGAAGCTAAAAAGTTTTGCTTAAGTAATTCATTAGAAAAAGAAGAGAACAAAGAAACTAATTGTTTTTGTGAGGTGTTTTACCAGGAGCAAGAACCTCTTGCACTCAGCTCAGTTTTTCTCTGTAAAGAGTTTTGTAATTTTGTCTTTTATTAAAAGTTTTTTGTTCCCAACACTGCCACAGAAGCCATCCTGCTGATTTTATGCCTTCTAAGGTAGCTGAGCTATCTTGGGTGTGAAATAGATATCCAAGAGTTTATGAGACCTGGCTCAAAGAGACCCCTATTTCACGTGGTGCCTAAAAGAGTTTTATTATTTTGCCTTTTATTAAAACCTTTTTGTTTCCAACACTGCCACAGAACCCATCCTGCTGATTTTATGCCTTCTAAGGTAGCTGAGCTATCTTGGGTGTGATATAAATCTCCAGGAGCTGATGAGACCTGGCTTGAGAAGACCCACATTTCAA
Organism: Agelaius tricolor; assembly: GCF_023055355.1. Lineage (NCBI taxonomy): Eukaryota > Metazoa > Chordata > Aves > Passeriformes > Icteridae > Agelaius > Agelaius tricolor. The sequence goes on along the minus strand of NW_027269267.1, from coordinate 1,727,348 downwards.
CCGGGGTCTCCAGGTGTTGGAATGTTGGGGGGCACAAAACAGATGATGGACTTTGGGCCTGGTTAACATTAGAGATTTAATAACAGGATGCCTTAGCAAAAGTAAATAGAACTTTGAAAATTGGACCTAGATTGCAAGAGGATTCAATCAAACAGGTTTACCAGAAAAAGAAAATCTCATTAAACTCTGCAAGCAAGAGATGTTGTTCTATGCAGAAGTTTGTGTGTGTGTGATTTTAACCTGATCATTGTAGCACACATTGCTGGTCTCCCTGAAATAGAATATAAGTGTTTGTATCCCACAATAAAATCAAATTCTGATCACTGAGTCAGCCTCCCCATCTCTCTCCATCCAAGGACAGATCTGCACAAGAACTTGCACCCACTTTAACTCCAGGTTTTAAATCCGTGGAGTTAAACCCACGAGGCAGAGGCCTACAGATGGAATCCTTCCTGAAGAATCATGGAATGCTGCAGCTTGGAAAAGGCCTCCAAGGTCAGTGAGCCCATCCCAGTGAGCCCATCTGTTGTATTTTCAGGGAACCCCCGACGAAGGGGAGAGAAAATGATGCATCTGACTCCATCTTATCAGAAGGCTAATTAATGACTTTATTATACTATTTTATTATACACTATATTACATTATGTCTAAGACTTATCTCTTTCAAAGCCACATGGGATGAAAAATTGCTCAAACTCAAACACAAAAACATCAATTTTCCAGGATTACATGGGAAATAAGTAGGTTTGCCCAGTAGAAAATATAAAAACCTGGCTCAGAGAGGATATTTTGACATGTTCTGGTTTTCTAAACATGCTCCAAAAATTTTATTTTCATTCCAGCAGGAACTCAAAATACACTTCAAATGTTAAAACATTGAAAAACTTCCCCAAAATAAAGTTCTACCCCGAGGTCAGACTCAGTTTGGTCTGCAGAGCATGGAACAGCTGGGCAAAGGTTTTACTCTGAGAAAACACTCAGATTTCCTATAATTTTTGTGGATAAAGTTTTCCTAAATTAAACAGCTCATAGCCAGAATTAAGTGGATCATTTGTTAAGTCTGTTTCTGGAAATCAAACTTCCAGCATGAGATCCTTGACCTGGTGTTGGGATGAGAGCTTGGCTCTAATCAAGAGGAATGAGAAATGAAGGAAATAGAAAATGCTGGAAGTTTTATTCAACCTGGAGGAAAGAGCAAACTGAGACAAATCTGCAGAAGTTATAATGATTTTAATATGATTTTTAGAGAGCTAAAATCACCAGAAGTCAGATCTGAATGAGATTTCTCGTGATAAAAATCCTGCCTTTGCTGGCAGGGGAAGCTCTGAGGGTGAGGAACTTTCAGTCCAATGCCTTCCAGCACATCCCAGGCTCTTATTAATGGGACACAGCAAGAGGAACAGCTCTGATCTCTGCTCCCTGTGACCCAACAGGACCTGGGGGAGCAGCTGGGGCTGGGCCTGGAGGGATTTGGGTTGGGTTTTAGGGCAAGGTTGTTGCCCAGAGGGTGCTGGCACTGCCCAGGCTGCCCAGGGAATGGGCATGGCCCCGAGGCTGCCACAGCTCCAGGAGCCTTTGGCCAGCGCTGCCAGGGATGCCCAGGCTGGGCTTGGTGGGGTCTGGGCAGGGCTGGGGTGGCACTGGGGGGTCCCTGGGGGTCCCTTCCTGTTGGAACCCTGGGTGCTGGGAATTCCAGACTTTCTGTGCTGCCAGGCACTGACCCCAAGAGAACACTGCACTGACCTGAGGTCATGGAAAACCTTCCAAAATTCAAGAATAAAACTGAGATTAAAGGTGTGGAGTTTGAATAGAAGTGTGTGATATCACAGGGTGGGAAACTCAGAGTTTAAGGGTTTAGAATACAGGAATAGGTAGAAAGCAAGATGGAGGGTTTAGGGTGGAGGCTGCTCCTTCTCCTCCTTCTCCTTCTCCTCGTTCTCCTTCTCCTTCTCCTTCTCCTCCTTCTTCTCCTTCTCCTTCTTCTTCTCCTTCTTCTCCATGGGTTTGGGTGGTTTTGTGTCATTGAATAAAAAAGTCCCCATTGTGGACACGGGTGGTTGGGTATTGGGTTAAAAGTGAAAATAATTGAGGTGTCATTTGTTAATTGGACAGTTTATCCTTCAAAGGCCTTGCAGAGAGAGACAGGGCTCCATTTTTAGTTTGTTGGAGTGAAGTGCTGCAGAACTCAGGGTTTGTGAGACTGTGACAGAGATAAGAACTGATAAACATCTGAGTGCCAACAAGAAATACCCTCTCACACATTTAATTCCGACCCTGACCAAGGCAGAAAAAGAAGATAAAAACACTTGATACCTTCCCACTCAGGATATTCTATGATTCCATGATATTCCAGGCTGAGAGAGATGGAACAGCTCAGCCCCAAGTAGGGAATTTTGGGGACAATCCAGTTTTGCTAGAGGAGAGTAAAGAAATCCCAGTGAGAGGAGGAGGACAGAAGGCAATGAACAGAAATATAGGAACTTCCATTTCCTGGGGGTTCCCAACCCTAGAATTACCCAAAAACAGGGTTTGAACCAGATGATCCCCACTCATCAAATCCCATCAGCAATTCCTTGAAAACTAATTTGAAAAATAGAGGGCAAATGGACTAAAATGAACTCTGAGTAAACCAAGAGATGTGTTGCACCCTAAAATCTTAATTTTTGTGTCAGCTAGGGATGCATGTGGTAGATACAGGAGCTCTGAGCTTTCACCTGCCTCATGGAAAACCATTTCATATTGCAGAAGAACCAGGAATGAGCTACAAATCATGCTGAGGAAAGAACAGGAGCTATCAAACCCCTGCAGTTCAAATCAGTTTGACAGTGCAGATGCTCTGACAGAAAACGGGCAGCACATCCCATTTGTGTAATGCCATCCCACCCCTCTCCTAGTCCCAGGCAAGGCAATTAAAATCATCATTCCCAGGAGCATCCCAGAGGAGTTTCCATGGAATTGCAGAGCAGGGAGAGGGGGGCAGGGTACCACAGATACCCACTATCCATTAGGCAGAATGTTAATTGTACTCTGGGTATTGGAGAGCATTAAAATCTGACAGAAAATTCGCAGCAAATGCCATTCTCAGGAATTTTAGCTTTTATGCCCTGAGGAACAGAACACTTTAAATGATGGAATAAAGGCTTTGGTTTTATTAAAAATAAACCCAAAAGCTGATGCTATGATGAGTGTCTCTTCTTTCCAAGATTCCAGCTGGAAATTTGTGGCTTCTTCTCTAAATTTTGGCCCAGTTTCCATCTCCTCCTCAAAGGAACAGCGGAAGGAACTCAGGTGCTCTGCTCTGCCTGGCATCGAGGTGATCTCACACTCACCAGGGCTCTTCTTAGAGTGCTTTTTGTCTTATTTTGCACCAGTGTGAAATTCAATCTTCTGTTCTATGGAATATCAGAGGAGATCTGTCTTTTAAAGGATTTTAAGAGGATTTTTCTGTTTCTCCTGGGATTCTGCATCATGGTGTTATTTTGGGCTCCTCCATGGTAGCACCTTCCAGTCTGTCCTGCTCAAAATTAACTTTTCCAATGCCAGTGAAGTCCTCAAAGGCAGTGGAGTCACATCCATTAATACCTGGAATTTTCAGGAAACACAAAATCCTGCAGGTCAAAAGTATTTTTGTATAAACCCAGAAAGAACAGATGCACAGAAAAGATCCCATAGAGGTTCATAACTCTAGAGGGTCAAATCATAATAAAAAGTAGGATTTGATCCTATTCTTTCCTTATTCAAGGATACCACTGAGTCCTGAGAAGAGCCAGCCCAAAAACTGATCAGAATGAAGTTGTTCCTCTCCCTGTTTTGAAATGCATCTCAAAACCCCACATATTTAAAAGAGACTTTTGTCTCTGCACTCCACTTGAATTATTCATGTGAAATCAATCCCTGAAATATCTGCAACCATTCCATGTACGAGGCTCTGGTCAATTTACAAATTATTTTTAGGCCAAATGTGCGGCAAAATTCTTTCCAGCTAATTGCAAAATGGAGTTGGGCTTGGCCTGGTTTGAACCCAGTTGCTTGGGCTGCTTCTCTGCATTAGCTAAGCCGAGGTTAAGAGAGGAGAGGGGTGGGATTTGGGCAGCAATTTACACCACCCTGGGCTCTCTCCTGGCTGTGGAACAGCAGGGAGGAAAATTGGTGCAGATCTTCTCAAAATTCAGATTTTCCACCTCAGGAATGAAGAGGCAGATTTGGACCGTGCAGGTGAAGGAGGAGATCAGGGTAAGAAGTGGAATGGGAAGAAGAAGAAAGAGAATGAAGATGGAGAGAGGTTATTTATGAGAGGTTGTAGTGGGGTGAATTGTTTCAAACTTCCAGAGGGCAGGGCTGGATGGGAAATTGGGAAGGAATTCCTCCCTGGGAGGGTGGGCAGGCCCTGGCACAGGGTGGCCAGAGAAGCTGCCCCATCCCTGGATGTGTTCCAGACCAGGCTGGAAGGGGCTTGGAGCAACCTTGGACAGTGGAAGGCTCCCTGCCCACCACAGGGGGATTGAAATGAGATGAGATCTAAGGTCCCTTCCAGTCTTAGAGCAGAAAAATTCACTCAAAAGCCAAAATTCGTGCCTGTTTTTGCACAACTCAGGTCCATAAATATGGAATTGCCTGTAACAGCCCTGTGCTGCTGAGTAGGAGGGACAGACTCAGCAGGAAGGCCCAAACCACCTGGAATGAGTTGTGATTTGATTAAAATGATCATAAAAACCCAAGAACTCCCGTGAAGGAAGTCATTTGAACATTTGCTTTAAAGAACGCTGTCAGCTTTTGGGTAGAGGCTTCAGGAAGCAGAAAATGGAATTGCTCACCACAGCAAGGGGACATAAAACTGATGCTAAAGTTCATTTGCAGATGATATAAAGGAAAAAAAACCTGGACTGGCAGCACTGTTTAAACCTATTCCTAAATAATTTCAGTGATGGAGAATCAGCTCACCTCAGAAATTTACTTGAGCTCTTCCTGGGTGTGAGAAGAATTCCTTGACTCTTCTCCTTGCTGCAAGAACTGATAGGTCTGGCCTAAAATCCTTCTCAGGTGCTGATGGTTCAAACCCAAAAGGATGGGGATTGAGGCCTAAAATCTAATCCAGCTCAGCCAGGACTTCATCTCTGGAAAGGTTTCTGCAGTGGGCAATTGTTAGATATTCTAGAATAGGTAAAGACTGACATTTGTTAGGTGATATTTACCTGTCTTAAGTGTTAATTATGGGGTAAAGGGAAAAACAGAAAACAAATGCAAACACAGACCCTCATTCAAGCCACACACGGCCTTGTTTGGTTTCCTGGGGTCAAGCTCCTGAGGTTTTACAAAGCCCAGCTCTCCCAAGTTACCCATTACAAACCCAAGGAAGGGAAGGGAAGGGAAACCCAGACTTTTATCTGAGCCACAACTCTGGAAAGGCTTTGAGGAGGTGGAAGCCGCCCGTGACCCCACAGAGGCCACCCCAAACCTCAGCCCGCCCCACAGAGCCCCTGCAGACGCTGCCATTTGCGGTGTCTCCGCTGCAGCAGGTTCCCCCCAGCAAACCCAAGGGGGTTTTGGCAATTTGGAAGGCTGAGCATGACCCAAAGCTGAGCTAATTTCCAAGGAGAACGGCGTGAAATGGGCCTGTGACTTCCAATAAGCGGCGGCTCCGCGCCGGCTTCTGAGAAGTGCGGAACTCTTTATGGGCGTTTTAGCAGAGCTGGTGCTTGTAAGTGATCTCCCTGCCCAGCCTCAAGAATCCACTTACAGCACTAATTGTTTCCACAGAAAGTGATTTTTAATGCACCAAGATCCTCTCATTTCCCCCCTCCCTTCTTTTCCCTCTCCCCGAGCCACCTCGGGCCTCAGACTGAGGCCTGCAGTCACCGGTGGCCTCGTGTTTCCCACAAAGAAATAAAACAAAATAGCAAAGAACCACGGGGATAATTTAAAATTATTTACCATGTCCCCCCCCCCCCCCCCATGTTTTGGTAGAGGAGAGTAAAGAAATCTCAGTGAGAGGAGGAGGACAGAAAGGCAATGAACAGAAATATAGGAACTTCCTTTTCCTGGGGGTTCCCAACCCTAGAATTACCCAAAAATAGGGTTTGAACAAGATGATCCCCCCTCATCAAATCCCATCAGCAATTCCTTGAAATCTAATTTAGTTTTGGCTTGTGGAAGTGTCACAGTGATTATTTATCACATTTGCTGTTTTGCAAGAGAATTTAACCAGAAAGAGAAGCAGATCTCAGACCAGTTTTAATGCTGATCTCAGAACAAAGAGATCAAAGTTACTCCAGATCTACAAAACAAAGGCATTTGAGCCATAGATCTTTTTCCAATTAACTGTTTAAAGAAGAATTTCTTCTAGCCCAGGGTTAGGTCATCAGGATATTATTCCTGACAGCACAGGCTCGAGGAAATTACTTTGGTTAAGTTTGCAATTGAAGCTGAATCACCTGCACATCTTTTAAAGTTCCAGTCATTATATTTGCTTGATTTTGTTCCTGTTATTGTTCCTCTGCTTATTTAAAACTGACTTTATGGACTCCACTCAACTATCCCAGGTTGCTCCCAGCCCTGTCCAAGCTGACCTTGGACACTTCCAGGGATGGAGAGTCCACAACCTCTCATTGAACACAGCAGAAAATCCTTCACTGATCTCCTTACCAAGAGGGTCTTTTGAAAATCCCCTTTGCCACAGCCAAAACCAGAGCATTTTTGGCTCCCCCAGAACTGATTGAGAACCTCAAGAGTTCAGTGCCTCCAGCGCCCAGCCCTCCCTCAACCCTAAATTGTTACTCCTGCTTTGAAAGCAGCAGGAATTTTATTCCCCACTTCCCAGGGAATGGCTGAGCTCTGATTCTACAGAATCCAAAGCTGAAACTCAACCTCTGAGCAAACACTTGAGAAAATTCAGCAGAAGTTCTCTAAAAACATGATGCCAGCAGAGCTGGGGTTGTGCCAAGGCCAAACTTTTATTTTTCTCAGGAAGCAGCTTGATTTTTGCGTGCATTTTCCAGGAAGGATCCCTCCAAAGTTTGTTCACTAACCAGCTTTGACACCTGCACAAAGCACTTGTTGGCAAATATGTGCTCTGAGCCCACTTAAGTTTTAAAAAGTGTCCCAAATTGTGGGTGTATGACAGGGAGCCAGGGGGAAAAGTGCCAGAATGATGGAATGGTTTGGGTTGGAAGGGACCTTAAAATTAATTCAGTGCCATGGGCAGGTGTTGGAACCCTGGGTGCTGAGAATTCCAGACTTTCTGTGCTGCCAGGCACTGACCCCCAAGAGAACACTGCACTGATCTGAGGGCCTGGAGAAGGCTCCAAAATTCAAGAATAAAACTGAGATTAAAGGTGTGGAGTTTGAATAGAAGTGTGTGATATCACAGGGTGGGAAACCCAGAGTTTAAGGGTTTAGAATACAGGAATAGAGAGAAAGCAAGATGGAGGTTTTAGGGTGGAGGCTGCTCCTTCTTCTTCACCTTCTTCTTCTTTCTTATTCTTCTTTCTTTTTCTTCTTCACCTTCTCCTTCTCCTCCTTCTTCACCTTCTTTTTCTCTTCCTTCTTCTTCACCTTCTTCTCCTCCTTCTCCTTCTTCTCCATGGGTTTGGGTGGTTTTGTGTCATTGGATAAAAAAAGTCCCCATTGTGGGCATGGGTGGTTGGGTATTGGGTTAAAAGTGAAAATAATTGAGGTGTCATTTGTTAATTGGACAGTTTATCCTTCAAAGGCCTTGGAGAGAGAGACAGGGCTCCATTTTTAGTTTGCTGGAGTGAAGTGCTGCAGAACTCAGGGTTTGTGAGACTGTGACAGAGATAAGAACTGATAAACATCTGAGTCTCAACAAGAAATACCCTCTCACACATTGAATCACAACCTTGGCAAAAAAAGAAGTTAAGACTTGGCAGGCAGGGACACCTCCCACTGTCCCAGGTGCTCCCAGCCCCAGTGCCCAGCCTGGCCTTGGGCACTGCCAGGGATGCAGGGGCAGCCCCAGCTGCTCTGGGCACCCTGTGCCAGGGCCTGCCCACCCTGCCAAGGTACAATTCCTAATTCCCAATATTCCACCTAACCCTGCCTTCCTTCAGTTTAAAACCATTCCCACTTTTCCTGTCACTCCATGCCCTGGTGAAAAGTCCCTCTCCAGCTTTTCTCTAAGCCCCCTTTAGGAACTGGAATGGTATCAGGGACTAGCTCTGGACAGCCACACTCCTTGGAAAGCACTGCCTTGGAAAAGCAGCAAAATTGGCTTTTTCTGGGCTGCAAGAGAAGGCTTCAAATTCCTGCAAAGGAATTGCAATGTCACCACCTCTCGTGAGATTATTGGGAAGTTCACACCAATTGGTATTTGCCTTCAAGTCCCAGCACTTTTCCAGGATCAGCACAAAAGAAGGAGACATGGAAAAGCCTTGAAAATGCAGGTCAACAATCTTAGTGCTCCACCAGGAAAATATAATTAGAAAGAAAACATCTAGCATTTATTAATTTTGGTTTTAAGGAAAAAGTCTGAGGGATTTTTTTTCACTTTGTCTCATAACTTTGCAATGCTTTGGGCTGAACACGCCAGAATGGGTTTGTTCAGAGGAATTTGGTCATCCCTGAGGAAAATGCTCGATTTCCCTGCTTAATTTCCTGAAATGCTCTCTTTAGCCTGGAAATTCAACCCTCGGTGCTTGCTCAGCAAATTCCTCTTGCTGCTCTTCCCTGCTGCTTTCTCTTCATGAGCAGTGCTTCCTTTTCCCCCTGCCTGCTTCCCCTGGGACACAAAAGCCAGGCTGGACACCGAGGAATTCCGGGCACTCGGGGCTGTGCTACCACTGCTGGGGACAGTCACAGCACAGTGGGCAACGTTTCAACCATCCTGACTTCCAGGAAGACACAAAAGATGCCTGTAACTCATCAGTTGGAATTAATGAGGAGGAAAGGAATTAGTGAATTAAGGGAAATAAGGGCTCTGTTTGTAGCTCCCAATTCTTTTCCTTGGCTTTGTGCAAACCCCAAAGCCTTGATCACTGGGCATTGAGTGGCTTTAGTCAAAAAGATTCCTCCCTGAGATCACTTCTCCTGAGCTTCCTCTTTGATCCCTCAGTGGAGAGACACGAAGTACTGGCAGAGAAAAGAGAGAATGAATTCAATCCCACAAGGTGACAAATTGGGAAGGTTTCACTTCCAGCACATTAAAGGCTCTGCTGGAGGACACAGAAGCTTCCCAAGCACGTGAGATTCCCACAGGAGCTGTGTGGCCACCACAGGGCACAAAGAAAATGAAACACTTTGTGTTTCATAGCAGGAGGAGACTGAAAACCACCCTGCAAGGTTCCACAAAGAGTTTGACTTCAATTCCACGGCTCATTCTGAGACCTTGCACAGCCAGGCTCAGGGATCTCCAGGATCCTCAGAGGCTGTGGATTTCCCATCCCTGGCAGTGCCCAAGGCCAGGCTGGACAGGGTTTGGAGCACCTTGGAACAGTGGAAGGTGTCCCTGCCATGGCAGAGGGGGGCACTGGATGATCCTTAAGGTCCCTTCCAACCTAAAACATTCTGGATTTCCATGATCCCATGAAGAAGCCACTCCATAAGGGAGTGCCTTTCTCTTCAAAGTCAATAAAGTAGAAGTTTATTTACTTTGAGATGTTTCACTTTTGTTTGTTTCTTTTTTTTTTTTCAAGGTTTCTTCCAACCCAAACCATTCTGGAATTCCTTGAAGGGTTTTCCTCTCTCCCCTGGGGAAGCTGTGCTTGCCCAGGCTGGCAGAGGGGCTGCTCTGGGATTTTTTTATTTTGGGATCCTCTGCTGTTCCCAATGCAAGGACAGGGGGAAAAGGGGAAATAGGGGAAAAAGCACCTTCCCAGCATAACCCAGCCTTTCTGCCCCTACTGTTTCCTGCTCCTGCCTCTGCCGAAGTTTCTGCTTCTGTGAGGAAAAAAGAAAAACAAACCCCATGGTGCTGCAGTGATACATGATTAGGACAATTATTAGGGTAATTATTAGGATAATCCCTCTCTGCTGTGCTGCTGGGATGCCGTTTCTGCAAATCTCCCTCTTATCAGGGAGATATCCCTACACAAATCCCTTTTTATCCCTACACAAATCCCTTTTCAGGCAGATAAACCCAGAGGCAGAGCTCAGCCCCAAGCCCAGCAGGGACAGAGCTGAGGGCAGTAAGTGTGGAAAGGTTAAAGGAGATTTTCTGTGCCTCAAAGAGGCCTGGACTTGCAATCTGCTTAAATTAAGTGTGAAAAGCAAAGATCCCGATAAGGGAGATAAACTGGAGGCTTAAAAGGGCAGCAGCTCTTGGAGACTGGGAAGTGGCTTCAGCAGCTCTGCCTTAATAAAAGGAGCCAAGAGTGATGAGAGGAATGAGAGGCCAGCTGAGCTCACCTCAGCACTTGGAGAGGAGAGTGAGACTCTAATTAAGGGCAGCACTTGGACAAGAAAAATCTCCAAGGGTCAAAGCCTGCAGTGCTGGAAAAAGAGTTGGTGCTTTAGGAAAAAAAAAAAAAAAATGAATATAATAAAAAGGAGAAAGGATGTATGGGCATCATCTGCTCGTCTGTTCCAGAGGTTTTTTATCAGGTTCAGCAGAAGAGATTGTGGAGAAAAACAAGCAGAGGGTAAAGAGCAGTGCTACATTAAAATCTATTCAAAAGGAATAGAAAAACTCAGGGTAGAAAACCCCTCTAGAAACATATCTAGGGAAGTCAGTGGTGAAGCTGGAGAAGTTGATTTTGCCTGAAAAATGATGTTTCAGAGAAGCAAAAGAGTAAGAAAACAGAAGTTTCCTTCCAGAGCAGACACATCTATAATTCCCTGCATTGTTTCTCCATCTGTGTGACAGAATCAGCTCCTGGTCTGAAGGAAAACTCAGCTTATCAGTGACCCACAGCAGCTGGCTCAAAGTGACATTAAAAATGAGAATGGTTCAAATAAAACCCCTCCACTGAGATGTTTCATTTTGAAATTATCATTTAGATAATTAGATATTTATATTAGCCTTGGGGATATTTGAGGTTTGCATTTTCCTCCCTGTTTAAGGAAGGGAATATTTCCATCCTCCAAACTTTTACAGGAAGCCTGATACTTGCATCTGATACTTGCACCGAAAACCAATTAATATTTAGGAATAATTTCACCTAAAGACTTAAAGCCAAGGAATATCTCTGACTCTACCAGCCAGACCATTCCCAGCCCCAAAGCAGACCAGCTTCCTCAGGCCTTACTCAAAATTCATGGATTACTCATACGCACACAGATTATTCCGGCCAGGGAATGTCCACCCCCTTGGTTCCCACAAAGAACCTCCAAGGTGCCTGGCAGGAGTTGATTGGTTTAATTTTCCTCTCTCACATGGGAATTTTGGCAGGCACCAGGATTCTCTCATCTCCATTTCACCCTCACCCCATTTCAAGCTGCTGCTTGTACCCAACCCAGCCTTGTTGTTTCCCTCCTTTGTTGTTTTTTTTTTTTTTGGGGGGGGGATGTTTGTTTACAAAATCTTGGTGGCGAGAAAGAAGGGGAAAGACCAAACCAAGCAAAGCTAAATAAAAAAAAAAAAAAAAAAAAAAAAATAAAAAAAAAAAGAAGCTGAGAAAATATGCATTGGATCTTTTCCTAAATGAGGAACATAACTGAAGGAAACTGGACATTTCCTTTGCCCAGTGTAAACAGAAAATAGCAGATTGTAAGGATTCATGGAATATCCCAGAATGGCTGAGTTGAAAGGGACCCCAAGGATCACCCAGAGCCAGCCCTGCCATGGCAGGGACACCTCCCACTGTCCCAGGCTGCTCCAGCCCCAGTGTCCAGCCTGGCCTTGGGCACTGCCAGGGATGCAGGGGCAGCCCCAGCTGCTCTGGGAATTTATTCCAGGGCTTGTCCACCCTCCCAGCCAGGAATTCCTTCCCAAAATCCCATCCATCCCTGCTCTTTGCCACTTTAAAACCCCTTGTCCCGTCACTCCATGCTCCTGTAAAAGCAAACTCTTCAAATTCCTGGCTGAGCCTGCAGAGCAGCTCCTCATGTGGGAAAAACTGCCATGTTCCAGCTAAAAACATGGATTATTCCCTTCAGTGGCCGTGGGGAAGCTGGAGCTGGCTCCCAGAGCTCAGCAAAGCCCCTCTGTCCCCTCTGCAGCAATGCCCCATCCTCAGTGGGGCTGGAAATGAAACCCAGAGGAAACTCCAGGAGAGAGGAAGGCACCAGCCCCATCTGTCCAGAGCCAGCAGAGAGCCCACAGGCAGGTCTGAAAAGCAGGATGGATTTTTGTCTCTCATTAGCTACAGATGATTTTTTTACCCCTCAATTTGGAGCAGGTGATTTCCTTTCAGGTCTTTGTGTGGAGCAGGTGGCCTTTAGTAGTGGGGAGGACAAGCTGAAAATCCACCTTTAGAAACCCAACCTTTGTTCTGTTCAAAGCCTTCTTGTCATCAGTGCAATCATTTGACACATCAAGCAGCTTTCTGACACATCCCAAATTCTCTGTGGCAAGAAGCAGAGCTTTTATTAATTCCCTTTTATTTATAAATATTGCAAACACCTTTCAGCACGAGCTGCTGGCGTGTCCTCAGGCTGAGTTGGAGGGCAGAGAGAGAGAAACATTCCTATTATCCCAGAAAATTCTCACTTGGTGACCTCCCAGCTGCCCACTCTGCTGACCTTTGAGGATATTTAGCCTGGCATTTAACATCTGTGCTCCCAGCAGCAGCCCTGGAGTAAAAGGTACTTAATGCAGAGCAGCTCTTCTGCAAGGTTAGAAAGGATCAATAGGAGATGTGTTTAATGTGGTATCACTATCAGGGCTCAGCTCACTGTTAAAACTGGAATATCCACAGTGGGACATCAGCTCAGTCACACAGCACTGAGATCTGCAAGGGGCTGAGATCCCCTCTGCCAGGGGCTGGAAATGGAGCTGGAGGCTCACGTGGAGGAAATGACCGAGGTCTGGAAGGAAAAAAAGAAAAATGATCAGGGGGAGCCTTCTGGCATTTCAGTCCCACTGTGGGTTTTTTCTGGAGCTGGAGTAGTTCTTGTGGAAGAGAGGCGGCTTTGCAACAGGCTGTGAACAAAAGCAGGAGAGGTTTTCCCCTGGGAATCTGTGTATCCAGTGCCTGGAGCTAATCCTCTCTGACTGCACTGGGGAACAGGACTATGAGGGGAGTTTCCACCAGGAATTTCAGTGAACTTCCAACCCTACAACAAACCTGGGCTGGCTCACCAAAAAACCTGCACTTAAGCTGCTCTTTAAGAGATTAACTCAGCCTAAGAGATCTTGTGTTACAGCAGAGTGGGGCTTTTATATTGTTTAGACCTGCTTAGAAACCCACCTGTGTCTCCTCACAGCCTTTACTGGCTGTAAAACACACCTGAAGGAAGAATTCCTGCATGGAAAAGGTGCTCAGGCCTTGGCAGGAGCTGCCCAGGGAGGTCTGGAGGTGCCCAAGGAAGGCCTGGAGGTGGCACTGGGTGCTCTGGGCTGGGGACAAGGTGCCCCTGGGGCACAGCTGGCACTGCATGGGCTGGCAGGGCTGGGCCAGCCCCAGGAGTTCTGGAACTCAGTGGTTGAGGGCACAGATGTGGACTGAGAGGTTGGGGATCCCACCATGGGACAGCCCACAGGTCCCACTGCTCCTGCTCAGCAGGGCTGGGCTCATCCCCCCTGGCAGCACTCAGTGGGAGCAGCTCAGGCTCAACTCCAGGCTTAACTCCAGGCTTAACTCCAGGCTCAACTCCAGGCTTAACTCCAGGTTTATCTCCAAGCTCATCTCCTGGTTTATCCAAACTCTGACAAGTGCTAGGAAGTGACAACTCTGCCAGCAATGACAGGGCCACCCCATGAAGGGTTTTGAGCTCCCACACAGCCTCTCCATGTGCTACAAGGAAAAAAAAATAAATAAATAAAATGCATCTCTATTGCAAATCCCCAGAGGCGTCTGCTCAGCAGAGTGATTCAATTGTCTGGCTCGGAAAGTTGTGGATAATTATGGTTGTTCCAGTTTTCAACCCAAGTTGCTGAGCTGGGAATTAAACAGCAGCTTGTTTTCATGCCTAAAAGCCTAAATCCTGGCCACTTTTTCCTGTCCTTCCCAGAGTTTTCTGTCAGCTCTGCCCCTCTCAGGCTGTGGATCCCTCCTGAGGCAGGTTCAGCCTCTCCTGGCTCCAGAGCCACTGGAGTGCCCACATAAAACAAGCTGAAATTCCTGTTCCAGCTCTCCCTGGAGAGGGGTGCAGCCACTGTGGGGCAGAATGAGCCATGGGGAATTTCCAGCTGGAAAGGGCCCAAGTGTGTTAGGTTTGCAATCTGATCTCTGAGGGAATGGGGAGAAGGAGCTGATGCCAGAACTGGCTGGCAGTGAGAAACTCGAGTTCTGAGCAATTAAGGAGTAAGGGTTGGATCCACTTTATTATTTTTTTTCCTTTGTTAAACACTGCTTTGCATAAAATTGCAGAATGGTTTGGATTGGAAGGGGCTTTAAAACCACCCAGGTGCAAACCCCAGCCAGGGACAGGGATGGCATCACTGAGCTGGTTCCTCCCAGCCTGCTCTCAAATCCTGCAGGGATCCAGGGGCAGCCCCAGCTTTTTGTGGGAATCTGTTTGCTGCCCACCCTGCCAGGGAACAATTCCTGATTCCCAAAATCCCATTAAATCTGACTTTGAAGCCATTCCCTGTGTGCTGTCCCTCCATCCTTGTCCCCATCTCCTGGAGCCCCTTCAGGCCCTGCCAGGGGCTCTGAGCTCTCCCTGGAGCTTCTCCTGTCCAGGTGAGCACCCCCAGCCTCTTGAACTCTTCTGCAATCAACTTCTGTTCTCTGCTAAGAAAACACTGCCAGAAAAAGAAAATGAACATCCCTCATCCCTCTTCTCCCCCTGACATTGATATATATTTTTCCATTTCTTTAATTATCAGTAAATTGGGGTTCTGGCAGCGCTTTGAGCAAGTGTTTGATGCAGCCACAGAGCCCTTGAAAGGGCACCCAGGGTTTGAATCAAACCATTGCAGCCCTGGCACTTGTGACATCCATCCATGGATGGCTTTGTCCTGCAGCCCCAGCAGGATCCTTCAGCCTGCAAAAAGCACTTTCAGCATTCAGCTGGGTCAACAGGAGCACCGAGAAAGGAGGAAAAAGGCTCAGGATGAAAACCTGATGCCATTGAAAGGCACTTCCATGCTGCAGCACGGGGTCAGGTTTCAGCCTCTGTCCCAGTTTCTGAGCTTTGTAGGATCACAGGGACACACAGGGAATATTTGGCACAATTGCAGCGAGGCCAGGCGTGGAAATTTCTCTCCTCTGAGCGCAGATTTTCTGCTCCTCAGGATTCGTCAGCCCAATAGTTTTATACTGATGAGCATCAGTATTGCATCCACACAGTTTTCCATAAAATAAAGGATTTCAAGGATTTTTTCCAGAGGAATTGAGGGCAACTTTGTTCTTTCTTCCCCAGTGGAAGGTGATTCTCTCCTGCCAGGGTTTGTGTTTGATGGAGAGCTTGAAGATGGAATTAAGAATATTTTAAAAATACAGGAAAATCACTGGAATAAGGATTTAATAAGCATGAAATAAATAAATAAAAAGCAATTCCTCAAAATTAGGCAAGATGTGGGAATCCCTTGATTTTCTGGGGGTTCTCACCCCTGAGCCCTGTCCCCAAGGGCCACATCCAGACTGGGACAATTCCAGAAGCAGTGACTCCACCACCTCCCTGACCACTCTGGCAAGGAAAAAAAACAATTCTAAAATCCAAACTGAAGCTCCCCAGGAAAATCCTGTTCTCCTTCACCTGATAAAATTGTTGTCACTTTTCCCTGTAGCTGGAAAATGTTTGGATTGCTCTGGTTAGAAAGGATCAAGGGACTTCTCCTGGCCAGTTTGGGAGACCTAAAAAATTCAGAATTCCCTGTCTGGTTTTCATCCAAGCTCGTGCTCCTCAGCCCTTTGCCAAGTTCCCAAATTTTAACAAATTCTCAGTCTTTGGGAAAAGCTGAGGTTGCATTTTACCCTGGACAGGGACTGGGGTTAAATTCCCACTTCCTTGGGGCTGGGTTAATGGAGAATAATTGAGTGGTTAATGAGTGACAGCTACAGAGCTCACAAATGGGATCTCACTCTCACAATTCCTCAAATCTCCAAGACAGATGGAATCTCACTGAATTTTTCCATTATTTTTTAATACAATAAAATCCCTCTTTGGCCTCTGCTCTGTTCCTTTTTCCCCTTTCTGCAAGGAGAGGTGGAGCATCCAAATATCCCAAAACCAGGCTGGAAGAGACCTTCAGGATCATCCAATCCCACCACCACCACCCCTAAGTCATGTTCTTATCATGTTGATATTGATCCCCAGAACATTTGCCAATACCAGTTATTGATAAGAAATAACAGGGAACAATTATTCATTTTTTTAATTAAAGTTTCTTTTTGGTCTCTGCCAATCAGGGCCTATTTTGTTGTTTGGAGTAATTTAGGAATATTTGATTTATTGGATTTTTGTATTTTCCAGCAATATCAAACCTCTCATTGGAACTGCTTTGCTTTAGAAATGTGTAAAAATGTTTTAAAAATGTCTAAAAAAAGGTAAGTGCAACTTAAAGAAATTAGGAATATGAACATCAGGAACCAAATTTTCACACAAACAATGGATTGATAGAATTTCCAATCCAATATTTTGCAGAATTCCAGGATCCCTGGTGCTGGCCCAGCCCTGCCAGCCCATGCAGTGCCAGCTGTGCCCCATGGGCACCTTGTCCCCAGCCCAGAGCACTCAGTGCCACCTGCAGGGGACACCTGCAGGGCTGGGCACTGCAAAGCTCCCTGGGCAGCCCCTGCCAAGGCCTGAGCTCCCTTGCCATGGGCAAATTGCTGTTGCTGTCCAAGCTGAGCCTGCCCTGGCCCAGCACAATTCAGTTGGCGCCCACAGGATTGATTTGGATCTGCACCTGACCTTCCATCCCACACCAAAATCCCAATTTACAACACCCCCAACAGGAATCCTGGTGATTCATCCCCCATGGCAAGAAGCTGGAACACAGTGGGAAAACATGGGAATTGTTTTTGTTGTCCTGCTTACTCTCCAAGCCCTTTTATGTGTGAGTTATCGATGAGCTGCATCTTTGAAACCTCGATTTTCTTTGCACACAAATTCCTTGGACACCCACGGTTCACATTTATCCTGGAGTGGTGCAACAGCTCTGGGAGAATTTGTGGCTTCAGGAAGCCACCCCAGACTATAAACAGAGTGGGAGTTTTACTCTGTGTTGAGGGAAACTCATCTCTTCCAGCTTTTCCCACAGAAATTCAGCTGCTGCTCCAAGTGTGACAGCACCTGAGCCAACAGACACAGCAAGGAAGTCACAGATTCGGCGTGACTGGGACCCTAAACCACCCCAAATCCTAAATGTCCTTAGGCACAGGTGTCACCACAAGGCACAGAGCCAGAACTCAGCTCCTGTTCATGTGGGCCACCCCCGGAGCCCTGGCTCAGGCCCAGGAGCAGCCGTTGCATTTTCTCCTTCAGCTCAAGGCTTTGAAGGGCTCAGACACCAGGCTGGGGTTGTTTGGGTTGGCTCTGCTCTAAGGCAGGGTTAAACCACTCACAGATAAAGTGGGGCTTGATGCTGGTGAAAGGCTGACCAGTAAGAGCAGCACTGGTTTTAAATGGTGTGAGCTCAAACCTGAAACAGCATTGGTAATTCAGGTTTTCCATCAACAGGAAAATCATGGAGTGGTTTCAGTTGGAAGGGATTAAAGCTCACCCAGTGCCACCCCTGCCATGGCAGGGACACCTTCCACTCTCCCAGGCTGCTCCAAGCCCCAGTGTCCAAGTGGGATAATTTTAGGTTTTTAGTGCTTTCTTAAGGATATTTTTGCTGTTGTGTTAAGTAATTTAAAGAAAATGTTTTCCCAAGGACCTGGGAAGTGATGAGTTTTATATAATCATTGAAAAGTGGCTTCACAGAAAGATTGGGAATTATTATCCCTTTATTGCAGGGATGGGAGCGTGGAGAAATAAATTAAGAGTTGAAGGACACCCAGCAAACCTGGAAATGTTCAGGTGGAGAAAAGAAGTTTTTTCTTCCTGCCAGGACCTGAATGCAAGAAATGTCTCCACAAAGCCCACACACATCAATCATGGAATTCCAGAATGGTTTGGGATGGAAGGGACCTCAAAGCCCAACTCCAGCATCGTGGAATCATGGAATGGTTTGGGATGGAAGGGATATTAAAGATCATTTTGTTCCAATGATCAGGGACACCTCCCACTGTCCCAGGTGCTCCCAGCCCCAGTGTCCAACCTGGCCTTGGGCACTGCCAGGGATCCAGGGATGGAATTCCATGCCAGCCCTGCCCACCCTGCCAGGGAACAATTCCTCATTGCCCTCTGGCACTGGCAGCCATTCCCTGTCACTCCAGGTCCCTGTAAAAACTCCTTGTCCTTTCTACAGGGATGCACTGAAACATCCCAGACTGCAAATGGAGCTCCCCAAGCTCTTTAGCAGTGGGATTTCAGCAGCCCTGTGACCCAGGTGCTTCTGGAAAGCACAGCCCAAGGCTATTTTTGAACTTAATTGGATTGCAGGGAAATTAGAGGATAAAGTTTATGAAAGTGCCAAACGATTTAGGATCAAAAGTGAGAGACACAAAACATTTCCAAGCAAAACAATGATATTTTTTATTTAGTCTTGTTCTTTTATCCTTCATTAGGAGCAGCTTTTTCCATTTCCAACCTCGGACCAACACAAACCTCTGTGTCTGACCCCAGTCCACAGCACTTGTTTTGCATGGGAGGCTTGTGGAATGAACTCCCATCCCTGGCAGTGCCCAAGGCCAGGCTGGACACTGGGGCTGGAGCAGCCTGGGACAGTGGGAGGTGTCCCTGCCATGGCAGGGGTGGCACTGGGTGGCCTTTGAGCTCCTTCCCAACCCAAACCATTCCACGATTCTGTAAAATTAAGTAAACAAGATCCAGGCTCTTTCCCTTTTCTTGCAGGATCACCACAAAAATGGCTTTGCTAGGGTGATGCAAAGATAATTCAAACTGCAGCCAGACCCAAAACCCCCTGACTTTGGGGCTCTCTCTTATTCTCAGGCTCCATGGCCACTTTATCAGCAGCACCTTCCTGCTTTAAACCAAAGGACAGAAAAAAGTAATCCAGGAAAAAAGGTACTTGACAGCTTGAGGAAGGAGGGAGGGATTTGTTGCCTTTTTGTTTGCCAGGACTGTGGCTTTGTGTTGTTTTTCCCTCTGAAGTCCAGAGCATTTCCCAGGTTTTTCAGGCAGTTCTGCTGTTTGCTGATAGACACCACCAGGAATTAGCAGGGAAGGTCACAATTCCAGGGATCCGGGGGCAGCCACAACTTCTTTGGGCAACTTGTTCTGATGCCTTGTGCAGGCTGTCCCAGAGCAGAGGCTGGGCAGAGCCACAGAATAAAGCAGGGATTGATTCAAAGCATCTCCTCCATGGATGCACCTTGGGCAGCACCAGAGCCCAGCCAGGGCTGCACCCAAGATGAACCAAAATGGCCCCAAAATGCACGGCCGGGCACGGGCTCTGTCCCTGGGATCAGTTCTGCTCCATTTGCATCTTGCAGTTCATTGTCCCATCCCAGCTTTAGCCCCTGCAGTCCCACCCTGCTTGTTTTTCTCTCTCCAGCCCACGGGGTTTGTGCTCCTGGGCTGAGATTTGGATCATTTGTCCTTGGTGCCCAGCTGGAGCAGGAATTGTTTTGTCTCCCTGCTCTGTGCACAGAGCTCACCATCCCAGAATGTGAACCCAGCCCCACACACTAAAGCAGCACAGAATGTGAAAAATAGAAAAGCTCCAACCTGAGGCATCAGTTCCAGTGCTTCACCACCCTCCCAGGGACTGATTTCTCCTTAATATCCCACCCAGCCCTGCCCTCTGGCACTGGCAGCCATTCCCTGGGTGCTGTCCCTGCATCCCCTGGAAATTGTCTCTCTCCAGCTTTCCTGGGGCTCCTGCAGGCCCTGCAAGGCCACCCTGAGCTCAGCCCAAAGCTTCTCCTGTGCAGGTGAACAATCCCAGCTGTGCCAGCCTTTCCTCCCAGCAGAGCTGCTCCATCCCTCTGCCCATCCTGGAGCCTCCTCTGGGCTCTCTGCAGCAGCTCCAGCTCCTCCCTGGGCTGGGCCCAGGCCTGGGGCAGCTCTGCAGGTGGGGAATCACAGAATGAGCAATCAGGGAATGGTTTGAGTTGAAAGGGCCTTCAAATCATCTCATTTCACCTCTGCCATGGGCAGGGTCACCTTCCACAATCTCAGGGTGCTCCAAGCCCTGTCCAACCTGGACATGGAGCTCCAGGGTGATGCAGGACAAAAACAAAGAAAAAATGTCAAGTTTTTCTCTTCATTCCTATTTTAAAGAACTTTCAGATCAGCTCTTAAACAAGTGGAACTGGACTTTTTTTTTTTTTTCATTTCAAGTCATGCAAGTAGGAAACAAACCATGAAGGTTGGAGTTTTAATCAAAATCAGAGAGGGAAGAGCAAATCCTCAGACCTGCATTGTAGCATTCACATTCTCTGAAAAATCCCTTCGCCCAGGATTGTTCTCCTGGGAAGCTGAGAAACCTCAGAGGAAAAGGAAAACAATTCTTATCTCATTTGCTTCTCCTGTGTTGTGCTCATGTGGAATGTGTTTGGAGATTGTTCACCCACAGGTGATTGTTCCATTGGATTCTGCTGGGAGTTGTTTTCACTCTTTGGCCAATCAGGGCCAGGCTGTGCCAGGACTCTGGAGAGAGTCAGGAGTTTTCAATATTATCTTTTTATCCTTCGGTCTGTGTCCTTTCTGTATTCTTTAGTATAGTTTAGTATTCTTTAATGTAATATAGTATTATAAAATAACAAATCAGCCTTCTGAGAACATGGAGTCAGATTCATCATTCCTGCCTGCCTTCTTTGGGACATTCCCAGCCAATACAATCCTGCATCATCCAGTGCCATAAATCCAGGTTGCTCTGCTGCCTGTGGCAGCTTTCCCCAGCCAAGGATCTACTCCAGGAGCACCTTCACAAGGACAGTTTAATTATTTAGAAGAGATTAAATGCCTTTCACAATAAAAACAAAAAAAAAAAGAAGATAAAAAGAAAAAAATCCCAATAATGGAGAGTGGAATAAAAAGCAACAATAACTTGCAGGTTTGTTGGGAAATTCTCCAGCCTCTTTTCTCCTTGCAGAGGGACACAAACGAAGTGTTTAACAAAGGGATCCCATTTCCAGGTGTGACAGGAGGAGATGGATGAAGAGCAGAGGATGAAAAGCCTCGTGCCACAGCTGGAACGCTCTTAAGGAAGATGAAGTGTCCTGGGCAGCTCCGGGAATGCCAAAGGAAATGAGGGGAGAAATGAGCACAGCCTGGAGGGATTTGTTCCAATTGCCCCTGTGACAGGCTGGGAGCACAGGGAAGGAGCAGCACAATGCCCAGAATGATTTCATCCCTGGTTTTTTATTATCCAGGGGTCATGGGATGCAGCAGGTAGCCAGAATCCACTTGGCTCCAAGTGATTTCCTGGGGAAAGAGTTTTGTGGGATTTAATGAAGTCATGAGCTCATGTTTGCAAGGACTCATTTCACTGGAGATGGCCCAGATGGATTGGGAGGAGGGCCACTGTTGCTCCCCAGCTCTTTGGAAATCCTGGAAGATGTTGCTAAAGCTGTCTGGGAAATGCTTTTCCCATCTTGCAAAACTTTTTTTGGGATTTTCATCTCTTTTCCCGCCCCGATTCAAAATATTAAGCAAAGCTTTGCAACGTTTTGTTCTGATTGAGGACAAAAAAAATATTAAATAAAAAAGATTAAAGAGGGGAGTAAAGGAGAAAAACTGACCCACTTGGATCTGCTCAGGTCAGGGAAACTCAATTTTTGGGCAGAATTTGGCTGCAGGTGAAGGTCTCATTTTGCCCTTCTGTTTTCTCTGCTTTCCCAGGGCTTTCCAAGAAATTCTGCTGCTGCTCTCCTTTGCCTCAAGTTTCATTTTTCTCTCCCAAATGAATAATCTTTGAAGAAAAGTCATACAAATAAATTATCAGGGCTGTTGTAAATGAGAATTTTACTGAACAGTTCTACAACAGATGGAGCTCACAGAGGAGCTGTAGAGAAGGATTAGCCAGTGTTTATGAAGTATTTTGAAAATAAAACTTAATATTCCATAATCCATAAACTGTGCCTTCAAAAAATAAGGATTTTGTGGCCCTCAGGAATTGTCCTGCAGCCTCGTGGATCCCATTTTGCACCTGGTGTTAAGTCAGTAATTTCAACACTGTTCCATCAGGCAGGAACTTTTTTCCTGGTGGCTTCCAGCATTTCATTTCCCCCTCTCTGCCTGATAAAACCATTACGTTGAGGAGGATTGGGTGTGAAATAAAATAGGAAATTATAAAATGACATTCTGCAGGGAGGCAAGGGGACAGGCTGACTCCAAGCCAAACATTCTTAATGATTCCTCAAGAACTTGATGTTGGAATTGTTTTTAAATCATATTTTAAGCCTGGTGCTTTGTTATTATCAGCCAGTGACTTTGATTGTGAGATTAAACCTCTTGTAAGAATTTCAGGGACTAACCCAGCCACACTCCATGACATCTTTCACATTTATTTAGACTTAAAACAGCTTTACCTGATTTCCCCAGCTCCTGGAAGCTGTGCTTGCTTCCACTGCTGGCATGGCAAAGAGCAGCCATGGAAAACCAGGAATGAAATCTGAATTATCAGTCAGACCTTCTGTATATCTACAGAATATATACATATATATATATATATATGTATATGTATGTGTGTATGTATATAGAAATATAAATATATATGTATATATAAATAAAACTCAGAAGGGGAGCACAGAGCACTCACAGGATCCCTGTGTTTTCCTGGCAGAGCAATCTGATTGGAGAGGGAACCTCGTTAATGTAATTAACAAAACCTGATTCTCAAAGAAATCCTGACAGGCTGGGCTCGATGAGGAAGCTCAGCAAAGCTGGGTTTGGGCTGCAGCTGGGCAATAGAGAGCAGAAATTGAGGGCATCTTTCAGCTGAAAATGAGGATTGCAAGGAGGGAAAGCCAAGGATCACACCTTGATCAGCCTGGCCTGGTGGAAGGTTTGTGTTTGATGGCATGGCCAGAGTGCTGTAAGTGTGAGAAATGGGAATGTTGGCATGGGATCATGGAATGGTTTGGGTTGGAAGGGACCTTGGGGGTCACCTTGTTCCAGGCAGGGACACCTCCCACTGTCCCAGGCTGCTCCAGCCCCAGTGTCCAGCCTGGCCTTGGGCACTGCCAGGGATCCAGGGATGGAATTCCATCCCAGCCCCTGCCCACCCTGCCAGGGAACAATTCCTAATTCCCAAAATCCCATCTAACCCTCCCATCCTTGAGTTTAAGGCCATTCCCCCTTTTCCTGTCACTCCATGCCCTGGTGAAATCCTCCTGCAGCCTTTTTAGAATTCCCTTTTGTTTCCTTCTCATTTGCTATTTCTTTCCTGTCATTTCTTTTCCTAAACTTTGTGGTGACAAAGGCAGATTTGCCTTTTGTGCCTGGCAACAGATCCCAAATCCCTGGTGCTGGCCCAGCCCTGCCAGCCCATGCAGTGCCAGCTGTGCCCATGGGCACCTTGTCCCCAGCCCAGAGCACTCAGTGCCACCTGCAGGGGACACCTGCAGGGCTGGGCACTGCAAAGCTCCCTGGGCAGCCCCTGCCAAGGCCTGAGCTCCCTTTCCATGAGGAAATTCCATCTGATTTTGGAATTCCGTGTGTTTTTCCTTGGCAGAAATGATTCCAAACACCATCGCTGCAGCACCTGCACATCCTCATCTGTTGATGAGAACACAACAATGAGATGAGGAGAGGAGGGGACAGGAGGTGTCTAATGAACACTAAAACACCTTTAATTTATGGGAAGCCCCCTCAGGTCCCCTTTAGCATCCTGGAGAATTTAGAGGGAAATTAAAGGGATGGAATCTCAGCCCCAAAAGAGACCCTTAAGTGCTTCCATCCCCCATGAGCATCAGAGAGAGGAAAAGAAGAGGAGAGAAGCAGCGGCCTCAGAGGAACAAAGGATAAAGTGCTGCTTTCCCTGGAGCTCAGGAGCTGCAAGGAGGGAAGGAGAGAGAAGAAGAAACGTCTGGAAGCAAGGACAAGCCCCACATTCCCAGTTTTTTTGTACAACACAAGCAAGGGAAGTGTTTTCATGATCCCAATCTTCTCTGCTGTGCATTGTGGATGTTTACCAGCGTGGTTTAACTCAAAATCAAGGGGAAAACTTAAGTTGAAAAGACACAGTTTATAGGAATAGGTGGAGAAAAACTAGGATTTGGCATTGGAGTGCTGGGAATTGCTTTTAACTTCAGTTGTGACCAAAACAACCATAAAAATGAAGAAGTAACTAATAGGAATAGAGAAACACAGCAGAGGGGATTCTCCCTCTCAACACTTCCAGCTCCTGACAATACTCCATAAAAAGAGTGGAGAAGCTTTTCCATAGGCCAAAATGAAGATTTTAAGCCTAAAACCATGGACCTATTGATCAGCTTCACCTTATGAGTGCAGCCAGGTTAGCCCAGGTTTCTGCCATGTCCCAAGGGAAAGGAGGAGAGGAAATGGCCTCAAATGGCACCAGGGCAGGCTCAGGTTGGAGATTGGGACAGAAAATTTCCCTGGCAGAGTGGTCAGGCCTTGGGCTGAGCTGCCCAGGGAGGTTTGGAGTCCCTGGAATTGTCCCAGAGCAGTCTGGATGTGGCCCTGGGGACAGGGATTGGGGTGATGCTGGTGGGGCTGGGGTGGCACTGGGTGATCCTGAAGGGTTTTCCCAGCCTTGATCCTGGGATTCTGAGAAGATCCAACCTTCAGGGCAGGTTGGATCAGTCACAGCTCTCTGATGCTCAGCCTGGAGCAAAGGAGGCTCAGGGGGGACCTCAGTGCTCTGCACAGCTCCTGACAGGAGGGGCAGGGAAAGGAGGAGAGGAAATGGCCTCAAATGGCACCAGGGCAGGCTCAGGTTTTTTAAAACACTTCCTGTGGAACTGAACAAAAAATCATCACCCAGATTCCTTTGGTGGATCTTTTCCTGTCTGTCCCCTGGATCTCTGTGAGATGGGAACATCTGAGAGTCTCTGTTCAGGTTTCTGTAGAGCTCTGGGACATTTTTGTCCCTCTCAGAGTGGTCAGGCCATGGGCTGAGCTGCCCAGGGAGGTTTGGAGTCGCTGGAATTGTCCCAGAGCAGTCTGGATGTGGCCTTGGGGACAGGGATTGGGGTGATGCTGGTGGGGCTGGGTGATCCTGGGGGGCTCCTCCCAACACTCCCAATCCCAGAAGCTTTCCTTGCACAGTGTGTGAAAAAGGAAGAGCAAAACCCCAGAGTCACAAACCAAATTCCCATCATTTGTTCCATTCCTCTTCTCCCACCGAAGGAAAAGAAGGAGAAAAGAAAAGCACAAGAAAAGCAGAATCAAGAAAATGAAAAGTCCTCAAAATAGAAAAAGCTCCTGGTTGATAAGAAATAATCAAATTTTACACAATTCCAGCTGTATTTCATCACTCCTGAGTAGGTTGCTCAGAGAAGCTGTGGCTGTCCCTGGATCCCTGGAAATGTCCAAGGCCAGGTTGGACATTGGGGCTTGGAGTCACCTGGGATGGGGGAAGCTGTCCCTGCCTTAAAGAGGGACATTAAAAATCATCTTCTTGTGGGCAGGGACACCTCAAACATTAAAGAATTTGAAGGGGTTTTTGGTGTGACTGCCAAGGGATAAAACTGACATTTTCCCAAGGATGTTACAGCCCCTTGGATCTTGGGATTGTGTGGAAGTGTTGGAAGAAAAGGAAAAGGAATTTCTTCTGTGCAGTTCTGGTCCTGGAAGGAGAGCAGGCAAACTGCCTCCATTTCTGAGCACCAAATGGATCAGCCACCACCATGAATCCCCTAAATCCCTGCTCCAGGTCCTTCCCAGCCCGCAGCTCTGCTCCCAAACCTCCCCTCACTTCTCCCTGGGCACTTCTCTGTTTCTGGGCAGGTTTTGGGGGTGTTTTACTTGCATTGAAAACCTCTCCCTATTCTCCTCCAAGCCCTGTGCCCACCTGGGCCTTCCAAGAGCAGGAGAGAGGATTTCCCCTCTGGGGTTCCCTGCTGGGCACCCCTCAATTCCCTCTCTCACCCCAGGGAATGCCAGGGCTCAGCGCCAGCCCCATGCCAGGGGGAGCAGCATTGGTGCCCTCCAGGGCCCACCCTCCTCAGACACTCTGGAAATGGCTGCAGTGCTCTTTAATTGGCATCATTACCTCACATAATGTTTTCTAATTAGATTATTGATTTTTTTCAGCCCCCCCCTTCCCCTCCTTGTTCTTTTTAATGGATTCCCCTTCCAGTTCTCCAGGAGGAGTGAGGATGGATCTCCAGGGAAACCCTTCCAGCACACAGGTGTTTCATTCTGTGTTGGCTTCCTAATTAGCCAGGAGCAAAATTGTTTGTGGGATGGCAGAGAGAACAAGAGCTGTCGTGTTCCACTAAAGTGGAACATTAATTCCTGCTCTGGAATAGCAGGGAGAATAATTCCCAGAGGGTTTGGGGTTTTTTTTGTCCTGCTTCACAAGTCAGAGGAGCTGCCTACTGAGATAAGAAAGAGATCTCATAACCTGCCAAAATGTTGGTAATTTTAAAAAAAATCTTGATTCTTGGAAAAACACCCAAGAGCCTTCAAACCAAAGGGTGCCTTCAAACCTGGGTGCATGTCCCACACCCAGGGCAGAGTCACGGATCAGGAGGATCTGCTGGAAAGCAAATCCAAGCTGATCCTCCCTCACCTCCAAACCAGGCACAGGCTGTGGCTGCCCCATCCCTGGAAGAGTCCAAGGCCAGGCTGAAGCAACCTGGGATGGTGGAAGGTTCTCATTCCAAACCCTGGTGGTGCTGGATGATCCTGGAGGTCTCTTCCCACCTTGATGGTCCTGGGATTTCACATGAAACACTCCCAATCCCAGCAGCTTTCCTTGCACAGTGTGTGAAAAAGGAAGAGCAGCCCCAGAGTCACAAACCAAATTCCCATTTTTCGTTCCATTCCTCTTCTCCCACCAAAAGAAAGAAGGAGAAAAGAAAAGCAGAATCAAGAAAATGAGAAATCCTCAAAATAGAAAAAGCTCCTGGTTGATAACAAATAATCAGATTTTACACAATTCCAGCTGTATTTCATCACTCCTGAACAGGTTGCCCAGAGCAGCTGTGGCTGCCCCTGGATCCCTGGAAATGTCCAAGGCCAGCCTTGGGGCTCGGAGCCACCTGAGATAGGGAAAGGTCATCTTTATGTCCCTTCCAACCCCAGCCATTCCCTGATTCCATGAAGCTTCTGCAATTCCCACAAATCCATTTCTCCACAAGTAATTCCCTGTCTGCGTGTGAGGATCAAGTCCTGCACGTGTTCAAATGGTCAAAGTCAGGGGCTGTGCAGCTCTTGTGGGCACCTTTGGATAACCAGGATTATCCCCAGCCCTCTGGAGCAGGGAAATGCTGTATCCACATCCTAAATCCTTGTGTTTTGTGGGAGAAAAATGATCCATTGGATCATTTACAGCTGGTGACAGGCACACCCTGCCCTGTCCTTCTGCCCTTTGTCTCACCTTATCCCAGAATTATCAAGGTTGGAAAAGATCTCCAAGCTCTTCCAGTGCCATCATCACCCCAAAATTAGATATCCTCAATATCTAATGTTACTTTTCTCCCAGTAAGCAGACAGACAAAAAATACTTGGCTTTGCTGGGAATTGATAAACAAATCTTGTTGCTTCCCGGGTCATTTAGACAGAAAATTTGACGATCATTTTTACTAATCCTCATTAAAGAGCTTTTCACGGATAATAAGGCAAATTCCTCTCTCCTAAATGGGTGAGGTATCACAAATCTATCTTGCAAACGTGGAATTCCAGCAGCTCCATCCCTGGAGCTCCTGGGAATCCCATTAGCACCTCATGAGTCTCTGTCTGGAATAAGCACTGAGTGGGAAAAGGTTCCTGCCCTGAGGGATTTACAGCCGGACACACAGAGCAGGGAATGCCAACATGGAATTAGGGAAAAAGTAACCACGGATATGGGATATTAAAGGGTCTTTACTGAGCTGAGCTACACTTCAAACCAACTCGTGTTTTTAAGCTTTGTATTGTATTTTGCAACATGTTTTTGTAGGGGTTGGATACCCCAAAGCCCTTTCAAAATGGTAAATCATGCCCATAATTCCTTCCAGACATTTTTGCACCTTTAAATCCCAGTTGTGATGCAGTGACAGGACAAGAAGTGCCCCATCAGCCCCAAATCCTGGTTCCACTGTCTGTGGAACCACCTCATACAATTTAGCACAAATAAGCTGCAGGTTTTAGCAATTTTCTGAGTTTCAGGAGTTTTGGCACCCCTGAGAACCCAAACTTCCACCTGCCTTGGTGCTCTGGCAAGAGGATTCCCAGAGGTCCAGGGGATCAGCAGGAGGAACTGGACCCTTGTTCTACCATCCCAGGAAATGAGGGCTCTGTGAGAACCCAACCAGGCTTCAGGTCAGGTCACAGAATTCCAGAAGCATCAAGGTCAGAAGAGACCTCCAGGATCACCCAGCCCCACCAGCATCCCCCAATCCCTGTCCCCAAGGCCACATCCAGACTGCTCTGGGACAATTCCAGGGACTCCAAACCTTCCTGGGCAGCTCAGCCCAAGGCCTGACCACTCTGCCAGGGAAATTTTCTGTCCCCATCTCCAACCTGAGCCTGCCCTGGTGCCATTTGAGGCCATTTCCTCTCCTCCTTTCCATTGGCAGCAGAGCCCGACCCCCCTCACTGCCCCTCCTGGCAGGGAGCTGCAGAGAGAAGTTGGAGGAACAGCTCAGATCGAGAAAAATCCAGGCAGAGACCTTGGGGCACCTGAACCAGCCCCAGATGTGTGGGCAGAGTATCCTTCCCTCCATTCTTACACTCCTGGGATGGAGCTCATGGGCAGGAAATAATTCCAGCTCCAAATATTCCCTGAGCAATGTGGGATAATGAAAGATGTCCCTGCCCATGGAAAGGGGTGGGAATGAGATGGACTTAAAGGTCCCTTCCCATCCAAACCATTCTGGCATTCCATGAATGTTTGTGAAACTCCAAAAACAATCTTAGAAGGAAATCCTCACAATTCTTTTAAAATTATTTGAAAATCAGAAATTTTTTTTTTTAAATATTCAAAATTATTTTCCAAGTGTTTGACCATGCAAGCAGTAGGTAGAAAATAATTTATATCCTGCAACCAACTGCTCCCTATTGCAAAGAGGTGAAGCCCAGCTCAGTTTTCTTTTCTCCTGTGGTCTGAACCAAGATGGAGGCACTGAAACCATCAGGAATGTTGTGGACTCCGTAGCACAGAATAAAATGAGAAATTTCCACGGAATTTCTCATGAAATGAGAAAATTCCACAGAAATGAGGAATTCCCGTGAGGAAAATCAAATGTCTCAAGCAATTTTGGCCCTGCTGCAAAGAAAACAGGATCTGGGAAGTTTGAGGAACATCCTGGTGGGTTTGGTAATGTGCAAACTCAGTGACTGGTGGTAGTGGAAAATTTGGGATATTTTGGAGAGGTAAATTGGCTTCTTCTTTCCCAAGATTGGGTTGCTGAGGAAGTTGTCATCCTCTGGTGAAAAATACCAAGTTATTAGTGGGGTTTTAAGCCTTTATTCAATAAAATTCAGGATATATCACTACAATTCTTCATGGATACATGGAATTAACTCCAGCGAACACCTGTGATTATACCATGGCAATTTGGGTGATAAATCTACAAAGGCAAAGCACATTATGGATACAAATCAAAATAAATCATTGCTTTATTCCCTGTTTTTGCAGCCCAACCTTCAAGGGCTCCACAGTCCTGATATTCCAAGTTTCCTGATGTGTCACTGAGGGGGTTCAGTCTGGAGAAGAGGAGGCTCAGGGGGGACTTCACTGCTCTCCACAAATCCTTGAAATGGAAACAGCCTGAAAACATCACTTTTGGGACTGACCATGCTTGGTTTGGTGTAGGTGGTGTTTCTTTTAGTTATTTTTACCACAAAAAGGGAATATCACCTTTGATGACCATGGCAGAATGGGAATTTCAGAGAAAGTTTGTTAGAATTATGAGGTGCAGAAATCACTCCCTGGCTTTCTAAATTCCTTCTCAGAGAGGAATCTGGGCACACCTGGACCCAAACCTTAGTCCCAGAATAATCAACATTTTCTATCTAAATGATTATATAGATGTAATTGAATTTTTATACAACCTTGTCCCTCAGGATTAAGAATGGCAACACAAATATATAAAAATAACATATTATCACAATGATTAGACTAAAAACTTTAATCAGAATGATTAACTACAGAGTAGTAGCTATAACTACTAACAGAGTGCACTATATTAAAGCAATTAAATTAATATAACGATTAATTAAATTAATATATTAATCAATTATTGTGTAGAGACTGATGTCACTCGTCACTCACCCAGACCAAGGAAAGGGGGCTTAATTTGTGGTTATTCTCACGGGAATTCCTCGCTCCTGGGAGGAATCTCTATGAAAGGGCAAGTTCACAGCCTCTCCCGTTAAAAAGCGGGATGTGTTTTTATGGGATGATGTGTCAGTCAGCTGTCCCAGGCAGCCGAGGCAGCTCGGCAGCTTTAGGTTCCTTTATCAGGGCCGTGATCAGCTGTGCCACATCTTCACCTCATTAGCAGGGTGATTAACTCCGGGATTGATGAGCCAGGCCGCTTTCGGGGTTATTCAGCACAAAAACGATGCCCCCTCCTCCCTTCGCCACTGACAGCTTTGCTTTAGGTGTTGTCTGAGTCGCTTTTTCCCTCTCCGGGCACAGCATCCCTATCCCATCCTGGTTTTAGGGAGGCAGGATAGGCACGGAAGGGAACAGCTCTTTTTCTTTTTCTTGCTCTTTTTCTATTTTTCCCAACAATTGTAAGGGATGAAATGCCTGAGCTCCGAACCGACGGAGCCTTGGCTCCCTCCTCAGGATGCTGGATTCTCCCCAACTTGGAAGGAGGAAGGAACATTCCTTGATTTCAGAGGGTGCTGGGGAGCAATTTGGGCTTTGCCAACAGCCCTCTGGCTCCCACCTTTCCTGTCCCCTTGTCCCAAACCATCTCTGGAGGAGTTTGATGGGGCTTGGAGCAGCCTGGGACAGTGGAAGGTGGAACTGGATGGGCTTCAAGGCCCCTCCAGCCCAAACCATCCCATGGTTCCCTGATTTGATGATTCACAACTTCCCTCGTGGAGCTGCACACGAGCTCAGCTCCCTGTCATGCCTGAAATCCCCCTGACATCCCTTTGCTCTTTCCTGGAAAAACACTTGATTTATTCTTTACAGAGGCAACACTTCCCTTCTCCTTTTCCACGGGTTTGCTGTCTGCGTGTTTATTGTTTTCCTCAGTGATCTGGGAGACTCTACAACCTGACCTAACTGTAACCCTGGTTTCCTGTTGCAGATAAAATACTGTTAAATGTATGACAAAGGGAAAAAAAAAAACCAAAAACCCACACCAACAAAAAACCCCACCAAAAAACCAGCTGCTGTTTTTCACTGGGGTAAAGAGAGTAAACAGCTCGTGCTGTTACTCTGAGAGGGGTTTTTGAAGACAAATGTTCTGTCACACGTTTTGTGCACAGTCATTTTTTTCTTAGGGAAAAGCAGAGAGGATGTTTCTGAGCCGCCCAGG
The DNA here is from genome assembly GCF_023055355.1 of Agelaius tricolor. Lineage (NCBI taxonomy): Eukaryota > Metazoa > Chordata > Aves > Passeriformes > Icteridae > Agelaius > Agelaius tricolor. The sequence continues at coordinate 1,695,660 of NW_027269267.1, read as the reverse complement.
CCAAGGTAAACACAGGGAGAGGAGTTGTTTTAAGGGGGTAGGACTGGAAATCTTTGTGCTGGAGACTGGGGACAGGTTCAGGGCACAGCCATGGATGCTGCAGGAGAGGCATCCATAGAATCCCAGAAAAGTTTGGGCTGGAAGAGACCTTAAAGCCCATCCCATTCCATCTGCCACTATCCCAGGCTGCTCCAAGCCCTGTCCATGCTGGCCTTGGACACTTCCAGGGATGGGAAATCCACAACTTCTCTGGGCAAGATTGCACATTTTCCCTGATTTTTCCTGGTTTAAGATCATATTTTCCACTTCTTACTCATCCCACGATGTTCCTTCTAAATAGTCACAAACACATTCATATATAACTGTACACACACAACCCCATTCAAGCCTTTCCAAGGAGCATGTCAGGAAAAACTTTTCTCTCCTTCCATGATAAAAAATAAAATCGGTTCTTTTCTGGTTTTTTTCCCTTTAAAAACTCCATTTATTTTAAGACAGCCACAGCAGCACAGCTCTGGGGGAAATATAGTGAGAGTGACCACAAGGTTTGGACTTAAAGCCAAACTTCTCCCAAGGGGAAGCACGAAAAAGCCAAACTTCCATGTTGGCTAATTAGGCAGACAAACCTCAGGCATGAAACTGGAGGTGGAGTTCATGGCCAGGGTTTTGGTGCAGGATTCCATGTTTATTTAATTGCTGCTGATGTGACTTTTCCTCCTTTTTCCCCCTGCTTTTGGATGCAGAGCTGTCACAGGTGCAGAGAACTGTTGCTCTTCCTCATCCAAAAACCTTCAAAGCCAGGTTGGATGGGACTTGGAGCAACCTGGGATAGTGAAAAGTGGCCAGGTGGAACTGGATGATTTTTAAGGTCCCTTCCATCCTAAAATTTCTGTGATTCCATGGAAAATCTAACAGAAAACATCATAATAAAATGTGTGCCAGACTACTTTGTTTCTGAAGTGCTGCTCCAGAGCCAACTGAGAGTTCAATAATTTCCAAGAGAGCGTAAAGAAGCAGCAGCAGGATGGGGATGAGAGAAGAAAACCGAAGGCAAGACAACAGCTAAATGTGTGGTTTGAGTGAGTTCAGTGTTAATTTAGGATATTGTGGTCATTTCAGACAGAGAGAGGGAAAGAACAGGGTGGGGAGTGCTGCAGAGATGATTCTACTAAAAGCTAATTTCTATATTAGCACTGGAGAATGGATTTGATTCAGCCACACCTCTCCCATTTGGAAAGGAAAAGTGCATTTTCCATTTTGAAATGAGCACTGATTTCTTAAAGTCTCAAATGTCAGTGGCAAAAGCATCTTTAATTTCCAAAGAAATGCGTCTGAATTGATTATTTCATCTGCTCTTCTCAGTCTGTGGAGGACCAGGTACAAAATCAAACAGTTGCTGATCAAATCTAAAAGTTTCACTACAGCTCTTGCCAAAGTGCTCCATCAGGGTGAGTTTGTAGTGGAGTTCATGTCTCATTTTCCATGAAGCACAGGTTGAGAACTCCAAGTCAGTTCTTCCCAAGTATACAGAGAAATAAAAGGAAAAACTCTGTGATTTTTGAATTGCCACTATAAAAAACTACCACTATTTCTGAGGCTGAGACATGGAAAGACACATCAGGTCATCAAAGAAAACAGAAACAGGGATCTTTCTGATTCAGATTTGCCTGCAAACACAGAGGTGCTTCTCAGATTATTTGTGAATGTGGTCTCTTTAAAGTTCTATTTTCAGTTAAAGGAGAGACTTTTTAAAAGCTTGGCATCCTGCAAAATAGCATGTATGGATAAAAATCGTGTTGTTTAAGTTATGTACTCAAAAATCATAGGCAATAACCATCATGTTTTAACAGCAGTTTGTGGAAGGAGCATTACCCAGAGCAGAAATCCCTCTTAAATCTTCAGAGGTGCTTTTACCCTGAACAAAAAGATAAATGGAACCCACTAGACCTGCAAATCAATTTTTGTATTGTTAGACAAAAGTGCAAAAGAGTCTTTTGCACTCTTGACCCCAGACAGGCTGACTTTGGTAAAGGCAGGTCAGTCCCTGCTTCCTTTATTGCTGAACACTGATAACCCCACGGAATTATCTCTGCCTGAAACCTGGAGGTTGTGGTGGGGAAGGGGATGAGGAACACGAGTCCTTCCCGTGCTCTCCTCATTCCGCAGCTCGGACCAAGCCGGGGCGAGCCGAGTTCAGGGGGGCGGCAGCAGTGGCGGCGCCGCTCCCTCAGCGCCCGGGCCCGGCCCCGGCGGGCGGGGAGCCCTCGGCAGCGCCCTGCGGGCAGCAGGGAGCGAGCCCCGGCCCGGCCTCTGTGCCCGTGGCGCCGCAGAGGCCAGGGCAGAGCTGCAGGAGTCGGGGCCTCAGGCACCGGCCCGAGGCAGCTGCAGCAGCCGGGGCCCGGCCTTGTGGCAGCGCAGGAGGCTCTCGCGGTGCCGCTTCTCCAGCCCGGCTGGGTGCCTGTGCATGGCCCCGGCCTTGCGCGCTGCCCCTGCCCCGCTCGGCTTCCCGTGCCCGGCAAAGGCGCCGAGGCCGCGCTCGGTGCCCCCGGCTGTGGCTGCTGAAGGCAGGGCCGAGCCCCGGTGCCCGGCAGAGCCCTGAGGGACACCCCTGCTCCCCGGGCTCCCGCCGCTCCTGGAGCCGCTGCCCACGAGTGCCCGGCCCGTCCGTGCGGCCAATTCCTGGCGCCCTGGGCAGCGCAGCCGGCAAAGCCAGGGCTCTGCACTGTGGGGCTGGGGCTGTCCTGCGGCAGCGTGGCCAAAGCCTCTCAGGGCTCTGGGCACAGCAGGGGCCCAAGGCCACAAGTGCGGGGCTGCTCCCAGCCAGTTCCTGGCTGCTCCACTGATGTTGGGCTGCCGGGGGTGGCCCTTTGTGACACGGGCACACGGTGTCGGGGCCCTTTGTGATGTGGGACGTGCTGGTGGCCAGAGAGCCTTGTGACATCAGGGAGCCCGGCCCTGGCTGAGGGTGTCTAAGGGGTGCAGAGCCCTGCGGTGCCCAGTCACAGGAGAGCCGCTCTCTGTGCAGGAAGCAGCTCCCTGTGTCTGTCTGTGCTGGACGCCCATAGTGACAGAGGCCGACAGTGACAGACAAGGACAGCAACAAGGACAAAGGCAACTCCAACTCCTGGTCGCCAGCCCCTTGCCCAGCTGGCTGGAGGCCCCCAGCGGGCAGTGGTCGGGGGCAGTGGGCAGGTCAGTCCTGCCACTGTCACAGACTGAGGAGGAGGAGAGGCCCTTTGCCAACAAGGACCGTGAGCTTTCCCAGTGGGAAGCTCTTCCAGAGACGTACCCTAAAGAAGTGCTGAGAGTCCAAGAAATGTCCCAGCAGAGATCCAGGAGCAGCCAAGAGCTGTACCAATGCCAGGTACGTGTGAGAGTTGGGGAAGTTTCCCAGTGCAGAGGTGGGACACACCAAGAGCTCTATGAACAGAGAGAAACTGTCACAGTCCGGGAGCTGTAGCAGTGAGGAGAGTCCTCAGTGAGATGTAGCAAGAGGTGTGTGAGAGGGAAGAATGTGTCACAAGCCAAGAGATATCCCAGTGGGAAATAGACATGAGAGGGCAGCAGGAGCTGGGATGGGGAGAAGACAAAAGATCCCATGAGCCGTCCCTGCAGAGAGATGTGAGTGTCCCAGAGGATTCCCTATGGGATGATGCCCAAGAGCTTTCTTAGGGGGGAAGGTGAGAGGTACCAAGACCTCTGACCATGGGGACAAGATGTGCACTGTCACATGTCCCCATGGGCAGACAGGAGAGAGCTGGAATTGTCCCAGGTGAGAGCCAGCAGTGCCAAGGAGCTGTCCCAAGGAGCAGACGCTGCAGCCCAGGAGCTGCCCTGCTGGGACGATGGGAGTGAGCGCAAGCTGTCGCAGTGGGAGGAAGATGTGAGCAGGCAGGAGCTGTCCCAGTGGAGAAATGCCATCAGCTCTGAGATGTGGGACAGATCCTTGCTAGCAGGGAGTGACAGGAGCCTGAGCCTTGTCCCCCAGGGGGCCCAGCTGTGGCAGCCCCGTGGGCACAGAGGTGGCAGCAGAGGCAGTGCCTGCCCCAACCAGCGCCTCTCCTTCCCTACAGAGTCCCACGGAGGCCGAGCCGGCAGCTGCTGCTCTGTCCAGAGCTGCTGAGGAGGAGGAGCCCCTGGAGCCTCTCCTGTACCCAGGGGAAGATTTGGGAGACCAGGAGCTGTTGCCAGAGGAGGATGATGTGAGCTCCTGTTCTGAGGAGAGGCCTGTGGGCTCATGGGAGGACGAGGAGAACTCCCAGCTGTGTCCTTCATCCTGTGATGAGGAGCTGTCCCAGGCAGAAGAGGCCACCGAGCTCTCTCCAGGTGAGAGCAACACCGAGCCAGAGCTGTCCGAAGAGGAAGAGGCAATTGAGGACATCCCAGAGGACAGCACAAGTGACCAGGAGCTGTCCTCAGAGGAAGAGGACAGCAAGGCCTCTCCAGAGGACAGCGTAAGTGATGAGGAGCTGTCTTCAGTGGAAGAGGCCATCGAGGATATCCCAGAAGACAGTGGAAGTGACCCGGAGCTGTCCTCAGTGGAAGAGGACATCAATGACATTCCAGAGGACAGCAAAAGTGACCAGGAGCTGTCCTCTGTGGAAGAGAACATCGAGGCCTCTCCAGAGGACAGTGCAAGTGAGCAGGAGCTGTCCTCAGTGGAAGAGGACATTGACTTCTCTCCAGCAGACAGCATGAGTGTCCAGGATCCGTCCTCAGTAGAAGAGGACATCGAGGACATCCCAGAGGACAGCAGAAGTGACCAGGAGCTGTCCTCTGTGGAAGAGGACATCGAGGACATTTCAGAGGACAGCAAAAGTGACCAGGAGCTGTCCTCTGTGGAAGAGGACATTGAATGCTCTCCAGAGGACAGCACGAATGACCAGGAGCTGTCCTCAGTTGAGGAGGAGATCAAGGACACTCCAGAGGACAGCAAAAGTGACCAGGAGCTGTCCTCAGTGGAGGAGGACATTGAGGACATTCCTGAGGACAGCAAAAGTGACCAGGAGCTGTCCTCGGTGGAGGAGGACATTGAGGACATTCCTGAGGACAGCAAAAGTGACCAGGAGCTGTCCTCGGTGGAGGAGGACATTGAGGACATTCCTGAGGACAGCAAAAGTGACCAGGAGCTGTCCTCAGTGGAGGAGGACATCGAGGACATTTCAGAGGACAGCAAAAGTGACCAGGAGCTGTCCTCAGTGGAAGAGGACATCAAGGTCTCTCCAGAGGACAGAACAAATGACCAGGAGCTGTCCTCAGTGGAGGAGGACATTGAGGACATTCCAGAGGACAGCGCCAGTGACCAGGAGCTGTCCTCTGTGGAAGAGGACATCGAGGTCTCTCCAGGGGACAGAACACGTGAGGAGAAGCTGTCCCCTCTGGAAGAGAACATCCTGGTGGTTTCAGGGGACAACCCGACTGATGAGGAGCTGCCCAAAGTGGAAGAGGCCATCAAGCTTGCTCCAGAGGACAGCATGGCTCTTTCCCCAGAGGGGCCCAGCTCTGCCAGCCCCGTGGGCACAGCGGTGGCAGCAGGGGCAGCCCCTGCCCTGCCCAGCTCCTCTCCTGCCCCGGGCCGTGCCACGGAGGCCGAGCCGGCAGCTGCTGCCTGGTGCGGAGCTGCTGAGGAGGCGGCAGCGGGGTCAGTGCTGGCAGCGCCCGAGAGGAGGAACGGCTCCAATGAGGAAATGAAATTCTGGCAGTTCTTGGATGATCTGGAGCCTTTCCTCATTGGAGACCCAGAGCTGTCCCAGGAAGTTTCTGGCTGTGAACAATGCACGGGGGAAGATCTGCCGCACAGGGAAATCACGAGTTACTACCAACTCTCTCACTGGGAAGAATATTTGGGCCAAGAACTGTCCCAGGGAGAATTCAGCCACTCCCAAGACTCCTCCGACTGGGAAGATTCCATCAAGCAAGTTCTGCCCGGAGGAGATGTCATCAGGCGTACAGAATTTTCCCTTTGGGAAGAATACAGTGGCCAAGACCTTTCCCAAGGAGAAGCCGGCATTGGCCATAATGTGTCCAGAGGGAATGGCCACAGACCCTCAGGACACTCCAGTGAGGAAAATGACAGTGACATGGGCCTCGTGCAGCAGAACTGTGAAGATGAGACCAAGCACAGCATCGGGACCAAGCCCTTGGCCCCAGAGGAGGATGAGTGGGACGAGGTGAGCATCCTGGAGCTGCCCCCAGAAAAGGAGAAAGAGCAGCAATGGAAAGGTTTTGGGGCAGACAAGCTCCTAGTGCCCGTCCCTCAGGAGGCCTGGGCCGAGTGCCCGGCACAGGAGCCGTGCAGCCAAGGGCCGGCGCCTGCCCCGCACAGCCCCCCCAGCCCCTGCCCTGCCCGGCTGGGAGCCCAGGCCCTCCGCGGGCAGCCGGCTGCCCCCAGGAAACGTCCCTCCCGCTTCAGGCGGGCGCTGCGGGCGCTGCGGGGGCTGTGCCGCTGTGCCTGCCTCAGGCCACGGCCCGAGGAGTGAAACAGGAAAAGATGAAGAACATAAAGGCAAAGAAGGTGAAGGACATGAAAAAGATGAAGATGACCCCTGCCGCCGGTGCCACTGCTCTGGTGTGGGAGCAGCAGCTGTTGGGTTCAGCTGGAGGGGCTGAAAGATTGCTGCTGCAGCTCCTCCAAGGCAGGGAAGGGAAAAGCTTTGGCATGGGCCAGCAAAGCCAAGCAAGGCCAGCAAAACCGTAGCAGGCAGAGCCAGGAACAGCTGGGCAGTGAGGCTTGGAAAATGGCCGGGCAAAGAGGCCAAAGCTCCCCCCTTCCCCGCCCCACACACACCCGGCCCCGGGCCTGGAAGGTGCAGCAACCATTTCTTGGGCACAAAGCAGAGGCTCCTGGAACGGACTCTCAGCACAAACCACTGCAAGACAACAACAAAGAAGACAAAGACCAAGAAGACCAAGAAGATGAAGACAAAGACAGTGAAGAAAATGAAGAAGATGAAGACAGTGAAGAAGATGAAGACAAAGAAGATGAAGAAATTGAAGAAGAAGACGACAAAGAGGAAAAAGACAAAGACAAGACGGAGAAGGCTTATTTAAGGATCCATAGAAGAAGAATATTCATAAGAATTTAGAAATACTTAGAGGAAGAAGAAGAATAGGAATAGGAATTTAGAAATAGATATTAGAAGAAGTGTAATAGGAATAGGGATAGGAATAGGAATAAGAATTTCAAAATACTTAGAAGAAGCAAAGAAGAGTAGTAAGAAAAAGAAGAGTAGTAAGAAGAAGAAGAATAAGAAGAAGAATAATTTAAGAATACAAAAATGAGGAGAAAATTTAATAAATTAGTAAAAGTAGCAAATAGTTTACTCTTATTCCATATTATATATTTACATTACAGTCTATGAATATGCAATATGTTGTCATTAGGATACGTTATCATGTCCCAACACTGTTGCCGTTCTTGAAGAACATTTTTATTTTCTAATGAAGTTTCTAAAAAGGCACAAGAGCAGAGTGCCCAGGTTTCCTTTGCAGTCTCTCAGCGGTGCCGATGTATTTTGGCAGGCAGTGCCCCGGAGTCCCCTGTGAGCAGTGAGCGCTCAGCCCCAGCCCAGCGGCAGAGTTGCCGGCCGGGCGGGCAGGGCAGGGCTGGCGCTGCTCTCTGCAGGCGAACGGAAGGCGCACGTTGAGGCCGGCGGAGAGAGAGCTGTGCTGGGAGAGAGCCCTTGGCAGCGGGGCTGTGCAGCCGCCACAGCGGAGCCAGCACAGCCCCGCTGGGACGCTGCCCGTGGCCCGGGAGCCCGGCCGGCTCAGAAGGGCAGCGCCGGATCGGCGTGGGCAAGGAGCAAGGGCTGCTCCTTGCCGGGCTTGCTGTGCCTGTGAAGGGGCTGCAAAGGCTCTGGTCCCCATTTTCACTTCTAGTTTGCACACAGAACATCCAGCAGAAGGATCTTGCCGCTGAGCCTGTGGCTGAAGCCTTGGCTCCTCTGCTCCCCTGTCCCTGCCCAGGGCCTGCTCAGCAGAAAGCAGCTGTGGAGTCACTTCTGGAGTCCGTACAACTCCTCCACGACACAGCGCTTGGGGCTGGCAGGGACCCTACAGCTCATGTAGTTCCAGCTGATTATCTCCTGCTCTGTGTCTCCTCTCTCTGACAGGAGTTTCCTCTTTCTTTCCCTCACCCTACCTCACACTTCCTAGGGAATCAAATCCGTGTTGTTGAATAAAATCCCTCTGTTGCTATCCCATGTCCTCATTTGCCTCTTAATCAGGGTTGTGTTTGAAACAACCAAGTGAAAGGTAAAACAATTTGATAAGATACAGACTATATTGAAAAAAAATTCTCATCATCCTCAAGGGAAATTTAACACAATCTCCTTACCAAGCAGGTCATTTTTGAAATTCCTTTCCTGAAAGTATCCCACAGACAAAGCTGAGACAAAGTCAGTTACCAAAGTAAAAGACATTCAAGTGATTTTGGTTGGCACTAAAATATCTGATTGCTAGATATTCTGTGTTTAAACAAAGCCACCTGGATAAGCAACCAGGCCATGCAAGCAGCCAAGTGCAGGTGTCACTGTGACAACTTGTGCTTCTTCCAGTAAAACCTTACCAAAGAATTCACACAGTTTCTGCAAATACTTTGTATCTGGGTGAGCTTTCTCTTTTTAAACTCATCTTTGTTATCTGCTGAGCTTTCTCCAACCCTGCCCACAGTGAGCCATCTCCTGAGAGCCTGCAGGGACATCCCCACAGGATGCTGCAGAGGTTAAAGGGAGAACACTTCCTGCAATAAGGCAGAAATGAAGGGTGCCAACTCACTAAAGACATCGAGACACTTTTAACTGATAAATTCTATTTTTTTTTTTTTTCAGGAATTCAATACTTGGATGAAAAAGAGGGGCTGCTAGGGGCTACTGTGTTTAGCTGATTTCCATCCCTTTTCCTATTATATGTCTGGATAATTTATTATGAAAACAACAGGAAGATGAATAGCAAGCATGAATAACAACAGCGAGCTCCTCCTTTTACAGACAGACAGCCAAGAGGGTTCTACATTCCCCTGGTACCAAACAGCTCCTTTATCCTGACAAGAGTCAGGGACACAGCACCAGTCCTGGAGGGTGCTGAGCCCCAGCTCTGAGTGCTCCAAGCTTGTGCTCAGTGTGAGTTTGGGACCAAACTTTCTGAGCAATCCCTGCTAGTCTAAAAGCCCTCCATTAGAATCCCAGGATCCCTGGTGCTGGCCCAGCCCTGCCAGCCCATGCAGTGCCAGCTGTGCCCCATGGGCACCTTGTCCCCAGCCCAGAGCACTCAGTGCCACCTGCAGGGGACACCTGCAGGGCTGGGCACTGCAAAGCTCCCTGGGCAGCCCCTGCCAAGGCCTGAGCTCCCTTGCCATGGGCAAATTCTGCTGCTGTCCAAGCTGAGCCTGCCCTGGCCCAGCCTGAGGCCGTTCCCTCTGCTCCTGTCCCTGTGCCCTGGGAGCAGAGACTGACCCCCTCCAGCTGCCCCCTCTTGTCAGGGGTACAGCCCTCTCCTCCTCCTCTCTGCTTTCCAAAACCAAGTAAGAATCACTGAAGGATGACAAAGAACTCCCACATGAGTATTTGGGCTGGGATGTCACCCATTTCTTCTGTCCACAGGCACAACCAAGTGTCCCCCTCCTCCCTTGCCCAAAATCCAACAGCAGAGAGTCCCCAGGCCAGCGTTCTCTCTGTGTGAGCAGCAGGAGGGAAGTTTGAGGACTTCTGCAGCCCTGACAGAGGGGAAGGCAGGAATTCTCCTTTCTTTCTGTCTTTTCCACACCAAAGGAGACTCCTGCAATAGGAAAAGGAATTGTTCTTGGTGGAGCTGCCCCACAAGCTCCAGCCCAGAGGAGTGGCCTGGGGAAGAGGACAGTTGTGGGAGAATAGATTGTGAGAAATTAGGAATGGGGCTGCTGGCTGGCAGAGCCTTATCCCTAATAGGGTGCAGCTGTGTAAAACAGGTGACCATCGTGAAAGGAAAAGGAGCACAGAATGCTGAAGTGCACTGACCAATCACCATCCCAGCTCAGAGGGTAAAGGGCACACAGGTGTTATGCATAAGGCAAAAGGGTATAAAAGGTTGTACTGGGGAATAATAAAGTGCTGATGCCTGAAGCCATTCTTGGTGTTAGTTGTGTCTCCTCCATCAGACGGTGAGATGTACCAAGAGGTCTGGGAATGGGAAGAATGTGTGACAACCCAAGTGGTGTCTGAATGGGAAGTAGATGTGAGTGAGCAGCAGGAGTTGGGATGGGGAGAAGATGAGAGATCCCAGGAGCTATCCTTGGAGAGAGATGTGAGCGTCCCAGAGGAATCCCAGTGGGATGATGCCCAAGAGCTTTCCCAGACGGAAAGCGAGAGCTGCCAAGACCTCTCACCATGGGGACAAGATGTGCACTGTCACATGTCCCAGTGGGAAGACAGGAGAGAGCTGGAATTGTCCCAGGTGAGAGCCAGCAGTGCCAAGGAACTGTCCCAAGGAGCAGACACTGCAGCCCAGGAGCTGCCCTGCTGGCACGATGGGAGTGAGCAAAAGCTGTCCCAACAGGAGGAACGTGTGAGCAGCCAGGAGCTGTCCCAGTGGGGCTGTGACATCAGCTCTGAGATCTGGGACAGAGCCTTGGCCCCAGCAAGCGAGGAGCCTGAGCCTTGTCCCCCAGTGGGGCCCAGCTGTGGCAGCCCCGTGGGCACAGAGGTGGCAGCAGAGGCAGTGCCTGCCCCAACCAGCGCCTCTCCTGCCCAGCTGGGAGCTCAGGCCCCCAGGGAGCAGCAGCAGGACAGGGCAGTGTCAGCATCAGTGCGGGCAGGGCAGGAGAGTGAAGAGGACAATGAGAGGGAAGGTGATGTCAAGCCAGAGCTTTCCCAGTGGGAAGGTGAGGAAGTCACGAGTTACCCCCAACTCTCCAGCTGGGAAGAATACTTGGAGAAAGACCTGTCCCAGGGGGAAGTCAACAGCTCCCAAGACCCCTCGGACTGGGAAGAATACATTGAGCAAGGACTGCCCCAAGGAGCTACCAGCTGTGAAAAACTCCCTGAGTGGGAAGAATCCTGCATTAGCCAAGACATGTCCAGAGGGAATGGCTGCAGACCCTCAGGACACTCTAATTGGAAAGATGACAGCAACAAGGAGCTCGTGCAGGAAAACTGGGAAGATGAAATCGAGCACAGCATTGAGCCCAAGCCCTTGTGCCCAGAGGAAGATGAGTGGGACAAGGTGAGTGTCCTGGAGCTGCCCCCAGAAGAGGACAAACACCAAAACCAGAAAGTTTCTGCAGCTGATGGAGTCCCAGTGCCCGTCCCTCCGGAGGCCTGGGCCGAGTGCCCGGCACAGGAGCCGTGCAGCCAAGGGCCGGCGCCTGCCCCGCACAGCCCCCCCAGCCCCTGCCCTGCCCGGCTGGGAGCCCAGGCCCTCCGCGGGCAGCCGGCTGCCCCCAGGAAACGTCCCTCCCGCTTCAGGCGGGCGCTGCGGGGGCTGTGCCGCTGTCCCTGCCTCAGGCCACGGCCCGAGGAGTGAAGCAGACCAGGAAAAAGATGAAGAAAAAGAAGACGACAACAAAGGAAGTGAGTAAGAAGATGGCAAAAGCTACCGATATATTGAAGAAGAAGAGTAATAAGAATGTATGATGAAAACATGGACAAGAAGAAAGGGTACCCCAACTCCCAGCTTCTGGAATCCAATATTGTTTCATGGTTACTAAGTTGCTTTGCAGCAAGAATCTGCACGTGAGGCGTTTTTACTGTGAGAACAGGAGTAAGGCTGGTTTTACTCCTTGCGTGCTGCAATGAAGCCCCAGAAAGGAGAGGTGCTTTGTGCCTGTGTGCACACATGTCTGAAGTGTGAGTCCTCCACTTGTTACACTTTGATTGTGAAGCCTTGTAATCAGCTGTTGAGTTTTTCCTTGATGCTGCTCAATTATGCTTCAATGTTTGCAAAATAAAGAAGAGCACAGGAAGCAAATTTAAGTTTAAAAAGATAAGTGTGTTTTTTATCCCATTGCACACCCCTGGCGCCGCTATCAGCACAGGGGATTTGGCCCGGGGGCAGCCGTGTGGCGATGCTGCCGCAGCCGAGCCCAGGCCCTTGGGGCCGCTGTCCGGGTGCATTTGGCAGGGCACGGACACAATTTCAGCGGCGACTGTCTTTGTGCTCCGTGTTTGTGTGGCCCGTGCGGGCGGAGCGGGGCTGGCGGGAGCCGCGCTCCCCTCAGAGCCCCTGAGGGCGGCAGCAATGGCGGCGCCGCTCCCTCAGCGCCCGGGCCCGGCGGGCGGAGAGCCCTCGGCAGCGCCTGCGGGCAGCAGGGAGCGAGCCCCGGCCCGGCCTCTGTGCCCGTGGCGCCGCAGAGGCCAGGGCAGAGCTGCAGGAGTCGGGGCCTCAGGCACCGGCCCGAGGCAGCTGCAGCAGCCGGGGCCCGGCCTTGTGGCAGCGCAGGAGGCTCTCGTGGTGCCGCTTCTCCAGCCCGGCCGGGTGCCTGTGCATGGCCCCGGCCTTGCGCCCTGCCCCGCTCGGCTTCCCGTGCCCGGCAAAGGCGCCGAGGCCGCGCTCGGTGCCCCCGGCTGTCGCTGCTGAAGGCAGGGCCGAGCCCCGGTGCCCGGGCTCCCGCCGCTCCTGGAGCCGCTACCCACGAGTGCCCGGCCCGTCCATGCGGCCAATTCCTGGTGCCCTGGGCAGCACAGCCGGCAAAGCCAGGGCTCTGCACTGTGGGGCTGGGGCTGTCCTGTGGCAGCGTGGCCAAAGCCTCTCAGGGCTCTGGGCACAGCAGGGGCCCAAGGCCACAAGTGCGGGGCTGCTCCCAGCCAGTTCCTGGCTGCTCCACTGATGTTGGGCTGCCGGGGGTGGCCCTTTGTGACACGGGCACACGGTGTCGGGGCCCTTTGGGATGTGGGACGTGCTGGTGGCCAGAGAGCCTTGTGACATCAGGGAGCCCGGCCCTGGCTGAGGGTGTCTAAGGGGCGCAGAGCCCTGCGGTGCCCAGACACAGGAGAGCCGCTCTCTGTGCAGGAAGCAGCTCCCTGTGTCTGTCTGCGCTGGACGCCCATAGTGACAGAGGCCGAAAGCGAGAGACAAGGACAGCAACAAAGGATAAAGGCAACTCCAACTCCCGGTCGCCAGCCCCTTGCCCAGCTGGCTGGAGGCCCCCAGCGGGCAGTGGTCGGGGGCAGTGGGCAGGTCAGTCCTGCCACTGTCACAGACTGAGGAGGAGGAGAGGCCCTTTGCCAACGAGGACCGCGAGCTTTCCCAGTGGGAAGCTCTTCCAGAGACGTACCCTAAAGAATTGCTGAGAGTCCAAGAAATGTCCCAGCAGAGATCCAGGAGCAGCCAAGAGCTGTACCAATGCCAGGTACGTGTGAGAGTTGGGGAAGTTTCCCTGTGCAGAGGTGGGACACACCAAGAGCTCTAGGAACAGAGAGAAACTGTCACAGTCCGGGAGCTGTAGCAGTGGGGAGAGTCCTCAGTGAGATGTAGCAAGAGGTGTGCGAGTGGGAAGAATGTGTCACAAGCCAAGAGATATCCCAGTGGGGAATAGACATGAGAGGGCAGCAGGAGCTGGGATGGGGAGAAGACAAAAGATGCCATGAGCTGTCCCTGCAGAGAGATGTGAGTGTCCCAGAGGATTCCCAATGGGACGATGCCAAAGAGCTTTTTTAGGGGGAAGGTGAGAGGTAACCAAGATCTCTGACCATGGGGACAAGATGTGCACTGTCACATGTCCCCATGGGCAGACAGGAGAGAGCTGGAATTGTCCCAGGTGAGAGCCAGCAGTGCCAAGGAGCTGTCCCAAGGAGCAGACGCTGCAGCCCAGGAGCTGCCCTGGTGGGACGATGGGAGTGAGCGAAAGCTGTCGCAGTGGGAGGAAGATGTGAGCAGGCAGGAGCTGTCCCAGTGGAGAAATGCCATCAGCTCTGAGATGTGGGACAGATCCTTGCTAGCAGGGAGTGACAGGAGCCTGAGCCTTGTCCCCCAGGGGGCCCAGCTGTGGCAGCCCCGTGGGCACAGAGGTGGCAGCAGAGGCAGTGCCTGCCCCAACCAGCGCCTCTCCTTCCCTACAGAGTCCCACGGAGGCCGAGCCGGCAGCTGCTGCTCTGTCCAGAGCTGCTGAGGAGGAGGAGCCCCTGGAGCCTCTGGCCCCTGGGGCAGAAGAGGCAGCAGAGCCTCCTGCCCCCAGGAAGGAGCTGCCATCAGCAGGGACACAGAGCCCAGTGCCTGCCCCTGTCAGCCCCCCAGGCTGCAGCCAGGCTCTGCTGGACTTGGCGTGGCTCATCAGCTGTGTGATCGTGAGCCAGCTACTGCTGGAGGTCCAGGCACCCGGGCAGCAGCCGCAGGAGCAGAGGCAGAGGGAAGAAAGTGAGGATGCAGCAGTGGTAGGAACAGGCCCAGCAGAGAGGGAAGAGAGCCCCGTGCCTGCCCCGCACAGCCCCCCCGGGCCCTGCTCTGCCCGGCTGGGATTCCCGGCCCCCGGGCAGCAGCCGCAGGGGGCAGTGGCAGAGCCAGAGCTGCCACAGGAAGGCAGCCAGGAGAGCTCGGGCTGGGAGAGTGACTGGGACGCCTCCAGTGAGGAAGAAGAGGAGCAAATCGAGTCAGACCTGTCCCAATGGACAGACTCTTCTCTGGAAGAGCTGTCCGAGGATGACAATTGGAGCTCCAGTTCTTGGGACTTCTTGAGAGCCACTGTGGGCCCAGCGAAGGAGGAGGACAGCCAGGCTTGTCCCCCAGAGGGGCCCCGCTCTGGCAGCCCCGCGGGCACAGCGGTGGCAGCAGGGGCAGCCCCTGCCCTGGCCAGCGCCTCTCCTGGCCCGGGCCGTGCCACGGAGGCCGAGCCGGCAGCTGCTGCCCGGGGCGGAGCTGCTGAGGAGGCGGCAGCGGGGGCGGCGCCTGCCCCGCACAGCGCCCCCGGGCCCTGCTCTGCCCCGCTGGGATTCCCGGGCCCCGGGGAGCAGCCGGAGGGGGCAGTGGCAGAGCCAGAGCTGGCAGGGTCAGAGCTGTGCCTGGAAGGCAGCCAGGAGAGCTCGGACTGGGACAGTGAGCCCGGCAGTGAGAGGGACGCCTACAGCGAGAGAGAGGAAGAGGAGTGGGCAGTGGCAGGGTCAAAGCTGTTCAAGGAAGGCCGCCAGGAGACCTCGGTTTGGGACAGTGAATCCTGCAGTGAGAGGGACATCTACAGTGTGGAAGAGGAAGAGGAGTGGGCAGTGGCAGAGCCAAAGCTTTTCAAGGAAGGCAGCCAGGAGACCTCAGTTTGGGACAGTGAGTCCTGCAGTGAGAGGGATGCCTACAGCGAGAGAGAGGAAGAGGAAGGTGAAGTCAAGTCCCTGCTGTCACTGCCATGGGCAGACTCTTCTCTCAAAGAGGTGCCCCAGCTGGCAGCCCCTGCCCTGGCCAGCGCCTCTCCTGCCCATGGCCGTCCCACGGAGGCCGAGCCGGCAGCTGCTGCCCGGTGCGGAGCTGCTGAGGAGGCGTTGCCTGGTGTTGCCAAGGCCAGGAAACGTCCCTCCCGCTTCAGGCGGGCGCTGCGGGCGCTGCAGGCGCTGTTCCGCTGTCCCTGCCTCAGGCCACGGCCCGAGGAGTGAAACAGGAAAAGATGAAGAACATAAAGAAGGAGAGGAAGATGAAAAAGATGAAGATGACCCCTGCCGCTGGTGCCGCTGCTCTGGTGTGGGAGCAGCAGCTGTTGGGTTCGGCTGGAGGGGCTGAAAGATTGCTGCTGCAGCTCCTCCAAGGCAGGGAAGGGAAAAGCTTTGGCATGGGCCAGCAAAGCCAAGCAAGGCCAGCAAAACCGTAGCAGGCAGAGCCAGGAACAGCTGGGCAGTGAGGCTTGGAAAATGGCCGGGCAAAGAGGCCAAAGCTCCCCCCTTCCCTGCCCCACACACACCCGGCCCCGGGCCTGGAAGGTGCAGCAACCATTTCTTGGGCACAAAGCAGAGGCTCCTGGAACGGACTCTCAGCACAAACCACTGCAAGACAACGACAAAGAAGACAAAGAAGATGAAGACGACAAAGAGGAAGAAGACAAAGATGATGACTAAGAAGACAAGACGGAGATGACTAATTTAAGGATCCATAGAAGAATAGTAATAAGAATTTAGAAATACTTAGAGAAGAAGACTACTAGGAATAAGAATTTCAAATATGTAGAAGAAGAAGAAGAATAGGAATATAGAGGAATAGAAATAGGAATAGGAATTTAGAAATACACAGAAGTAGCAAAGAAGAGTAGTAAGACAGAGTAGTACAAAGAAGAAGAAAACCATTAAGAAGAATAAGAATAGAAAAATAAAGAGGAAATTGAATGAATAAATAAAACTAAGAAAGAATTTATTTTTATTTCATATTGTATATTTAAATTACAGTCTATGATATAAAAACATTAATGTGCTATATGGTGTAATTACAATATGTTACAATTTCTCAACACTATTACCATTCTTGAAGAATGTGTGTGTTTTCTAATGAAGTTTCTAGAAAGGCACAAGAGCAGAGTGCCCAGGTTTCCTTTGCAGTCTCTCAGCGGTGCCGATGTATTTTGGCAGGCAGTGCCCCGGAGTCCCCTGTGAGCAGTGAGTGCTCAGCCCCAGCCCAGCGGCAGAGTTGCCGGCCGGGCGGGCAGGGCAGGGCTGGCGCTGCTCTCTGCAGGCGAACGGAAGGCGCACGTTGAGGCCGGCGGAGAGAGAGCTGTGCTGGGAGAGAGCCCTTGGCAGCAGGGCTGTGCAGCCGCCACAGCGGAGCCAGCACAGCCCCGCTGGGACGCTGCCCGTGGCCCGGGAGCCCGGCCGGGGCTGTTCCTCAGCAGCCCCGCCTGCCTGCAGCAGCCCCGGGCCGGGCGGGAGGGGTTCCCCCGCTGCAGCCCCAGCCCAGGCAGCAGCAGCAGCAGCTCCGTGCTGCTCACACAGATCCCTGGGGCAGCAGCTGCAGGGGGCTGTGCAGCCACAGAGCCCAGAGCAGCGCAGCCAGGCCTGGAGCAGCAGCTCTGGGGCTCTGCTGCTCTGCTAGGCAAAGAAGCTGAAGAAATGAATAATTAAAAAATATATAGAAGTAGAATAGTATTGGAACTTAAAAATATGTAGAAGAAGACAAGAAGAAAAAGAGTAGTTAGAATAAGAATAATAATAATAAGAAGAATAATTTAAGAATACACAAATGATAAAATTTAATGTATAATGCAGGGACGACTCCAGTCTCTGCTCTGGGACAGGGACAGCACCCAGGGAGCACCTGAGGCTGGGCCAGGAGGGATTTGGGTTGGATTTTAGGGCAAGGTTGTTGCCCAGAGGGTGCTGGGACTGCCCAGGCTGCCCAGGGAATGGGCACGGCCCCGAGGCTGCCACAGCTCCAGGAACCTTTGGCCAGCGCTGCCAGGGATGCCCAGGCTGGGCAGGGACAGGGCTTGGGCTGGATGGGTCCCTTCCAGCTCAGGATATTCTGTGATTTCATGGAATTTCAGGAGGGTTGGCAGCAGGTGCAGAACAGATCTGGCTCAGCATAGATCGAATTCCCAAACTCTGATGCTTTTTGAGCATGTTGGTGCCATCACCTCTGGAGACTTTAAGAACAGGCTGGAGAAATACCTCTCAAGAATAACAATTTTTTAAGGCAGTTGACATTTCTTGTCCCCTCCAGCCCTACGTTTCTACCATTTGGGGACTTTTCTTAAATAATACTTTTGACAACTCACCCTGGGGGTAAATTTACTGGGTTACATCTCCAACAAGTGCAGCAGGAATGCACCTCCAATAGGCTCTGCTATCGTAGGTGTGAAGAGCAGCAGGAATTCAGGTGTCACTTCTACATCCACGTTTCCACCATGAAAAATACTCCCTAAAAAGCTTTGAGGTGAAGGGAGAAACCAGTTTGTAATTCTGAGTCTGTTGGTTCCAGAGAATGATGAGACATTAACAGCTAAATGAGAAAGCCAGCAAAAATCCAGACTGCATCATCCCATCCACAAATTGACTAAAACTTTTCTTTATTTCTACGATATTTCTTTATTCTCTCTCATCTTGATTTGTTTTTTCTTCACTGAACTTTGCACAAGTGGCTAAAATCAGGTATTCCCTTCACTCCACTCAAAACAACACCTCCAAACTCCTCTGGTGGTGCAGGCACTGAACAGATGGCTCACAGAGACCACATGGAAGAGAGAAAAAATATTTTTAAAATTAAAAAAAAACCCAAACCAACCCCAAACTGCAGCCTGCTGTTAATTGGCGCCATCCAAATGCCGATGTACACGCAGGGCAGGCAGTGGTGCAGTGTGTTAAGAGATGTCTGTATCTCTTTTGGTAAATAAATTGTTTAGAGCTCTCAGATTTCCAGCTAAATGGTGGTGAAGTTTATCAGAGAGTGTTGGTTCAAAAGAGGAACTGGCAATTATCACTCAATTACAGCCCTTGGAAATCAGACAATGAGGCACCATTGGCACGGCCCCAGGAAAACACTGAGCACAGAGATACTCCTCGGACTGCTGCTCCTCACAGGAACAAGAATTTCATTTGAATTCCGTGTACACTGAGCACTTGGATGTTGTCAGATCAATTGGCCCCTTTGATTTTTCAGAGGCCCTGTGAGGAAAAATTCATCCCAGCTATTCCATTGTTTACCGGGCATTGCAACTGAGCTGTTGTGGGGGATTTAAAGCCTGGAAGAAGGAGGGGGAGCATGGAACAAACTGCTGAAAAAAACCCCCCAGTCTCACCCATGGCAGCTCCACAGAGATTTTTGCCAGATCTGGTGGGATTTTTGAATGGAAAAATTCAGTTTTTTAAGCAGCAAGGATTTCTCCCACCACCATTGCCTGGGGAGGGGGGTGAGGGCAAACAGAGCAGTAAAAAAGTGAGGTGGGAGAAATAGGGTGAGTTAAATAACCAGGCAGAGTGAAAAGTTCCCTGCCCATGGTAGGGGGTGGAACTGGATGAGCTTCAAGCTCCTCTCCAACTCAAACCATTCTAGGACTCAGTGAGATGAAAGCACAGCTGTACAAATCAGAGAAATTCCCTGTGGGGGAGATGCAGATGCTTCACCTCGGACCAGGAGGGCACTTTAAAAGAATTATCGTGTCAAACTTGATAGGATTTGTCTGATTGGTCCCAGTCAGAGAGCTGAGACATTAAAAATGACATCAATAAAAGATAAAAATATTTCCTAGAGGGAAGATGGAACAGTTGCCACTGATTTTCTCAGAATCTTGCAGAGGAAGAAATGTTCCACATAAAGATCAGATCAGTAGAAACCGTGAAGCAGAAGTGGAAAACTTTCTGTAGAATCTGAATTTGCTCATTTAGAAACAACAGTATCATTTCTTGGAAGGCCCCAAGAAATGTCACAGATACATGAAAAGGACCTAAATTTAAATACACAGATTGATGCTCAGATAGGGGGAACTTGTTCCTTTATCAGAAAGGACAGGCTTTAGGGTTTGGTAATTCAATTACAAGATAACACAAGTGGAGCAAGAAAATGTTTTCAGGTGTTCTTATCAAAAGGCTTTGGTTTGGGAAGGGGGTTCCTAGGTTCTTACCCGGTAGGTCAAAGCTTCTTGTTTTGTATAAAAATTATTTTTGTTCATCTTCCAAGGGAATGAAAGAGGGAATTCTATTCCAAATAAGACCTGTTTACAAAAATTTCTTACATTAAGCCCCAAGACTATTCCAGGACCTAGAGAAGGCTGGAGAGGGACTTTTCCCAAGGGCATGGAGTGACAGGAAAAGGGGGAATGGCCTTAAACTGAAGGAGGAAAGGGCTGGATGGGATCTTGGCAATGAGGAATTGTTCCCTGGCAGGGTGGGCAGGGCTGGCATGGAATTCCAGCCCTGGATCCCTGGCAGTGCCCAAGGCCAGGCTGGACACTGGGAGCACCTGGGACAGTGGGAGGTGTCCCTGCCATGGCAGGGCTGGCACTGGGTGGGATTTAAGGTCCCTTCCAGCCCAAAATGATTCTCTGAACTGAGACAAGTTTGTGCATGACTGTCAGGGAGCAAATTGCTGGAATTGGACAAATAACTGGAATAATCACCTGAAACTGGCATGGGAGGCAGGAGTCAGTGCTTCTTCCTCATGCTGCAGGTGATGAATTTGGTGTTCAGGGAAAAAAAAAAAAAAATCTAAATTCCCCAAAAACCTTTCAGCATCCAGCTATCCCTCCTTGTGAGTATGAATTTGATCCATGCCGTGGAATTGCTGTGGAATAGCCCCCTGTAAAGGGAATAACTCAGCTGTTTCTCAGTGCAGCAGCAGCAAGGGCTGGCAGACAGCAGCAGAGTTTCCTCCCTGTCCTGTCTCACAGAAGGCAGTTCCTCCTGCCCCTGTTTTCTCAGAACCCCACGCTGATAATCTCGGCTATTTGCAGCTACTTCTGCAAATCCGAGGCACAGATGTGTGGGATGCAAGATAAACAAAGGATAGGAAATAAATCCCCAGCGTTCTGCTCGGGGTTTTCTTTCCCAACAGGAAGGGATCCTCATCACTCTGCAGCTCTCATCTCCCTGCAGTGACAGAGGGACACTGTGGGGCTGTGGTGTTGATGCTCTGCACCTCAGTTTTGGCTCAGCTCTGGAGAAGAACTGAGAAAAAACATTATTTCTTACAGTCTGACTTGCTCAGATTTCATATCCTGGCTTGGTTTTGGGTCAGTTTTATAAAGCTGAGGTGTGGAAAAATGTCTGTTTTCCAGCAGACTAATCTCTCCTTTGCCAGCTGTGCTGGCTTCTGCCTCTCCTTTCTTGTAAGTGAAAAAAACCCAAATATCATCTGGCTCCCTGAAGGGGAATTTTAGCCTCAGTTCAGCAGGTTTCTCCAATTGCTCACACGCATTCCCAGTCCCACTGACAGCTGGAAGGGGCTGAGCACACAGGGTGGGATGAGGAAAACAGGTGAGCACAGGAGAGGAGCAGCTTTGGAAGGGGAGCAGCTCAGGATGGCAAACTGGGATCTGCTTTTATCCCCTGGCAATTGAATAGAAAAATGTGACAGGATTTGAGTCTGCCACAGTTCTCATCCTTCTGGAGAGCTCCTCAGAGAAGCATTAAACCACAAAACTGCCAAGAAAATGAGGTTATCAGTGTTTATCCCCATATCTCCACCTGCCCACTGTCTTTGGGGGGTCTTGGTTCTAGAAAATCATTGTTTGGGGTCTCTTCCTAAATCTTCTTTTTGAGGTCTCAAGAGGTGTTTTGCTCCTTATTTATCTCAATTTTTTTCTCTTCCCTGACATCCCTGGCTTGGGGAACTGTATCTTTTTCCATCAAAGAAAAATCAGGAGTGAAGAAAAGAGGAAAAAAAACAGAAGAAGGAAAATTAGCAGTTTAAATCCAATTGGAGCTACACAAGAAGTTGCAGGACAAGGACAATCATGCCTTGATTTATCACTTTACAGTCAGGACAGTGTTAAGTGGTGTTCTCTGATATCAATTAAACCCCCTAAAAAGATGCTCTCATTTACCTGATGATATTTAGGCAAGAGGAAAAAATAATATAAAATAAATAATAAAATCTTTGAAATTGAAAAGAGAAAACGAAAAGAGAAAAGCAGTGTCAGAAAATGAGATTTTCCCTTGCTGTTTCTCAGCCGTCCTTTGCATTAAACAGGATTCAGAAGATTTTCTGGTTTTCAGCAAACAACTTCTCTGCAGTGAATTTATTTTAGCAGTCAGCTGCCCTCCTGGAAAACATCTGTATTAAACAGAGAGCCAGGCTTTCAAAAAGCAAAGGTTTAAAATTCAGCCTTTGTTTTAAGCCAAAAAACCCCTAATGTTATGTGAGAAATTTCCACAGGAAAAGAAAAAAAAAACTAAAAAATCTTGTCTTCAGATGGACACAAATTTATAGAGAGATGAATCATAAATGTCACGCTCTGAGGGAACTCTGCCCAGAGAGTTCCTTTTCCTGCTCATGTCGAGCTTCTGACTTTGTGCTTCAGTGCCTGACTGACATCCCCTGGAAAGTTCAGGGACATTTCAGGGACATTTCCCCCACCCTGTGCACGTTGTTTGTGTTTGATTGCATTTCCCCCTGGGCTTTTCACCTTGGGGGTGGAAAATATCATCTCCCTGGGTTGGTTTTCATGGCTTTTATAGAGATGGGGTCACTGAGAGGTGTTTTCAAAGATTTTATTATTATTTATTTGAGATTATTATTTCAAATATTATTTCAAATATTTGCTTTTATTATTATTTATTTATTCTTCTATTTATTATTTTATCATAACATTACAATAATAGTATAATATAATAGTATTAATATATTAACAAATATATTATTAAATATTATTATAATATTATTATATACTATTATAATATGTTCATAAATATACTATTAAACCTTATTTTTATTATTTTATTATTTTTATTATAATTACTAAATAATTATAAATGATCATTTTCTGTTATTATTATTGCTGAATACAGAGACACAAGAGATGTAAGACTCGATGCCATTCCATCAGAAGCCACCCTATTTCCTGGTTACAATTCCTTAGAAATGTTTTTCAGCTTATTAGATTTGCCATACAATGCTGCTATTATTTCTAACACCAATCACCTATATTTTTCCTATATTTAACACAAATCACCTATATTTTACCTATATGTAACACAAATCATCTATTATTTAACACCAATCACCTATATTGGTGTTAAATATTTTTCCTATATTTTTAATATTTTTCCTATATTTTTCCTATATTTAACACCAATCACCTACATTTTATCTATATTTAATACCAATCACCTATATTTTACCTATATTTAACACAAATCATCTATATTTTAATCTATATTTTTACCTATATTTAGCACCTATCACCTATATTTTACCTGTATTTAACACCACCTACATTTTTTCCTATATTTAACACCAATCACCTACATTTTTACTGATATTTAACACCAATCCCTTATATTTTTACTGATATTTAACACCACCTATATTTTTACCTATATTTAACACAAATCACCTATATTTTATCTATATTTAACACAAATCATCTATTATTTAACACCAATCACCCATATTTTTACCTATATTTCACACCAATCACCTACATTTTATCTATATTTAATACCAATCTCTTATATTTTACCTATATTTAACACAAATCATCTATATTTTAATCTATATTTTTACCTATGTTTAGCACCAATCACCTATATTTTACCTATATTTAATACCAATCACCTGTATTTTTATCTATATTTAACACCAATCACCTACATTTTTACAGATGTTTAACACCAGTCACCTATATTTTTCCTATATTTAACACCAATCCCTTATATTTTTACCTATATTTAACACCAATCACCTATATTTTACCTATATTTAACACAAATCATCTATTATTTAACACAAATCACCAATATTTTTGCCTATATTTCACACCAATCACCTACATTTTATCTATATTTAATACCAATCACCTAAATTTACCAATTTACCTATATTTAAGACAAATCATCTGTATTTTAATCTATATTTTTACCTGTATTTAGCACCAATCACCTATATTTTACCTATATTTAACACAAATCATCTATATTTTAATCTATATTTTTACCTGTATTTAGCACCAATCACCTATATTTTACCTATATTTAACACAAATCATCTATATTTTAATCTATATTTTTACCTATATTTAGCACCTATCACCTACAATTTTTACCTGTATTTAACACCACCTATATTTTTACCTATATTTAACACCAATCACCTACATTTTTACATACATTTCACACCAATCACCTATAACACCTAACACTAACATTTTTACTTATATTTAACACCAATCACCTATATTTTTCCTATATTTAACACCAATCCCTTATATTTTTACTGATATTTAACACCAATCACCCCTATTTTACCTATATTTAACACCAATCACCCATATTTTACCTGTATTTCACACCAATCACCTATAATTTTTCCCCACGTGGTCCTGCTACAATGCATCTCTCATAGTTGTAATTCTCTAAAATATCTGATCTTTTTGCAAGGCCCTATTTTGAAACTTGTTGAAACTTTTTTCCAGTCCAGTCTCTCTCCCAACACTGTCGTCTCTATTCCATGGCCTTCCTAAGCCAGCTCTCCTCATCTCAGTTGAGATTAATTTTTTTTGGAAAAATTTTTGAAAATTCTTTGCAAATCCATTTCTCACAGCTGCAGTTACTGTTTTGGCCTGAAAAATAAATGTGTGAGTGCACAGATTGTATACCCATGAACCCAGGGGAAGATGTTGGTGTGTAAATGCCTAAATAAATCGTTTTATGAAGCGTATTTACAGGAGGATTATATAGAAATAGGAGCTTCTTTGAGCCAGGTCTCATCAGCTCTTGGAGGTCTATTTTTCACCTAAGACAGCTCAGCTACCTTTGGAGGATAAAATCAGCAGGATGGCTTCTGTGGAAACAAAAGGGTTTTATTAAAAGGGAAAATAACAAAACTCTTAACAGAGAAAAACTGAGCCAGGTGCAAGAGGCTCTTGCTCCAGGTAAAACACCTCACAAAGGCCATTGGTTTCTTTGTTCTCTTCTTTTTCTAGTAAATTGCCCAGGTGGGACTTTTTGGTTCCTGTCCAATTGGCCATCCTTAAGTTTGAGGTGAAGTCCCCCAAGCCTATGAGATGCCTTTTTCACCTAATCAAAAAGAGAAACTTCTGGGCTTATTTCCTTTTTAAAGAGACAAAAAATGGTTTTGTCACTCTGTCAACACAATACACGAGGCAGGATCTTTTTCTGGGAGACCACAGCAAAACCCACAAACATTTTCTGCACCTTAAACCGAATATTCTGAGGGATTTTCACTTTAATTTGCTTTTCCAGGGGGGCAAACCCAGCAGTAATTCCTGGAGAAAAAGTGAAAATGCTGCTCAGAGGAGTCTCCCAGGGTGTGGGGACCCAGAACATTCCTCTGGCTGCCCTGGGTGATTCAGGACCCTGGCAGGGGGCTCAGAGACCTTGGCACACACTAAAAACCACCCATGCCTTGGATTTTAACCCATGGAAACAATGACCAGCTTTGTGTGAGGAGTTACAAGCCACAAGGGTTTGAGTAGAATGATAGTGAATTTATCACAGGGTGAAAAAGTAGAGTTTTGGGGATTTAGGATGGGGGTTCAAGAGGCAAGATGGAGGAATCTGGGCGTGTCCTGTCCTCCTTCTTCTTCTTCTTTTTCTTCTTCTTCTTCTTCTCCTTCTTCTTCTTCTTCTTCTTGTCCTCCATCCTCTGCTGGGATGGTGGCACTTTTGGGTTGGTTTAGAATAAAGACATTCTGTCTACCATAGGTGATAGGTACTGGAAAATGATTGTGAATAAAGTACAGTAGTGCCTCGGTTTGAAAAGGAAGTGAGGTTTTTTGGGGGTTTGTTGTCAAACTCATGAGTGCTCAGATTTGAATGTTAGCACCTGGTGTGGTTACTGAAAGCATGGATACCTTCTGAGAACACAGGGGGTTAAAAGTAGAGAACTCCCAGGAGAAAGCTCTGAAAGTGGTCACTTGGTTGGGAATCCAAGGTTTTGTCTCACTGTGCTGTGCTGGGAATTTGGTGGGGGGAGGAGGAATGTTTTTAGAAGGTTTTCATTCTGAGTTCTGTGTGTGTGTTTCTTTTGCATATTGTAAGTATTTAATAAAGTTTTTTCCCTGGATTCCTAAGTTAGAGCCTGCTTTGCTCTGTTTCTACTCCCATCTCGCAGCAAACATTAAGGAGAACATATTTCCATGAAGTCACCAGCATTGCACCAAACCATGGCATGCAGTTTGTAGTATAAAAAGCCAACACCACCCCAAGGGCAGTGGCTGTGCCACAGCCCGACCTGCTGGACAGATCTCAGCAGGTCAGAGAAAGAATGGAACAGATAACAGAAAATAAACAGCCTTGAAAAGCAGAACTGAGGAATCTCCACTTCTTCTTTGGTTGTGGGGCTGGAAAAAAAGAGAGAATTTTAATACCTTGGGGTCATCTGAAGCACAGAAACCCGAGAGGGGGGGACACTCTGTCAGTTCGGGTTCAGTGCCCCCCATCAGGGCTGTCCCCAGGAGGGACAGAGACACACTCAGCCCTGTCATCCTGTCTCCCACTTGGGCTCATTTACTGGCATTGCTGGCAGGAAGCAGCCATGGGGAAAGGGGGATTTTGCAGTGACAGCCCCCAGGATAGCAGAGCTGCCCTTTGTTATCAGGGCTGTTCCCCATCAGTGCAGCTCCAAATTCAGGCACCTCCTCGCTGGGGGCATCCCTGTTTGCTCAGGATTTGTTGGGGTGGTGGCACTTGGAGGCTGGGCATGGCTTTGGGTTATTTAGGTTCAACGAGTCTCTGGTGGTCAAGTACCCACAGCAAAGGGCAGACCACAAAAATCAGCCTGAGGGTTATTTACCATAACCATATACAAAACCACAAGCAGCAAAGGTTCCCTCAAATACATCAGAGACACTGCACATCTCTTTATTAAAGCCTGCCTGCTACACTTCAATTTGCCTTTCAATCCAAGCAGGAATCAAAGTCAAAAGCTCCAAATCAAAGCACAAACGAATCAAAGAACAAAAATAATAACAACAGAAAAGAATTCTTTCCTCTCCCTCCATTTTTTCTTGTTTTGTTTTAACTTTGAATTGATTTTACTCCATTCCAGCATTGGAGATCAGTGATAGGCAGCTATAAAATTCTTTTATTCGCTCATAAATAAAATATCTGTGCTGCTTGAGAGTTATCCACTCATTTTGACAGTAATGAGCGTGCCATTTTAGCAATCCATTATAAGCCATCTAAAATCCTTCAGCCAGAGGAAGCAGATACCTGCTTAGAAATCATCTCTCTCTGCCCCTGTGTGACTGATGCTCCTCTGATTATTTGTACAATTCCTGTTTCTGTCCAGACACCAAACAGTTTGTCTTGAGGTGTTTCTTCTTCCTAAAGGATTTTATTTTTTCCATCTTATGAACAATTTCCATCTTTTTTGCACCAAGAAATTAAGTCTGGCTCCTAAACTGATTAAAACCTCTGAGGTCTCCTTTTGGGTTTTGCTTCCTTTTTTTTTTTTCAGTCTTTCTCAACCACAGCCTTTTTCCTTGATTTCTCCTAATCCTTCTCCCAGATTTCTGGCCCAGAATTTCTTGTTCCCGATAATATTTCCTCAGAGCCCAGGGAGCCACCCCTCCTGTGAGCTCTGTCCAGCTGCTGACTCCACAGCAGCACTCAGAGGCTTTTCCCACTCCAAAGGAAAAGCAGGATGAAGCAAATTGGCATCTCCAAATTATGGGAAACTCAGCAATTACCAATTCTTGTAAGTGTGGCTGGTTTTGCCAAAAGAGCTGCAAGATTTAAAGCTGCCAGAAAGTGGGGAAAGCTGAGGATTTTGGGAAGAGGCAGAGCAAGGGACATCACTCAGGTGATTCCCACCTGGGCCCAGCCCAGGGAGGAGCTGGAGCTGCTGCAGAGAGCCCAGAGGAGGCTCCAGGATGGGCAGAGGGATGGAGCAGCTCTGCTGGGAGGAAAGGCTGGCACAGCTGGGATTGTTCACCTGCACAGGAGAAGCTTTGGGCTGAGCTCAGGGTGGCCTTGCAGGGCCTGCAGGAGCCCCAGGAAAGCTGCAGAGAGACAATTTCCAGGGCATGCAGGGACAGCACCCAGGGAATGGCTGCCAGTGCCAGAGGGCAGGGCTGGAAGAGTAATTCCTTTTCCTCCAGGAATTGCTGCTGGGTTTGCCCTCCCTGGAAAAGCAAATTAAGCAGGCACTGAAAGTCCCTCAGAATATTTGGTTTGAGGTGCAAAAAATGTTTGTGGGTTTTGGTGTGCTCTCCCAGAAAAAGATCCTGCCTCATATATTCCTCCTGTAGGTATGCTTCATAAAAAGATATATTTAGGCATATACACACCAACATCTTCCTCTTTATTGTCTGCACACAGACTTTTACTTTTAAGGCCAAAACAGTAACTGCAGCTGTAAGAAATGGATTTGTAAAGAATTTTCAAAAATATATATTAAAAAAAAATTATCTCAGCTGAGATAAGGTGTGCTGGCTTAGGAAGGCCATGGATATTGGGAATTGGGAATTGTTCCCTGGCAGGGTGGGCAGGGGCTGGCATGGAATTCCATCCCTGGATCCCTGGCAGTGCCCAAGGCCAGGCTGGACACTGGGGACAGTGGGAGGTGTCCCTGCCATGGCAGGGAATGGATTGAGTTGATCTTTATGGTCCCTTCCAACCCCAACCATTCCATGATTCCATGGTTCTAAATCCATCCCTCCATCCTTTCCAGGGCTCCCTTCCCCACCTGAGATATTTTTTCCACCCTGTTTGTTCAGACAGAGACAAAGTGATCTGACCTTCTGGGCAATTCTATTGAAGTGGGATTGATGGTTGTATTTACTGCTCTTTCTCCAAAAGTTTGGTCATTATGGATTAATATCAATAAAAGGATTTATAAAAATCCCAATGGGGCCCAGCATTTGAAAAGCTCTGGCTGTGAGACATGTGGGACATGGATAACTTCAGGCTTCAATATTCCATATAGACCAGGTGGTATTTTCAGGAAAAAAAAAAACCAAAACCCCTGAACATTCTCCCTGGATCTGAATTTGTTTGGAAGTTGGGGTCAAACTCAGCAGATCATGTCAAACAAATGAAGATAAAGGGAACATCGTTGCAAAGGTGAACTTTGTTATTTTGGAGAATTTGAAGATAACACTCCCAAGCATTTTAAACATCAGTCATCCCTTGCTGGCTGCAGGGGGGAGGGAATTAAATTTCCTGCCCTGCTGTCAGTCAGGAGCAGGGATCAGCTCCAGTTTTGCTGCAGTGCCATAACCAACACCCTTCTCTCTGTCAGGAGAGCAATGATTTTTAGGGATTTTACCAATTTTTGGCCTCAAATCCTAATTTTCCCAGTTTTCTTCAGCTCAGGATCCAAAGAGAGCCCTGAGCACCCTGGGACAGTGGAAGGTGTCCCTGTCCATGACAGGGGGTGGATGAGATGATCTTTAAGGTTCCTTCCAACCCAAACCAGTCTGGGATTAAGATCAGTTTCTGCAAACAGAAAAATCCCCTGAATCACCTCGAACTTTCCATTTTCTCCAGAGGTGATGGATTTCCAGGAGCACCATCCCCTCCTTCCCCTGGGACAAACATCTGGGGTCCAGCCAGGAGGGGCCAGCCCATTCCCATTCCCATTCCCATTCCCATTCCCATTCCCATTCCCATTCCCAGCTGAGATCCCAGTCCAGCAGTGAGGCTGCATCTGCCTGTGCTCAGCCTAGTTCAGGTTTCTTCTCAAATCTTATTTTAGACCTCCTCTGTTATTATTTATTCAACAATGTGAATGAGATATGGATTGCCTTCATCGATTGCCTTCTTTGGAATTTGCCTTTTTTTTTTTTTTTTTTTTTGATATCTCACCTCCACCTTATTCCTGTGCTGTTTCAAGCCTGGAACAGGGGAAAAAACCTAAATTGAATCAGACTGCTTTAAAAAACTTGTTTTAACAACCATATTTACCCTTAATTCCATCATTTAGCAAGAGACTGGAGTTGAGAGTTTCCTCTGCGTAGACCCAGTTGCAGCTGAGCTGTTGCAATCCACCCCACATGAATTTTAACAGGAATTAAAAAAATGTGGCCTGGAGTTCATCTTGGATTGTCCTCAGCAAATGCTGATGTTCTAGAAAGGAGCATTTGCTTTCATTTTGGTGCAAAACATCTGTCCCCTCTGCATTTTGGGGTTTGCAGGGTATCATTAACAGAAAAGAAATGAAAATTTATGTCCCATAAATTCCAGGCAATTAATCCAGGTAGGGAATATTAATATTTCATTAGCCCAGCTTTAATAAAATCAGGAGGAGAACTGAGAGCTCTTTGCCTTGACTGGGAGAGGTCTGGATCCAGACTCTCACACCCTCAGGGCCTCATTTTGCAACTTGCTGCAAGAAGGATCCTTCCACCCTCAGTTCCAGGAATTCCAATCTGTGAAAAGATAAAGCTGTTCATAATTACTTGTTGTGATTAGTTTATTGAGACAGAAAGGTTTGTTCATCACTATTGGGTTGTGAGACTCACCATTTAAAAGGTGAAAATTTTCTATCATTGTCCTCACAAAACTGCCACCAGATCCAATAGGAACATTTCAAAGAATGAAAAAAAAATAAAGAATGGGAAGTGCTCTTCAAAAAAAGAAAAATAAATAAGTTCTAGTACAAGTCACTATTACAAAGTTACTACTTTGACCATTTCTGTCTGATTTCAGGTATTTTGAGGCAGCAAACTCCACCTTGGGCTTCTTTTTTGGGAGGGAGAAAGTTCATTTCCTTCAGGACATCTGGCACTGCTAAAACAGCTTCAACTTGGACACCAGCACACACAAAGATGAGGGAATTTCTGTCCTGCTTAGAAAATCTCAAATCTGTGGGTGTTTGCCAAGCAAATCCAGTAAGAACTGGGATCCACCCCCTGGGATTTCTCTGTATATGGATGAATCAAATTCCTGTCCTGGGATGCCCCATGAGACTGGGGGATGATGATGATGGTGATGATGATGATGATGATGATGATGATGATGATGATGATGATGAACTCATGGCAGATGTGGCACAGGGATGTTTGGAGAGCCTTGGATGAGGGATGGAGTCCAGTCAGAGGGGTTCCCACTGTCCTCTCCCAAGCTGAATTCCTCATTTCTCCCACTTGAACAGAGCTACAGAAATGAATTTTTAATTTTCTTGTGCTCTGGGTCCAGATAAATTTTTGGAGGATGTGAGGAAGGGAAGCAGTGAAAGCAGGGGACTCCCTCAGTCATGGGCTTTGTGACCTTCTGGTCACAGGTGGGGGACACCTCTGGCTCCTGAAGGAAAGGTGACCCTTGGGAAATCTGTCTGTAATGGCACAGCAGGACTGGGGGGGTAGAACAGGGGCTTGAGCAGAATTAAAAGGGCGAAATCCCCATTTTTCAGCCTGGCTTTGGCACCCTAGAGGCTCAAATTCCCTTTTCCTGGCAAAAGCCAGGAAAAAAGACAGTGTGGTTTCCCTCAGGATGGGGGAGAGCTGCTGAGCTTCCTCTGGTTTCCCAGATGGGTTGGGAAGCTCCCCAGAGGTGATGGAACCCAATTTGTCATGAATTTAGGGCAGTTCTTAGGTGACAGGACCCCTCTCTTAGGAAGAGAACAGGGGCAGTTCACACTGCAAACATGAAGTTGTGGAGATGAGAGACACCAAATCTTCAGATTGGAGATTAGAAACCTCAAATCTTAGAATGGTTTGGGTTGGAAAGTGGGAAAAAAACGCCAATCACTTGGTTTTAGAATTTTAAAAGTTTAATAGGAATAAAATGGTTATAAAAATAGCAATATAATTAGAGTAATAAAATTTGGACAATTTGGATTAGGACAAAATGAGACAATAAGAACAAAGAGTTAAGGATAGTCTGGGTACCTTTATCTGGGCAGCATAAGCCCAAAAAAGGCCCCACGTTAACAGAGGATTAACCCTTAAAAGCAACAGCCTGTTGCATATTCATACACCTCACACATGATGCATAAATTCCATTCAAACCCAGGATTCTGGCTGGGCAGTGTCAGCTGCTTCCTCTGAACCCTGACGGTGTCTCCAGGGCTGAGCAAGGCAGGAAGAAGTTCATTTCTTCTGATAATGGGGCAATAAATTCTCTTTCTCTGAAAGATTCAGGTGTCCTGTGGCTGCTATCTTGGAGTGAGTCCTTATTTTACAAAAAAGAATCCTACATAGCACAGTTTCTATTTTAACATTATGTTATAACCTAAAACTGTATTTCACACACTACTTAAGAGAATTAATACAGCATAACTTTCTAACATAACACATACAATATTTATTTTAATATTTGCGAAAAGCCAATCATAAAATGCACATTTTTCACAGAAAGGTCCTTGAAGGCCATCTGCCATGGGCAGGGACACCTTCCTTTATTCCAGGTTGCTCCAAGCCCTGTCCAACCTGGCCTCAGGTGGAGAACAGTTAAATCCTCACTGCTACTCCTCTGCCACTTCCCTGTCCTGCCCAACCCTCCATGGGACATGTGTGCCAGTGAAATCCCACCCAAACCTGCTGCACAGAGCATCTGAATCCTCATTGCTCGATTTTTCCCTTCAGGAAACCTCCCTCCTCCAAGGCTGAACCCAAGAGGGAAATGTTGGCTTGCTCACTTTGCCAAAGGCACATCCCCATGAGCCACCAGCAGCAGTGTGAGGCCACAGGGGGATTTAAAGCACCTCTGATGCCCTGAATGGGGGAATTTTATTCAGGAAAACATGCTGTTAGTGCCTTGGTAATTCACACTTCAGGGAAAGCTTTGTTAATACAGATGTTTCACCCTGCAGGGCTGCCAGAGATAAATGCTGTTATCTCTGAGAGTTATCAGCCCCCATTTGTGAGTGTGGGGGACACAGAGGACAAGCCCCATTCCCGTGTGACTCCTGAGGTGACAGTTTGTCCCTTCTCAGCCTGTGGCTTCCCCTGCCCTCTGAAGCGGTGCCATGTGCAGGGTGGCAGAGGGGCCTCCCTGGAGCAGGGGGAGCCGAGGTTGAGCCCCAGAGATCTGATCAGTCCCACTGATTGTGCTTCCCAACTCCTCCTGCAGCTCCTCCAGGTGCTGCTGCCACCTTCAGCCGTGAATGGAGGCTCTGGGGGCTCCGGAATTCCTAGAAAAGCCCTGATGTGAGGAGCACTCGCAGAGCTCCAGCCAAAACAGCCCAGGTGACCCAGAGAGGTTCTAAACAACTGGAAATGCGGATGTCATCCTTGGAAAAATTAAAATACGTTATTCTTCCCACTTTAAATATGAGTCTGGTGAGAAAGAGCACCTAAATACAACAGTGACTATTGGAATAAAATCATGGAATCACAGAATGCTTTGGGTTGGGAGGGACCTCACAGCCCAGCCAGGGCCACCCCTGCCATGGCAGTGACACCTCCCAATGTCCCCAGTGTCCAGCCTGGCCTTGGGCACTGCCAGGGATCCAGGGGTGGAATTCCATGCCAGCCCTGCCCACCCTGCCAGGGAACAATTCCTCATTGCCAAGATCCCACCCAGCCCTGCCCTGGGTCAATTTGAAGTCATTCCCTCTTGTCCCATCACTCCAGCTCCTCGTGAATCGTCCCTCTCCAGCTTCCCTGTGTCCCTTCCTTTAGATATTGAAAGTTGCTGTAAGATCCTCACACAACCTTTTCTTCTCCATCATAAAATCCATTAAAAAATAGATCTGAAATCCTGTGGCCCAGAATGGAGAATCTGACTTTCTCCACTCCCTGTGTAAAAGATAAGGATTTAAGTCCACACAGCTAATTAGCAAGATAAAACTATTTTCAACATAATTAATATTATTTAAGTAATAATTAATTAATATTATAATATTAATATATTACAATATTAATATTATAATATTAATATTAATATTATAATATTAATAGAATACAAATACAATATTATACTAACATTAATATTAATATAAATAAAATATAATATTAATATTATATTGATGTTATTATATTAATAAAATTAAGATGCTAATATTATAATCTTAATATAATTAAGATTATTCTTGATAAAGGGTGACATCATCAAACCAAAAAAGATTTATTATAATATTTGTCATCAAGATACAGGAAGATTTTGTAAGGAAAACACCTTCATTGTCTCAGGGTTTTTGGAGGTAAAATGTTGTTTTTTAAAAGTTTGGTTTTTACTTTGCTCCCAGCTTCAGGCTAAGTTCATTGCAGCATTAAAATAATGCTCTTCAACCTGAATTTCAAAGCAACTCTTTAAAATTCCCAAATTAATGCTGAATCTGAAATTCAGCAAAATTAATGCTGAAATGCTTTAAATTAATGCTTTAAAATTCCCAAATCAATTAATTATACAGTTGTTTATGGAAAAAAAAATATTAGGGAAGAACACAGGGGTGGTTTATTAAACCTTTTCCAGTTCTCAAAGTTCTTCATGTGCTAAGACAAGGTCTCCCAAAGAAATGAATGGCACTTTTTGGAATGTATTGGTAACTGGAATGACTCACTCAGCATCTTTGTCCTTCCTGGTCGTGTTCACCTCTGTGTTCATCAGGTCAAATTAAAAAAGAGACAAATCTCCCCCATATTCAGATGCAGAACCCTCTGGAATTGAATTGCATATCAGAAACACGAATTGGAAAAATTATAAGGAAAACTTCAACTGGAAAAATTATAAGGAAAACTTCAATAAAACTTTTCCTTCAAAAATTATAAGGAAAACTTCAATAAACTGGAAAAATTATAAGGAAAATGTCAATAAGGAAATGATAAGGAAATGACCACTTCCTGGTCGTGTTCACCTCTGTGTTCATCAGGTCAAATTAAAAAGGAGACAAATCTCCCCCATATTCAGATGCAGAACCCTGGAATTGAATTGGACATCAGAAATGCAAATTGGAAAAATTTTAAGGAAAACTTCAATACACATTATTTCACACCCTGGTGCAGATCCAGCTTGTGGCTCAAGGGTTTGAGGAGCCACCCATTGCTGGAAGCCGGGAGGACACTCCTGGTGATGGGAACTCTTGTTTTCCTTGGAATCCGTCATCAGCCCCTTCCATGAGCCAGGCAACACCGATCCTGCTCTTACTCAGATTTAATGACCAGAGTTTTTGCATTTTCTTCAAATGAAGTGCAACTTTCTGGAATTCATAAACCGCGAGTTGCCTTCCCCTGCTTTTCAATCCAGTTTTTTCCTACAGGGCTGGGTCTCTGTTCTCCATGAGGACATTCCTGTGGGTGTGCCCAAATCTCCAGTCTGGCAAATCACCTCTTCCAGGACCACCTGCAGATTTCTTTCTGCCTTGCCAGTGTTAGAATTTTGCTTTTTTTTTTGATAATTTATGCCTATTCTGAGAACTTATGCTGTGAATTTTGGTGGTTCAGCACATCCCAGAGGAGCACCCCAGGATGTGCTGGGCCAGCAGAGTTACATCACATCAGGAACTCCAGCAGTTTTCTGCCTCCTGTGGTGCTCTAAATTTGTTTTTTTTAAAAAAAGAAAAATAATTCAGGGCTTCTTTGTGCTCTGGCTCAACCTCTAAGCTGCTGTAGCTCCATCAGGTTTAGTGGTGGCTCATCTGCTGCACGGAACAGACAAATTTTGGGGTCACCTCTGTGTCCAACCTGTTGTTTACTGAACATTTTGCACTGTCTTCACAACAAAAAAACCACCAAAAAAACCACAAAAAAACCCACAAAAAAACACACACAAAAAAAACCCCAAAACAAAATAAAACAAAACAAAAAACAAAAAAAAAAAACAAAAAACCCCCCAAAAAACCCCAAACAAACAAACAAACAAAAAAAAAACCCAAACAAAAAATAATAATTAAAAAAAACCCAAAAAAACAAAAAAAAACCAACCAAACAAAAAACCCCAACTCAGTAGGGCCAAAATTTGTCATCCTCAGGAAGATTTTGGCTGCCATTGTTGGTGCAAAGGTTCCTCAGAATGCTCCAGAGCTGCCTCTACCTGCCAGGAAAGAAGGGAGGAGAGCATTCCCAAAAACTGCAGCTGTTCATCCCTCCCATGGAGAAACAGAGAGCTGGAGGTGTCCAGGGCAGAATTCCCAATAAAAGGCTGGAGAAGGAGCCAGATATTCAGATATTTGAACCTTGAAAGAGGTTTTTTAACCAGCTGAAAGAGGAGCTTGTTTCTTTTTTTTTTTTTTTTTTAAAAAGTGATTTTCTGGTAGCGGCCGCTCCTGGGGTTTGCGCTTCCTTCCATTTCCACACCACTCTGCCATTCCCAGTCCCGCTCCTGGGATGGGACATTGCTAAAACCCCAAACCGAGCCAAGGCTTCTGCATTTTCCTGGCTCCCTGTGGGAATTGCAGCCAGCACTGCCCGTCCTGTCCATGTGGGTGGGAAGAAACTGGAGCTCGGAAAGAACCGCGGCCAAGCGCTGCCAGGAACAGCCCCCACCAGGCACAGCCCAGCCTCCAGGGCTGGCAGATTCCACCTGGGACAGACGGACAGAAGTGGCCAGGGAGGAGAAAAATCAGGAATTAGCAATGAAGCGTGGAGCAGACTGGCGGGAAGGAACATCGACGTGGCTCCAAAAAGGAATTTTTGCACAGGGAACAGGAGAGGTCAGCTTTATTGGGATGGTGTTGCCAAAAACATGAAATTAAATCCACGAAAGGGGGATCAGCAAAACTTGTCGAGCCAAAGGTTTTGGTTTTGTGTTACTCAAGACAATTTCTGCCCCTTGTTAAAACAGCATTCTCTGAGTCACGGAATGAAGGTTTAATTTGAGGGATTCTGCTGGGAATTCTGATCTTCAGGTCACTCTCACTTGTCTTTAAAGCATTTTCTGCCACATGGAAGAACTTCCAGAGGGGAAATCTCCCACCAAAGTGCCCTAGGCTGAGGTGGGCACATCTCCCCGCAGATAAAGCCTGGCCCCAAGCAGAAGGACCAAGAGAAAATCTCACAGAGATTTTCAAGCTGGAAAAGCCCTCCAAGATCATCCCTAAGCACCCTCAGCACCTCAGGAACACGTTGGGAAAACTCACTGAATTCCACATTCCAATGGTAGATTAGAAAGAGCTGGATGAACTGAACCTGGGGCTTCCATAGTTGGAATTTTGGCTGAGTCCCTAAAGAGCTCAAGAAATACGGAGAGAGACTTCAAAAAGGGTGGGGTGACAGGACAAGGGGGGATGGCTCCAAAATGACACAGGGCAGGGCTGGATGGGATATTGGGAAAAAATTCTTCCCTATGAGGGTGGGCAGGGGCTGGGATGGAATTCCCAGAGCAGCTGGGGCTGCCCCTGGATCCCTGGCAGTGCCCAAGGCCAGGCTGGGCACTGGGGACAGTGGGAGGTGTCCCTGCCATGGCAGGGAGGGGATGAGATGACCTTTGCTGTCCCTTCCAACCCAGGCCATTCTGGAATTCCATGGTTTTATGTCCTTTGGAGCACAGGTGTGGCTGTCACACACACTAAGTATTTTTCTGGACTATTTTTCCATTCATTTCCAGTTCCACTGCCCTCTCAGCAGCTGCAGGGAGCCAGATTTCTCCCAAGAACATCCCCAAGTTGCAGTGACCAGGGTGAAACTGCTGCTACTTCTGCTTTCTTCCTGCTCATAATTCCAAGCAGGGGAGACAAAGAACCCCCTGTGCTGAACAATTTAGGATTTTCCAGCAGTGCAGCCACCAGCTTTGCACAATCCAGGAGTTCAGAGCCAAGGAATCCGAGATCCATCTGGCTTTGCCTGGAACTTTCCAGAAGTGTAGCTCCTGAGTGCAGCTCCTTGTGCTCCCAAAAATCAGGGGATGGTGATGAAAACACTCAGACTTCACTCCAGGAGGCTTCCTTGGTTTTTTGTAGGGATGTGGACTCAGGATGAATCCCAGGAATGTGCCCTTTCTCCCTGCCTCAGGCAAAGGTGTCCGTAGGGTTGTATCACTCTCTCCCAGAATTATCATGGAAATGAATAAAACTGATGGAATGGAGAGGAGGTGATGGCATTTTCCTTGGAGGGGGAGGGATGTTCAGCAGAACCACCTTAGAGGAGGCCCCTCTGTCATATTTGGGTTTTCCCCTGATGAAGGGAGGAATGATGAATCTGACTCCATGTTCTCAGGAGGCTCATTTATTATTTCATGATACTATATTATATTAAAGAATACTAAAATAACCTATACTAAAGAATACAGAAAGGATACAGACAGAAGGCTAAAAAGATAATAATGAAAACTCCTGACTCTCTCCAGAGTCCTGACACAGCTTGGCCCTGATTGGCCAAAGAGTGAAAACAACTCCCAGCAGAATCCAATGGAACAATCACCTGTGGGTGAACAATCTCCAAACACATTCCACATGAGCACAACACAGGAGAAGCAAATGAGATAAGAATTGTTTTCCTTTCCTCTGAGGCTTCCCAGCTTCCCAGGAGAAAAATCCTGGGCAAGGGAATTTTTCAGAAAATGTGAATGTGACGCTCCTCTAACCCTCTATCACTGTTTTCCTTGGAAAATCTTGGGATTTCAGGAGGGATCCCACATGATCAGGGCAGCATTAAACCCATGCACAGGAACAGATTCCTAACTCTCTGTCGTCTGCTGAGCCTCAAATATTTGAGGTTTGCCACAAACCAAGCTGAAGTTTATTCACACCAGCAAAGGGCACCCAAGGAACAGCAGTGGCCTTAAACATGCACCAAGTGTTTATCAACAGCAGATATTTACCTTAAATTTCCAGTTTGGAGAGCGGCTTCCCACAGGATCAGAGTCGTGACCTCTGTGGTTTGCTCTGCCTGGTCTTGCCTCTGCACAGCACGTGCTGGGTTTTGCAGGAAAAGACAGGAAAAAACCCCATGAGCATAAAATAACGTCCTGGAGCATTCATGGAAATGCTCCTTGTCTGCTTCATCCCAGACCAGGAGACTCCAGAGCTTTCTGTGCTCTCACAAAACCTTTGGGTTGTTAACTCCAAATCAGGCTCTTTCTCATGGCTGTGTTTAGTCAGGGAAAAGATGTTTCTCTGCCAACAAAGTGAGCAAGATCCCCTCGTTTTGGGGCCTCTGGCAGCTCCCACTGGGGCCCTTCTGGTGCTCATGGAGGAAGATTTCCTCATCCTCATGCTGGGCCAAGTGTGGCAGCACTGGAGACACACAGGCCAACGTCTGTCGGGGTGGGAGGAGGGAAGGGGCAGCATCCACAGGGATCAGGGCTGGGAGAAGGATGCATCGCTGTGCTGGAGTTCTGCATGCTGAGAAGTTCAGAGGTTTTGTACAGACAGACTCTGACTCCCAGGGCAGCACTGCCTTTGACCTGAGGCCATGGAAAAGGCTTCTCCCATTGATGATAGCACTGGGATTAGGAGTGGGTAGCTGGTGAGAAGTTTGTAATATCACAGGGTGGAAAACTGAGAGTTTGGAAGGAGGCAGGTTGTTCTTCTTTACCTTCTTCTTCCTATTTCTCCATGGGTTTGGGTGGTTTTGTGTCATTGGATAAAAAAGTCCCCATTGCGGGCATGGGTGGTTGGGTATTGGGTTAAAAGTAATTTTTAGGTGTAATTTAATATCAATTTAGATGTAATTTAATAATAATCTTTAATAGTAAACATTAAAAGACTATTATAATATTTAATAAAATATCAAATATTAAAATAATAAACACTATTATTGATATTTTAATTTTAATAATAATAATAATTTTTAGGTGTAATTTAATAATAACTAAGGTGTTATTTCTTAATTAGACAGTTTAGTGTTGCAACATGACACGAAATGAACGACACTCACGGGTTGAGATGTCCAAGGTAAAAAAAAAAAGCATGTTTATTTCCCAACCTCGACATTTATAGAATTCCACAGGTCACCATGGATTGGAGGATGAAATTGCCACCTCTCCAACCACACTGGTCAAACCAACAGCCCATCAATTCTCTCCTCCTCCAGAAAGGAATGCAAACCAATCATTATTTACATGAAATGCGCTGCGTGAGAAACTCCATTACAAAAAAGTGAACATCAGAAGGCTCGGAAGAACTTTAGAAAAACAGGGCAACAGTTCAGCCTTAAAAGGCCTTGTAACAAGAGGCAGCCAGCCATTTTGTGCCTTGCCAATGAAATACTGCAGGAATCACTGCTGTGAGGCTGTAGCACTGATAAGAAACAATAAACACCTGAATCTGAATGGGAGCCGTTGTCTCGAGTGCCTTCAATCCTGACCTCGACAGAGGTAGAAAAAGGGAGCCTGAAAGTGGCGTTGCTGGACATGGGGAATGGCTGAGCAGGATGTGATCCCCAGGGGCCTGGCCACTTCTTTCAGATTCATCCTTATTTTCACAGTCAAACAGCAAAAAATCCTCCAGGTTCCTTGGGTGAGGTCACTCTGGGGTTTCTTTTCAGACTCAGGGGCTGTTTTCTCCCAGATCCTTCTAAATGGATTGGAACACTTGAACACTTCCAACTGTGAAATTTTAATTCGTTGGAGTTTGTTTGCTTGAACTGTCTATTTAAAGGATGAAGAATTCCAATATTTTATCCCTTAGACCAAACCTTACATATTATTTCATAGAATTTACGTTTCTGACCATTAAGGTTTGCCTTATAGCAGGAAAGTCCAGCCTCTGGTGGGTAGGAAATAATGGAATCATGGAATGGTTTGGGTTGGAAAGGATCTTAAAGATCATCTCATCCCACCCCAGCCATGGCAGGGACACTTCCCACTGTCCCAGGCTGCTCCAACCTGGCCTTGGGCACTGCCAGGGATCTAGGGGTGGAATTCCATCCCAGCCCCTGCCCACCCTGCCAGAGAGGAAATTGTTCCTTATGTCTGATCTAAACCTGTAGATTTTCAGTTTGAGGCCATTCCCTGGGTGCTGTCCCTGCATCCCCTGGAAATTGTCTCTCTGCAGCTTTCCTGGGGCTCCTGCAGGCCCTGCAAGGCCACCCTGAGCTCAGCCCAAAGCTTCTCCTGTGCAGGTGAACAATCCCAGCTGTGCCAGCCTTTCCTCCCAGCAGAGCTGCTCCATCCCTCTGCCCATCCTGGAGCCTCCTCTGGGCTCTCTGCAGCAGCTCCAGCTCCTCCCTGGGCTGGGCCCAGGCCTGGGGCAGCTCTGCAGGTGGGAAATCACCTGAGGGGGCACAGGGACACAATCCCAATCCCTTTCCTGCTGCCCACCTGCTTTGGATGCAACTCAGGGATTATGGAAATAAGTGGATTTATATAAATATAATATAATATAATATAATATAATATAATATAATATAATATAATATATAACATCACAATATAATTATCTATTATATTATATTAACTATGCAATACATTACATATATAATATATATAACATTTTAGATTTTAGATAAAATTATATATAATTTATATATATATAAATTCATAATATGTGGGATAGCATCCACAGCTTGGGAAAAGCAGGGGTTGGTTTATTCCAATTACACCAATGAGGCTGGAGCAGCAGAGCTTTGAGGTCAGGATATAAATGTCCTATAAGTGACCTCTGAGAGCTGCTGGGAGGGGAATTTTGGCTTCTGATCATGAAGATTTCCACTGGACAAAGCAGTCAGGGAACTGCTGGGAAAACAGCAGCAGGAATAGAACTGAGTTCAGGAATATAATGGGAAAAGCTGATTTTTCCACAGTGTTCAAGTTGTTCTTGGGAGCTCAGGAATGGGAAGGGCATTGTGGATTGGCAAGACCAACCCCTGAGGCAGCATATCCTATAACCTTTCCTGTAAATGAGCTGTATCCTGGAATTTCTCACCTCAGGAACAGGGAATGGGGCTCTCCATCCCATCCAATCCCATCTCCTGGGAGCTGAGAGTTCCTTCCATGGACATTCCAGTCTGGCAGCCCAAAAGCTGAGTAATGCACAGCAGCAGTGCCAGGAGTGGAACAGGCTCAGCTGGAAAGCTGGGAGGGAGCAAAAAGGCAGGAATTTTCCAAAAATCCAAAAAAAAGAAGCTATCACATTTCTGAAAAATCCCCTCACCAGGATTTCTTCTCCTGGGATCCTGAGAAGCCTCAGAGAAAAGAAAAACAATTCTTATCTCATTTGCTTCTCCTGTGTTGTGCTCACCTGTGGAATGTGTTTGGAGATTGTTCACCCACAGGTGATTGTTCCATTGGATTCTGCTGGGAGTTGTTTTCACTCTTTGGCCAATCAGGGCCAAGCTGTGTCAGGACTCTGGAGAGAGTCGCCAGTTTTCATTATTATCTTTTTAGCATTCTGTCTGTATCCTTTCTGTATTCTTTAGTATAGTTTAGTATAGCATTTTTTAATATAATATCATATCATAAAATAACAAATCAGCCTTCTGAGAACATGGAGTCAGATTCATCAATTCCTCCTTCATCCTGGAGACCCCAAAAACACCACAGGAAACCTAAGAGAGTTTGGCTGCCAGAAAAGCTGCATTCCTAATTCTCTTAGGAAAACCCTGTTCCAAAATGTGCTCTGTGTGTGTGTGCAGGGCTGGCACCTGGGCCATGCAGGAAATATTCCCAGTTTGTCACAGCCACAGGGAGAGGTCCACGTCCCTGGCACAAAGAAGAGCTGGGCTCTGGCCCAAGGGTGGGAAAGGTGCAGCCTGGAACCGCAATTGCCTTTCCCAAAATGCTGATTAAGCCAGTGAAGGAAGGAATTCCCCCCTCCGGGCTCCCAGCCGGGGATGGGGCAATGAGGTGATGCCACACAGGGAGCCCGGCTGTCCCCACCCCAGTTCCAGCCCTTCCCCAGCCTCCCTGGAGAATTCCCTCCCCAGGGACAGGGCATCCCCTCGGCCATGCCTCCCTCTCCTGGAACTCAGGGGAAATTCAGAGGGACCAGGCTGTGTTTGCACACATGAGCAATGTGGGGAAACATCGGGATTTGGGGCATTTCAAATATCAGCTGCATTGACTAACATAAAATAAAATATAACAAAACAAAATAAAATAAAATATCAAATTAAAATAAAATAAAATATCAAAATAAAATATCAAATTAAAATAAAATAAAATACAAAATAAAACTGAATAAAAATTAGAAATAAATAAAAATAAATTTAAAATAAAAATTAAAATAAAATAAAATATAAAATAAAATATCAAAAATAAAATATCAAAATAAAATAAAATATCAAATTAAAATAAAATAACGAATTAAAAGAAAATGAAATGAAATAAAATAAAATATCAAAATAAAATGTCAAATTAAAATAAAATACAAAATAGAATAGAATAAAAATTAGAAGTAAATAAAAATAAAAATAAATTTAAAATAAAAATTAAAATAAAATAAAGTAAAATGAAATAAAATAAAATATCAAAATAGAATAAAATTTAAAATATAATAGAATTAAAATAAAATAAAATATCAAAATAAAATATCAAATTAAAATAATATACAAAATAGAATAGAATAAAAATTAGAAGTAAATAAAAATAAAAATAAATTTAAAATAAAAATTAAAATAAAATAAAGTAAAATGAAATAAAATAAAATATCAAAATATCAAAATAAAATATCTAATTAAAATAAACTAAAATAACAAATTAAAAGAAAATAAAATGAAATAAAATAAAATATCAAAATAAAATATCAAATTAAAATAAAATACAAAATAGAATAGAATAAAAATTAGAAGTAAATAAAAATAAAAATAAATTTAAAATAAAAATTAAAATAAAATAAAATATCAAAATAAAATAAAATATAGAATAGAATAAAATAGAATAGAATTAAAATAAAATAAAACTAAATAAAATAAATATAAAATAAAAATTAAAATAAAATATAAAAAAAATGAAAAATAAAATAAAATAAAACAGTGAGAGGGAATTTTATACAGACATGGAGTGATGGAACTGGGGGAAATGGTTTTAAACTGCCAGAGGGCAGGGCTGAGTGGGATTTTGGGAATGAGGAATTGTTCCCTGGCAGGGTGGGCAGGGGCTGGGATGGAATTCCCAGAGCAGCTGGGGCTGCCCCTGGATCCCTGGCTGTGCCCAAGGCCAGCTTGGAGCAGTCTGGGACAGTGAAAATGTTCTTATCCATGGCAGGAGGTTGGATTTAAAGGATCTCTGAGGTCCCTCCCAACCAAAACCATTCCATGATTCTCAATATTCCCTTTGGTCCTCAGTGAAATGATCTCCTGTGCCAAGGGATTGATTTCCCAGGCTCTGTGAGAAGTTTTGCACTGTCCATGGAAATTTAGATCTGTTCCAACCCCTATGGATCAGAGCAGCTTGGAGAGGAGCCAGGCTTAGAGCCAGGCCTAAATCCTGTCCCCCTTCTCTGATCCAGAGTCCCCAGAAGGTCCCTCAATGGCACCAAGGGAACCCCAGAAACCTCCAGCTCCTTTTTTCTGCACCCTGGCAACACCTCCTGCCTTATTTAAAACCCCAAATGTGGAACCACCTGAACCCAGAAGCTCTGGGTGCCTTCAGTGCCAGCCTTTCCCATGGGGCAGTTTTTAAAATTGTCCCAGTGTTGAGCTCAAGCCTCTGCTCAGACTCAAACAATTTCTTTTCCTTTTCTTTCCTTCCCATCATCATCTTCCCCTGGGAAAACCCAGAGGGAATCACAATCTCTACAAAACCTGGGAAATTTACCCGAACTTGCCCTTTTCCAGAGACACCCAAAAAATTCCTTGGTTTGGAGCCAAAGATCCCAACTATTTCAAGGCTTTTCTATCATCCCTATCCTTTCCTTTTTCAGCTGAACTTACCTGGCTGAAAATTCCAGCAGGAGATTAAAAGGAAAGGTTTTCCATTCCCTTGGAACAGGCCCTAAAAGAAGCTGCTGTGTCTGTGGGTTATTTTACTTTAAATTAATTTATTTTTTATTATTTAAGTTATTTTTTAAATTTTTAAAGCTATTTCTTTTTGTATAATTAAAAAAAAATATATAATTTAATATATAATATACAATTTTAAATTAAAGTCTGTACAGCTTAAAGACAATTTAGTTCCCTGGATCTGTTTTTTTTTAAATTATCTTAAAACTAAAATTTTTGAATTCATAATCTCTATTTGGAAGGGATTCATAAATGTTCATTTAATTGCTAAACCACTGATGTCTGTCTAGCACTAAACATTCTACCAGTTTAATAATGTACATTTTAAAAGCTTCCTACCTTCATTATTTATACTCCAGGGTCAATAATTATGTGTTATTCATTGCAGGATATTTTTTTTTTCCAAACAAGTAGCAGCAGGGATAATTTCAGGTGCACTGGGTAGGCTGGCCTAAAAATTGGTTATTGGGAAGGCTAGGATGGGTTTAATGGCTTAAAACAGAAGTTTAGAGAGGTAGATCAGCTTAAAAAAATCCTTTTTTGTGCATATTTGGTCAGGAGAAGTTTTTGGGGTGAAGTTTGAAGGAGAAGGACATGAGGAACAAGAAAATTGGGAGTTACATCAGCAATAACTACAGGGAGCATCATAGAGAGGAGGTTTTGGAATGAAGGCCTGTAGGGAACATCC
The DNA here is from genome assembly GCF_023055355.1 of Agelaius tricolor. Lineage (NCBI taxonomy): Eukaryota > Metazoa > Chordata > Aves > Passeriformes > Icteridae > Agelaius > Agelaius tricolor. Next base: position 1,650,721 of record NW_027269267.1, on the reverse strand, counting down.
AGCTTTCCAAGGAAAGTCACTTTTGAGGGCAGAGAAAACCCTGCCACATCTGCCTGATGTCATTTTGTCTGGAATTCCACCTCCCCTACTCTGAGACCCTCCATGACCAAACCTAAGGAGCTGCTTCATCTCTCAGTGCAGAGCACTTGGGTGGTAACTCTTTTTATAGAATTCATAATTCATGAGACTCATTCAACATCTCCCCAACCTTTTTCTGCCCCTGTTTCATGTGGGATTTCTCCCCCTGCGCCTTCCTGCCACTTTTCCAGGCCCTTTTTTTCCCCCATGGAGCAAATTTGCAATCCCAAAAGTATTTGATCCAGCCCTCAGACAGGAGTTCAGTCGTGCCAGGTCTTGTTTATTCAGTTGTGATTCAGTGAGGCTGGGCAGCAAACATCCAACAAAGAGTCTGAAAATTCCTGATAAGGATCAGTCTCCAGAGGAGGAAAATTCCTGCTTGGAGCCCGAGCCTTGCACAGAGAGGTCAATGAAGGAGGCCTTCAGAATCAACAAATCCCAGAGTGGTTTGGGTGGGAAGGGATCTTGAAAATCACCCAGGGCCAGCCCTGCCATGGCAGGGACACCTTGAACTGTCCCAGGCTGCTCCAGCCCCAGTGCCCAGCCTGGCCTTGGGCACTGCCAGGGATCCAGGGGCAGCCACAGCTGCTCTGGGAATTCCATCCCAGCCCTGCCCATCCTGCCAGGGAACAGTTTCTCCCTATTTAAATTTATTTTACATTATCCTCATCTCTCTGCACCTCCTGAGACTTGTAGGGATTAGAAGAGGCTCTGGGACATCCCAACCCCATGGGATTTTCACAGATCTGTCACCTGGGTCGTGCCCTTCATGCTGGAGCATTTTGTGGTCAGGAGCAGCCACAATTTGGATAAATGGAACTGGAAACCCAAAGTCCAGGTGCCTGTGACACCCTCTGCCAGTTCTAGGCTCAGTCCAGTCCTGCTCTTAAGCTGTGATTTGGGTTTAGCTGTATTAATAACCCCAATTTGTGAAAGAGGTTTTACAGTGACCTCTGTGAGCCAGAGAGAAGTTTGATCCCTGTTTGATCCCTGTCTACCCCTGAAAGAATTTCCTACCAAGGTCGTTGACAAAGAAACCAAGAGAGAAAGAAGGAGAAATAAGAGAAACCTGCAACTGCCTGTTCCGATAAACACTTTGTTTGTCTCTCGTGACCAATGGGTAAAGTGTAAATTTCTGAGTTTTGTAAGAAAAAAAGTATAAAAATAAGTATAAAAAGCAAGCATGCCATAATAAAAACAGTTTGAAGCCTTCTGAAAATGCAGTGTGTTGTTTTGTATTGTCTCAGTCTCAACTGCAACATCAATAAAGTCAGTGTGTCCAGCTGTGACTCCTCAAGAAATCTGTGCATTCAAAACATGATTAAATCCTGATTTCTTTAAACTTTCCACCATGGCTAATCCAGAAAAAAATTTACCTTGAGACCTATATTCACAAAAAGGTGAAAACCAGAAATGGAGAAATATTTATTTTGTCTCTTAAGCTTGACTTTGTTCCTCAGGCTCTTTGCTGGACACAAAAACGTGTATTGAGAAAAAGGAGAAAACCAGAGATGGAGAAATATTTATTTTTTATCTCTTAAGCTCGACTTTGTTCCCCAGACTCTTTGCTGCTCTCAGCTTGGGAGAAGACCTTGCTTAGCAGATTCTGGCTGTGCTTTCCCGTTGCTCCTTCAGCAGCTCCAGCCTTGCCCCATCGATCACGGCGTTGCAGCCGAGGGTGTTAATCGACTCAGAACATTTAATTAGGCCTGGTTTCAGCCCAGCATTTTACAAGCCCAGTGCTGGAACGAGCACAATGCAGCATCTTTCAAACCATGCAGAAACAACACAATGGTTTCAGCACTGCTATTGCAGCAGCATCAATAAAACCCCTCGAGCGTGCCCGGAGCCAATGGCCAGGAGGATTCTCCGCAGCTCTTTCATCCAGGATGAGCAGCTTTGTTCCGAAATTCCTCGCTGCCTTTTTGCTGCCTCCCTAATGACCACTTCAGTGGGCTCCCAGGAGAGTGCCTGAGTCAGAGCCAGCTCGAAAACTGCTGAGGAAACATCCTCCCTTACTGGAAATGATTCCCAGCAAACTGCCCTGCTCCATATTTAGACTGACGGAGCCGAGGGCTCGCAGGGCTTGGGATTCTGCTCCTGCTGAAAAGGGATTGCCTTGGTCCCACCAAGAGCTCTGCAAAGCTCAGCAGCAAATCTTGGTGGCCACCAGCAAGAGCTGGACTGGGCCAGTTGACCTTGTGGAGTCTGGCCTGGGCCACAAATGTGAGGTCCATTTTATATAATTCCTGATTTTAATCCTGCTTGGGATTCTGCCCCTGCTGAAAAGGGATTGCCTTGGTCCCACCAAGAGCTCTGGATTTGCTCAGGAGCAAATTTTGGTGGCCACCAGCAAGGGGTGGATTGGGACAGATGAACTTGTGGAGTCTGGCCTGGGCCACAAATGTGAGGTCCATCTTGTAATTCCTCATTTAATCCTGCTTGGGATTCTGCTTCTGCTGAAAAGGAATTGCCTTGGTTTGGTCAAGAGCTCTGCAAAGTTTAGCAGCAAATTTTGGTGGCCACCAGCAAGAGCTGGGTTGGGACAGACAACCTTGTGGAGTCTGGCCTGGGCCACAAATGGGATGTGAAGTCCATCTTTAATTTCTGATTTAAATCCCGCTTGGGATTCTGCTCCTGCTGAAAAGGGATTGCCTTGGTCCCACCAAGAGCTCTGCAAAGCTCAGCAGTAAATTTGGGTGGCCACCAGGAAGAGCTGGATGTGGCCAGCTGACCTTGTGGAGCCTGGCCTGGGCCACAAATGGGATTTGAGGTCCAGCTTTTAATTCCTGATTGTGGGAGAGCAAGTTTAGTCACTCTGGTCTGAATCCATGGTTTCAATCTGAAGCAGTATTTTCCTTTCTTATATTAAACACCAACAACTTATTTTCCACTTATTTCTCCTCAGAGAAATAGCAAACCAGCAATTAACAAAACACAAGGACTTCTAAGGTCGCTGGAGAAGAGAAAATGCCTGTCCAGTGTTATACAAAAAGAACAAAAATCTGCTTTTTTTATTCTGCTTTTCTTATTCTGCTTTTCTTATTCTGCTTTCCTTATTCTGCTTTTCTTGCTTAGCTCAGTGTCTATTAAAGAGATAACAGTGGCTGCAAGCAAACCACAGGCAGGAAATTTTCTTTTATTTTCATGTAAGGAGGAGATTTGTTGAGTCTGGGTTGCTTAGGAAGCTGTCTAAAGCAGTTTTATTTTTAGAACTAATGAAAAATATTTACCAAGGGGGAAAAGTGACTCCCTGGACCTCCCCGTGCTCGTTCTCCATATTTAGAAGATGATGCTTCCCAAAAGTCCCAGTTTTGCCCAGTTGTGTTCCCATGGCAGGGGCTGGAACTGGAGGATATTTAAGGTGTCCTCCAACCCAAACCATCCAATGATCATTTGGGATTGCTTTGAAAATCCCAGTGTGCAGGGACAGGGCAGGAGAGGTGGTTGGGGGCAGCCAGTTCAGGATCCCTGCGAGGTCCCAAAGATCCTCAGCTGGAAGTCCCTGTGGTTCCTAAACATCCATGAGGGCTTTTCCTGGTCTTTCCCAGCTCCTGGTCCTGTCAGGTGCTGTTCCCTGCTTTTCCTGCATTAACCCCACTGGAGGAACCCCTTTCATCAGCTCTTGGAATTTCATTTGTCCCAAACCCCTCCACAAGCAGCTCCTTTCTCCCCCTCTCTGCCCCCCAAAACCTCTGGGAATTATCCCTTTTTTATCCCCTTCCAGGAATAGCCATGTTGCAAATGCAAGCATTGAGAAAACAGGGGCTGCTGTAATTAAGACCATTTATCTGCTGTAATTAAGAGGATTTATCTTGGATTTTGTAAGAGGTGTCTCACTCTGAGCAAGAGTGTCTGGGTTGGAAATTGGATTAGAAATCCAGGTTGCTCAATTCCAAGAGGTTGGATGGATTGGGCCCTCTCCAGGTCTAAAAAGAAGTTTGAGCTTAATTTGGGGTCTAGACCTTGCAAATTCATTCCTGGATCTTTTCCATAACAGCCTAGAGAACAAATCTGGGAATGAAGCAAGGCAGGGAGGTAAGGTAGGATAAAGTCTGAAGACATCTGGAAAATATGAAGCCAGTGAGTCAGGGGAGCAGAAAAGCCTCACTGCTGCCTTGGGTGAGTTCAGTTCTGCTCCTGCCTCTGCCACAGGGTCCCTGCCTGGTGAATAAATCTGAGGATTTTTCCCAAATCATGAATTCCTCATTTTCCACAGGCCAAACCGAAGGCCCGGTGTTTGCCAAAGTGTTAAAACCCAGAATTTCAATCAGATTTCAGTCTGTTCTTGGATGCTGGTTATCAGTGATGAGAAGGCTGAAAAATAAAACTCTCAGGCTCTTCAAAATGGAAAATTCAAATTCCTAAATTCAAATGAATTTCTAAATTCAAATTTCAAAATTCAAATGTTCTGCAGCCGTGGAGCTGGGCCAAAGGCTGGACTGGATGTTCTTGCAGGTGTTTTAACACAAGGGTGTTGCAACCTCTCCTTCCAGCAGGGCACAAAGAGTTAAAAATCCCTCTTTTTGGAGCCCCTTCCAGGCCACCTTACCACAGGAAAGGCAATGAGGAAACTGATAGTCTCTATCTGCAGAGCAGGCTCTGGGTTGTGCAACAAGCAGTGCCTGGACTCACACTTCAGGACTCATAACTCCTCATTATTTGTGTGCAGCCCATCCTGTGCTGGAGGAAACAGCAGCTCAGGGGGAAAAAAAACCCCAAAACCAGCTTTGAAAGCTGTCATGAGGCAGCACAGAAAGGCCACAAATAAAAGTTGCACAATTCCAGTTTCTGAGCATTGGCTTCGAAACCTTAAAAGTTATTTTAATTACCGAGGGGTTTGTTTGTTTGTTTGTTTGTTTGTTTGTTTGTTTGTTTGTTGAGGGTGATTGCTTTCAGTCATGCAAGCAGGTCAGGAGCCAATTCTTTCCTGGATCCAAAGGGAGGGATGATCCTGCCTGGCTGGGCTGGTGTTGGAGTTCTGGACACTGAGAATTCCAGACTTTCTGTGCTGCCAGGCACTGACCCCCAAGAGAACACTGCACTGACCTGAGGCCCTGGAGAAGCTTCCAAAATTCAAGAATAAAACTGAGATTAAAGGTGTGGAGTTTGAATAGAAGTGTGTGATATCACAGGGTGGGAAACTCAGAGTTTAAGGGTTTAGAATACAGGAATAGATAGAAAGCAAGATGGAGGTTTTAGGGTGGAGGCTGCTCCTTCTTCTTCTTCACCTTCTTCTTCTTCTTCTTCTTCTTCTTCTTCTCCTTCTCCTTCTCCTTATCTTTCCTTCTTCTTCACCTTCTTCTTCCTTCTTCTTCACAGGTTTGGGTGGTATTTTGTAATTAGACAAAAAAGTCCACATTGCAGACAGTAATTAGTTATTAAGTTAAAAATAAAAATAATGTAAGTATCATTTCTTAATTAAATAGTATAACCTTAAAAACCTCGTAATAAAAAATAAGTAACCATTTTGTTCCTTATTAATAAAAAACAACAGAACTCACTGCTGTGAGACTATAACATGAATAAGAAGAAATAAACATCTCAACCTGAACACAAATTATCCTCTCAAATACTTTCAATCTCAAACTCAACAAAAACAAATTAAAAAAAACCACAAAAAAAACCCCAAAACAAAACAAACAAAAAAAAAAAAATCAAACACCAAAACCCAACAGGTTGAGATCACATAAAACAGGGACAAGGGACAAGGGCCTGATCCATGGGGGAGGTGGAACCCCACACCGCATCCCTGTGGTTAAACCTCTCCTTCCCCACGCTCTCTTCTCCCAGAAAGTGCAAACTTTGCTCTGGGAAAGTCCTGCTTGGCACAGGCCCAGATCTGTCCAGGGACTTGGTGAGGAGTGAATAAAGAGGAGCAAATTGCCAGGCAGCCCTGGGCCTGGTGTTGCTCTGTAAACACAGCAGAGGGATCTGTTTGTGCTGCTCAGGGAGCTCAGGGCACAGCCCCAGCTACGCCTGGCGACTCCTGACTTCCAGATAATTCTGTATTCCTGGGATCTGTGCTGGAGCTGCCCCTCCAGATCCTGGAAATAATCCCTGAGGGAGATCCAGCTACTTCCAGAAGGTATTTTCCATAGGTGGAAGGGGCCAGAGGGACGGGACTGATTTACCCTGCCCTGTGCTCCATCCCAGCAGGCTCGGTATTCCCTGACCCCACACAGCAGGGAACAGCAATTCCCTCCCAGTCTTGTTCCTAAACACCCTCAGAGGGGCTGCAAACAGCCTGGGTGGGCCAAAGCCCTGCTTCCAGCAGGACAAGGCACCAAAAACCACAGGGAGATGGGTGAGGCATCCAAGAGCTGCAAGGGAATGCAGAGAGATCCAAGGAGTCTCCAGCTGCACCAAGGGAAATCCAGGCTGGAGAGCAGGGAAAAGGTTTTTCCAGCAAGGGTGAGAAAGTTCTGGAATGGCTGCCCAGGGAGGTGGTGGAGTCCCCATGCCTGGGTGTGTTTAACAAAGCCTGGATGTGGCACTGGGTGCCAGGGTTCAGTTGAGGGGTTGGGGCTGGGCTGGACTCCATGGCCTTGAAGGTCTCTCCCAACCTGGTCATTCTGGGAATTCTGGGAATTCTGTGAAGGAGATGCAGAGAGATCCCAGGGAATGCAGAGAGATCCCTGCCACTGTTCAAAAGACAGAATGGATTGGAACTATGGAATCACAGAATGGTTTCAGTTGGAAAGGACCTTAAAGATCATCTCATCCCCACCCCTGCCATGGCAGGGACACCTCCCACTGTCCCAGGTGCTCCCACTGTCCCCAGTGTCCAGCCTGGCCTTGGGCACTGCCAGGGATGCAGGGGCAGCCCCAGTTGCTCTGGGCACCCTGTGCCAGGGCCTGCCCACCTTTAAGCAAAAAATTTCTTCCTATCATCCCATCCAACCCTTGCCAACATGCAACCTAAAATTCCAGGGGGGGCAGCCAGAAGGTCCCCAGGACCTTGTGCTTCCATGGAATTCCAGTGGGTGGGACATTCACAGAGTGGATTAGGAGAGGGGTCTTCCATCTTCACCCAAACCCCTGTTCAGGGGCAGGACAGCAGCACAGCAGAACAAGGACATCCTCCATCACATCTCCTGAATGGTGCTGAGGACACAGGAACAAAACCCGGGAGAGCCCCAACCTGTGGTGCCCAAAAACTCCTGAAATCACAGGAAACAGGCAGTGGGAGCCTCATGTGGTAAACACAGCAGATAAAACCACAAGAGGCTGATTCCTTATCAGACATATCAACACCTAGCTCAGAATCATAAAAATCCAGAGTCATAAAATCCCAGAATCCCCAAATCCCTGGGGCTGGCCCAGCCCTGCCAGCCCATGCAGTGCCATGGGCACCTTGGGCACCTTGTGTGCCCATGGGCACCTTGTCCCCAGCCCAGAGCACTCAGTGCCACCTGCAGGGGACACCTGCAGGGCTGGGCACTGCAAAGCTCCCTGGGCAGCCCCTGCCAAGGCCTGAGCTCCCTTGCCATGGGCAAATTGCTGCTGCTGTCCAAGCTGAGCCTGCCCTGCTTAGAGGAAGGAGAGAAGGGAAAAGGGAGAGAGGAAAGGCTAAAGCTGTGTTTGTACAGGAGGAAGCCATCCTGAATTTTTATCTGTTGGAATCTGACACGCAGGGAACTCTCAGAACTTTGGGCCTGGAAGCCAAAGCTTAGAATGAAACCCAGGATTTGATCTGAGACCTTGGGAAAGGCTCCCAAACTGAGGTGCTGGAAGGGAGAATGGAGATATATGGTTTAAAGAAGAGACAGGTTAAGCTAAGGAAGGGAAAGTTTAGAGTTTTAGAATTTAAGATATAAAAATAAAAGTAGTTCCAGAGGTAAACAAGGAGTTTAGAATGCAGCACTGTAGGTTTGTTTGTCAGAACATGATTGGCTAAAAAAGCTCACACTGTTAACAGGGGTCCATAAAACAAAATATTTAAAGATTAAGCAAAAAACATAAATATCCTTGTTAGTAGAGTTTTATTAGTCAATAAATCCTTTAAAAGTCTTGTAACTAAGGGTCTTGTTACCTTCTAAGTTATACAGTGAAGATGTGAGCTCAACCCACCCTTTCTGTCTATGTAAAAGATAAGAACAAGAAATCACATCATCTAAAAAACTCAGGAGTCCTGTCTCTAAATAATACAAAATTCCTTCCAAAATCCCCATATTTATCCTTTAAACATTCTCTGGGCAAGCTTCTGGGTGACCAGGGCAGTTCATTTGCTGCCTTATTATGGATTTGGGAGTGTTCAGTGCTGGTCCTTCAGTAAAAATGAGATTGAATGTTCCTCCTGTTGGGTTCAGCCATTTGATGGCTGGACAATTATTCCATTTTCTCATTTGCTGAAATGACCTCATCACCTGCTCAGGAGCAAATTGTCCCTTCAGTCGTTGTTTTACATGACCTGGTCACGTTTGCTTTGTACTGAAGTGAATTTGCTTTGTCTAATTGAGAGTTTTCATAAATCCTCTGACAAGTCTTAAGATCAGAACTCTGAGCTTGGTTCTCTCATCTCTCACCTGTCTGGACAAATTGGTTCCCTTGTTTACACCCTGGTCTTGGATAAAACAAATGCTTAACAAAAAATAATCAAAAATCTGAAATAATGACAAATGTCTTCTATTCCTATTTATTTCACACTTTAAAACTTTGTTCTTTCAGATGATTTAATTGACTCAGAGTCCTCACACTTATCAAAGCTCTTGGCACCGACAGTATAACACATTCAAGTCAAACTAAATAGAGTAAATAATGGTTTTAACAATCTATAAAATGAAATTGCATTTGTAGGATATTTTAGCTCAAAAATCATTTAATTCCAACCCCCTTGCCATGGGCAGGGACCCCTTCCACTAGTCCAAGCCCTGTCCAAGCTGGCCTTGGACACTTCCCAGGATCTCCACAGCTTCCCTAGACAAAATTCAGGTTTATAAAGGAGTCACACCTTCCTCAGCTCTTCGGGGATGTGCCCATAAATTCCCAAGTGGAGCAGGAGAAAACACCAGTGCTGGCTCCAAACCATCCCAGGGAATCCACCCTCATGGATCCTCAGCTCCCAGTGCTGCAGGAACATGGAGACACCAAATTCCTGCTGTTTTCTCCCTCCTCAGCCCTTGGCACGAGCACAGGGCTTTCTGTGCCGTGTAAAAACATCCAGGCTTTAATTGGCCCTATCCTGAGAGCCCCAGCAAAGTGCATTTCCCTCTCACTTCAAAGCCTCCCCCACTTTCCTGGAGCTGATTTTCTTCCTGCTCCACTGCCTTGCCCAAAATCAAGACGTCGAGCTCAATCACCCTCCAGCTGCAGCAAGGAAAACAGATTCCATTACCTGCTGGAACTGGGTTAACCCCAGGTATAGGCTGGATTTTTTGGGTTGGTTTTGTTGTTTTTTTCTTTTTTTTTTTTTTTTCCTTTTTCCTGGGCTGGAAATTATCCATTACTGCATAATAAAACGGAAATTGAAAGCAGTTCCCTTTCCCTTTGCTCCTAAAAATTGGTGTTTCAGCTCCGGGGAGGAATTCACGGGCCCAATCACAAAGCCTGAGTGTGGCTGCTCTCTAATTAAATTGGAGCAGCTCTATTTTCCAGCAGCAAGGATATTCCTTGGAATGAACCTCCACGCTGGGGATCTGAGCAGTTCCAATTAGGAGAGCTCTGCTTTGAGCTCTCCCAAGCCCAAACACACAGCGTGGCTTTGTGCCCTCGCCCATTAAACTGGAAATACAAACCCCCTCTCTTGGTGCTTCAAATAAGCTCCAGGAGATGCCTTTCCTGCAAGTTTGAAGTCTCATTCTTCACATAAGATTGAGCTAAATTGGTGATTTCCATGAGTTTTTGATGGAATTAGCAGAGTGGGGTGTGTCCGTTTTGATTAAATGGTTCCATGCCTTGTTTTGTTGGGTTTAATTGCTGCGGTAATTAGGCGCTCACAGGACACTCTGATTCCTTGAAAACAGCACCCACTTTTTCCCTGCCTTGCATTCCCTGGCATTTCCACTCTGCTGAGGAAATAAATTGCTCCATAAATTTAAGAAAAACTGACCATAATCGTGGAGAGAAATGCATGAGGAGAGCATTAAGAAAATCAAGGCAGACCCTCCTGTACTTGGCCTTCCTTGCCATGCAATATCCCAGATGAATGGCACACTTTAATGACCAGCTAATTAAAATGGAATGGACTTGCCATTGCTACTGTCTGTGCTTTATTTGAGCTCAAGGTAGAGCCTCGATTTTCACTTAATTTGGCTGTTTTGGGGGATGTTTTGCATTCAGTAAAGTGACCTAGAACATGCATTTGCTGCTGTTGCTGATAAAAATAAGTTGATAAAACCAAAACCATGGATTTTTCAGCTCTCTCCTTCTATTTGTTATTGCTGCTATTCCCAGTTTCCTCTTCCCTCCCTCCTTAATTCCTCCAGAGTCCTGTTCTCCTGTAGAAGGAGGAGAAATGTCCTTTAAAACCCCCCAAAACAACCCAGTGGGTGCTGTGCAAGTGATTAGACAGGCTTGCAAACTATTAATAGGAACTGCATTGCTAATTTGATTAACCCCTCATTATCATTATGTATTAATTACCACAGCTCTGCCATTGAGGGCTGATCTCAAGCTCTGACAGCAGCAATTCCCTGAGCACAGCTTGTGGTTGCTGAGTGTGATCAGGGCTCAGCACATTCCTGATTCCTGAGAGGTGTGGGGTGGCTGAAGCTGCTGGAATCCCTCCTATGGAAATTCAGTGGGAAAACGAGAATTCAGAGTGGAGCCACAGCAAGGAATCCCTGCTGCCAGGGCCTGGGAATGGATCCAAGCAGGAATCAAGGTCTGGATGCTCTCCCTTTGTTGGTGGGACAGGAACCCCTCAGGGAAGCAAATCCCAGAGGACTGAACTCTCCTTTTACCACCCCCAGGTGACTCTGGGTGGCCAAGGCAGGGAGCAGCAAATCTCATCCCCTCTGGCAAGGGGGTGACAAGGGAGTGACATGGGGGTGACAAGGGAGTGACATGGGGGTGACACCAGCGTCCTCACCAGGGAGCAGCCTGACCCTCCTGCTCCTGGAGCTCCTCCATCCTGATGCCCAAACAGCTCCAAAAGCTTGTTGGGCAGCAAAATCCCTTTATCCCAGCTGATCCAAGGGCAAACAGGGCTCTGACATCTTCTGGAGCTCAGGCTCCAAGGATGGTCCTCAGCTTTCGGGAACTCTTGGGCACTGCTGACGTTTCTTCCTCTGGCCTCTCATCCCTCACAGAAAATTCATCTTTCCCATTTTTAACCTCACAGAAACTTAATTTTCACATTTTTAACATCCAGAGATGTTCACATTTTTTAACCTCATTTTTTCCCATTTTTAACCTCCCAGAAACTTCATTTTTCCCATTTGTAACCTCACAGGAACTTAATTTTTCACATTTTTAACATCCAGAGATGTTCTGGAGCTCAGGCTCCAAGGATGGCTCTCACCTTTTGGGAAGTCTTGGGCACTGCTGAGGTTTCTTCCTCTGGCCTCTCATCCCTCACAGAAACTTGATTTTTCATATTTTTCCCATTTATAACCTCACAGAAACTTCAATTTTTTTGCATTTTAACATCCAGAGATGTTCTGGAGCACACGCTCCAAGGATGGCCCTCAGCTTTTGGGAGGTGTTGAGCACTGCTGAGATCTCTTCCCTTGACCTCTCATCCCTCACAGAAACTTCATTTTTCCAATTTTTTCCCATTTTTAACCTCACAGAAACTTAATTTTCACATTTTTAACATCCAGAGATGTTCTGGAGCTCAGGCTCCAAGGATGGCCCTCAGCTTTTGGGAACTCTTGGGCACTGCTGACGTTTCCTTCTCTGGCCTCTCATCCCTCACAGAAACTTCATCTTTCCCATTTTTAACCTCACAGAAACTTCATCTTTCCCATTTTTAACATCCAGAGATGTTCACATTTTTTAACCTCATTTTTCCCCATTTTTAACCTCCCAGAAACTTCATTTTTCACATTTTTAACATCCAGAGATGTTCTGGAGCTCACACTTCAAGGATGGCCCTCAGCTTTTGGGAGGTGGTGGGCACTGCTGAGATCTCTTCCTCTGGCCTCTCATCCCTCACAGAAACTTGATTTTTCCCATTTTTCCCATTTTTAACCTCACAGAAACTTAATTTTCACATTTTTAACATCCAGAGATGTTCTGGAGCTCAGGCTCCAAGGATGGCTCTCACCTTTCGGGAAGTCTTGGGCACCGCTGAGGTTTCTTCCTCTGGCCTCTCATCCCTCACAGAAACTTCTTTTTCCACATTTTTAACATCCAGAGATGTTCACATTTTTTAACCTCATTTTTTCACATTCTTTTACCTCATTTTTTTTCACATTTTTAACCTCCCAGAAACTTCATTTTTCACATTTTTCGCATTTTTAATCCTTGTTTATTGTGTCTTGCTTCAGGTTGTTTCCACAGGCATCGGGGAATGAAACCTCCTGCAGCATGTGGGGCTCAGCCAGAGTTTTTCTGGTTATTTAGAAAACTCAAGCTCACTTCTGAGTTAATTCTGTGAAACTCCACTTTTAGATAAGTTTGAAATAAGCTCCAAATTTCTTGCCTTGTGTCTAAAGTGGCTGTGTAACTCCAGAGCAGGTCCTGCAGGAAGCCTGTGATTTATTTACAGCAGGAAAAGCAACCATGTGGAATAATAATTCATCATTTACATTAAACCTGTATTATTATCCAGACTATTTTAGCAGTGCACCACCACAACACTCTGCTTCCCTTTAATTTTTTTGCCTTCTGGCCTGGGTACAATAAAAACAATTGTTCAGAACACAGCAAAAGTGAGGTTATGTCAGTCAGCCTGAGCTGCAGCTCCATAGAAAGATGTTTTCCAGTCATAAACCCAACAATCATTCATTCATTCATTCATTCATTCATTCATTCATTCATTCATTCATTTATTCCTTGCAAATTCCAGCAAACACTTTGGAGGCCTCTTTGTGATCCAGGCAGTGTTTTATTGGCCTGGAAGCCTCCAGGGAATGCCATAAATCCATGTAACCTGTGCTACCATTTGTGTCTGGGTCCTGGATTGAGCTGGAGTGTGCTTCAAGCTCACACAGAAGCTGCCCAGCTCTCTGTGGATCACAGACATAAAAAGCAGCTCAGATCCATTAATTAATAAATTCTACAAATTAGAATTGGTCTCTCCCTGGGATCAGTTCTGCTCCATTTGCACCTTGCAGTTCATTGTCCCATCCCAGCTTTAGCCCCTGCAGTCCCACCCTGCTTGTTTTTCTCTCTCCAGCCCACGGGGTTTGTGCTCTGGGGCTGAGATTTGGATCATTTGTCCTTGGTGCCCAGCTGGAGCAGGAATTGTTTTGTCTCCCTGCTCTGTGCACAGAGCTCACCATCCCAGAATGTGAACCCAGCCCCACACACTAAAGCAGCACAGAACCTGAAAAATAGAAAAGCCAAAACCTGAGGCATCACCAAGGGGTGTTAGCTGCAGCAGCAGTGGGATACTCAAGCCCAAATTTTGCTCCTTCCACCTTTCTATCCCCAGTTTCTTTGGCTTTTCCATGAAGTTTTGTATTTTTGCACTGCAGCAGCTCCCGGGAGTGTTTGAATTTCCTGTGACAGGCTTGGGACACAAAACTCCCTCAGGTCTGGGTGTGGAATTCACCCTCCTGGGGATTAACAGTTGTGACAAAGGAGAATTTTTTGCAGAGCTGCTGAGGGGGTTATTCCATGGATTCTGGATCAAATGGGACATTAACATTACCACAGGAACTGGCAAGGAACTGCTGAGGAAATGTCCATTAATTTCCCATCTGAATGATCACTGCCTAGCACAACATAAATGTCATAAATCACCGCCCTTAATCTTGAGCAGAAGTGACTGCTCTGAAAGGAGCCTTTTGTCCAAGGCCCAGCGGGTCTGAGATGTGAAGAAAGGACTCATAAAAAAAAAAAAAAAAAAGGAGAAAATTCCCTTGAAACGGGAGTTTGGCTTTGACCCTCCGAGAGCAGCAGTCAGCCTGGTGAAATATCTGAAGGGTGTTTTGTTTTTTGTGGAGCAATAAACCACAGTGAGCTTCCAGCCTGTGGTGTCTCACAGAAATTGTTGGAAATCACATGGGTGAGCGAGTGGCACGGCAGAAATGTTTGGCACCGCACCCAAACTCGCCGGACAAATGAGCGAAGAAAGGAGAATTTCTTACACAAGTGGAACCCAATTAACGTCGGAAAAAAAAAAAGCTTGTCAGATTTATGGGTCAATTTGTCTCGGGGAGAAGTGCAGGGCTGACCCTTTCTTGTACTTTCTGGGTGAGTTCATTAAGAAATTCACTGGTTAAATCTGTTTTACAGTCAGGGGCACGTCCGCAGTTCTAAGTCCAAGTCAAGGGTGGAGCTGGAGTGGCAGAACTGCTAAAAACACAGGAATTATTGGATCAATCGCTCCAGAGATTCAGGTGATCAGCTAAATTGATTGATTCATTGATTACCTACATTGATGCAGAACTAAAATCAACAGCAGAGCTGGAGATTTAAGAGGGACTAAAGAGGGTCCAAAGCTTTCTGAAGGCCACAAAGTGTGATTTGTTTCAGAGTCTGGCCATTTCTTGGGCTGCTTTATCAGAGGTTGGAAAATACCTCTGGGATCATTAATCCCAACCTTTCTGTGCTCATTTAAACCACTTGATAGCCCAATATCCTTTTTGGGGTTTTATGCTGTCAACCACTTAAATCCCTGAGTAATTTTGATCCCATGTTTGGACAATCTCAGGTAAGATGCAAAATTAATGAACACAAGACATTTCCAGAGGCCAGCAGAGGTGTATTTATGTATTTTCTTTAAAATAATTTTCTGCAAAAGTTGTGGATTTTTCACAGAATAAAAAGAGAAACAAAGGATTTGTGGAAAGGAATTTAAAACCAGTTTAATTCTTCACTTCATGCAAAGGGTGCTAAGGGTCAAAGGGAGCAAATCGCTGGAATAAAATGAATTTGGGTAAATAACTCAGCATTTCCACATCACTTCCCCTGTTTAACTTTTCCTCCAGGAGTGCTGGAATTGCTGGGCATTCTTATTATTGTAACACCCCAGTGGTGCCTGGACTGGCTCACTTGGAGAAGGATAATTGTTTTCTTTCAGTGTAATTACTGGCACGGGTTGTATTTGATCACTCTTCAAGACTTTCTTCTCTGTTGGAGAAGTTCCTTGTAAAGTTTTATGGACTCTGCTTTAATTGTCCCCGCTTGGTTCTAGGTTGATTGGTTTGATTCATTTCTTTCCAGTTTGGGAGGGGTTTTTTTTGGCTTTTCTTTTTTTTTTTTCTTTTAATGGAGGATTGGTTTCGGGCTCTGATTCTCTGATTTCACACTGTTGTACCTTTACAATTGTTCTGAAGTTGTTGGAAATTGCTACGTTTAGAATGGTTTGGGTTGGAAAAAAAACTTAAAGATCATTTAATTCCAACCCTCAGCACCTTCCACTATCCCATGTTCCTCCAAGCCTCATCCACCCTGACCTGGGAGATTTCCAGGGATCCAGGAGCAGCCACAGCTTCTCTAGGAAATCTTTTCCAGGGTATCACCACCCTCACCATAAAAGAAGAAAACAAGGAAATAAATTCAATATCAGGCATGAGGAACCAAAGGAGATGTCGAATTTAAGGTGCAGGGTTTGGATCCTTCCCCACTTCCCCTCTGTGTCACTTCCCATGAGGATCAGCTTTCCTGGAAAGGATCACCTGAAGAAGCAAGGACCCAATCCCAAACCTGCCAAAGTGATGAAGAATCTTATCAAAATATCTGTCACAACCTTTGACAACTTCTTCTGAAGCCCTCAGAGCAGGTGCTTTGGGAAAAGCTCAAATTCCCCCCAGCCTCCCAGGAGGGGGAAGCAAAGGAGCCAAGAGTGAAGGAATTTTGAGGTCATGTGTCTTTTTTCCTGAAAAATGGCTCATGGAACACCAACGTGCTTCCCCAGGAGGTGAGAGCCAGAGGAATAGTGAGTTCCTGCCAAGGTTTAGCAATCCCTGCCTCGGAGTTACGGTGCTTGGAGGTCAGGGATGAGGAGCAGTCACGAGGACATGACAGTTTTAAGATCCAGTTAATTATTCCTGCCACTTAATTAGGAATAAAATCAGGGAGCTGGATGTCATTAGGAAGGAGAGTATTTCTCTATATCTGACTGCCAGAACACTCCCTTATAGGTCTGGCAAGCTGCAGGGTGTCACACTTCGGAAACCTCTTCCATGCAAGCTCAAAAGGTATTTTTAGAACTTTCTTACAATTTATGACAGATTTGTGCTTCCTGTTTTTCCCTCAGAGCTGGCTCAGAGCAGTGCCCTGAACCCAAAAGCAGATGGACATTGTCAGTCCTGTGAGCAGCCCCTGGAATTCGCTGGAACCTTTGGGAGAGCTGCTGGGCTCAAGCTAAAATCAGCTGCACTTGTGGAAAACATTCCACCCCTGGAAGTGCTCAAGGACAGGTTCAGATGCCTCAGGTTGGAGCTTTTCTATTTTTCATATTCTGTGCTGCTTTAGTGTGTGGGTCTGGGTTCACATTCTGGGATGCTGAGCTCTGTGCACAGAGCAGGGAGACAAAACAATTCCTGCTCCAGCTGGGCACCAAGGACAAATGATCCAAATCTCAGCCCCAGAGCACAAACCCCGTGGGCTGGAGAGAGAAAAACAAGCAGGGTGGGACTGCAGGGGCTAAAGCTGGGATGGGACAATGAACTGCAAGATGCAAATGGAGCAGAACTGATCCCAGGGACAGAGCCCGTGCCCGGCCGTGCATTTTGGGGCCATTTTGGTTCATCTTGGGTGCAGCCCTGGCTGGGCTCTGGTGCTGCCCAAGGTGCATCCATGGAGGAGATGCTTTGAATCAATCCCTGCTTTATTTTTTAGCTCTGCCCAGCCTCTGCTCTGGGGCAGCCTGCACAAGGCATCAATGGGATGGAGCTTGGAGAAACCTGGTCTGGCTGTGCTGGGAGGAAAGGCTGGCACAGCTGGGATTGTTCACCTGCACAGGAGAAGCTTTGGGCTGAGCTCAGGGTGGCCTTGCAGGGCCTGCAGGAGCCCCAGGAAAGCTGGAGAGAGACAATTTCCAGGGCATGCAGGGACAGCACCCAGGGAATGGCTGCCAGTGCCAGAGGGCAGGGCTGGGTGGGATCTTGGCAATGAGGAATTGTTCCCTGGCAGGGTGGGCAGGGCTGGCATGGAATTCCAGCCCTGGATCCCTGGCAGTGCCCAAGGCCAGGCTGGACACTGGGGCTGGAGCAGCCTGGGAGAGTGGGAGGTGTCCCTGCCATGGCAGGGGTGGCACTGGATTTTAAAGGCCCTTTCTAACCAAACCATCCCAAAATTCCATGATGTTCCCTCTTGCAAGCCTCAAATTCTGCTGATTCAAGACCTGGGTGACTTTTTGGAGCACCCTCCATCCTGGTGGCCTCATCCCTGTGAGAAACGAGGCCACATCAGCTCCTCATCCCTGCCCTGGTGCATTCCCTGTGCCTCATTTCAGATCTCTGATTTCATCCGTGGAAGAACTCAACAGCTCCACACCCCAATTGAGCTGGGTTTGAGTTACAGAATGTTTAAAACACCAATTCCTAACACACAAAAAAAAAAAAAAAGGATCATTTAACTTCTTTTTTTACCCTGAGTTAAGCCCTTGGAGGAGGAGAACAGTAACACTTTGTGGACTGAGGGGAGCTGTTAAACCCAAACTGCAGCTCCCCCAAACACACTTCAGACAGAGCTCATAAAATCCTGCCTGATTTTATTTGTTTATTGTAAAATTCCAGGAAAAACGGGCTCACCTTTGGGCATTTGGAAAGGTAAGGAAGCCTAAGGTGTGAAAGCTGCTGTCAGAAATCTCATTAAGACATTATTTACTCCTTCAAAATGAATTTACATTGATCTTTTGAAACTCTTGCTAACCACAAATGCATTAAAACTAAACAGTCTTCATTTACTGAGAAATAAATGTGTCAGCAAAACCTTGACTTTTGGCCAATGCTGCTCTGCCTTTTAATTCACAGGAGCCCAGTGCTAAACAGTTTATGGCTTGTTGTGTTAATTTAATTGTTGATATATTTCCTTCCTGCAATCATTTGCAAAATAATTATCTTGAAAAATATACATTTTTAAAGAACCTCTTTCAAAATGGTGGCAGTTCTGGGAGATATTTACCAAAATTGTTTTTTTCTGCATATTAAACATTGTTTTAAAAAATTTAACAGAAGAGTCAGGTGAAATATATTGAAATAAATCTGACTTTTCATCCATTTTGTATGGAGTTTTTGAGGGGTTTTTTTGCAACGTCTGCACTCTTTAGAATTTAAATCAATAACTTAATTTTACATTAACTGTTCCAGAACACATTCTAAAAAATAATTGAGATTTATTTGTTTGATAACTTTATAACACATTTAAAATATCACTATGCACACCTGAGGCAGAGTTTCCCAGTTCACTTCACTTAATCTTTGGACTAAATTTTGGCTGCACCAAAAGAAATGCAAGCCAAAAAGGGCAAAGAAAAATTCTACAGCTTTGGGATTTGTCACTGTCCCTTCTTCCCAAGGATGCTCCATGGGGCCAGGCTGGAGCTGGAGTGCAGGAAAAGCCTGGCTGGGCTGGGAGGGGCTGCTCCAAGGGGCACCTGGATAACACCAAAATTGCAGCCAGAGCTGCTTGCTGTGCCTGGGGAAGTCACTCCTTCAATCCCTGACTCTGTCTGGGGTATGAGCAAGGGTGGGGGCACCACACAAGGCTGGGCAGCTGAAGATCCAAGATTTTCCCAGGGATTGATTTGAGCCCAAGCACCTGAGACTCTTGAAATCTCATTTTCATGGAATTCGAGGATGGTTTGGGATGGAAGAGACCTTAAATCCCACCCAGTGCCACCCCTGCCATGGCAGGGACACCTCCCACTGTCCCCAGTGTCCAGCCTGGCCTTGGGCACTGCCAGGGATCCAGGGATGGAATTCCATGCCAGCCCTGCCCACCCTGCCAGGGAACAATTCCTCATTGCCAAGATCCCACCCAGCCCTGCCCTCTGGCACTGGCAGCCATTCCCTGGGTGCTGTCCCTGCATCCCCTGGAAATTGTCTCTCTCCAGCTTTCCTGGGGCTCCTGCAGGCCACACTGAGGCCACCCCAGAGCTTCTCCAGGTGAACAATCCCAATTCCCTCAGCCTTTCCCCATTTCAAGTTGTGAGGGACAGAAACTCAGCACTCGAGGCCATTCCACAAAATCCTTTCTATTTTCTGGTCAGGCTGGGACCCAGCAGAAAGTCTGGAGCAGATTTGCAAGAAATGTCAGGATGAGATCTCTCTCATGTTGGGAATTAACACCTCGAGATCTTGCACAATAAATAAAAGATGGAGCTGGTTTTGTTCTGGTGGAGAGAACTCTCAAAGACACAATAATGATGTCCTAACAAAGCTCTCATACTTTTTGCCACAGCACACAGAAGGAAAAATTCCTGTTAGACACCTTTTCCCAAAAGCAGGAATTTGGGCTGCCAGGAGAAGCTGGAAAACTGCTCAGGTTGAGATGGGCCTGTATCCAATGGATTTGTGGATACTTAAATATCCCAAATCCCTCGGATTCCTCAGTTTCTGCTGCATTTAATTCAGCTTGGAAGCTCTTCCCTAGATCTGACTGATGTGAAACACATTCCCAAGGCATCAAAACAAGGTTTTATTGGGATATTTTTGTAATTAATATGTGCAAGGAGAATGTCTATGGAATATTTTCCTGGTGCCTCTGCACGAGGGAATACTGACAGTACATGTAAATATGTTCTTTCCTCTAGACAAGAATCCCAAGATTCCCTTTCCAACCCCAGAAATTCTGTATTTGCTTATTTCTAACGCTGATTTCTAATTCAGCATTCCCGAAAACTTTGGAAATCCTTCTGTGCTATGGAATACTGACTGTGTCCAGATGCATATATTTGTCCTTTCCTCAAGACATCAATGCTGTGATTCCTTTTCCAAACCCAGAAATTGGATTTTTTTCTATTGCTCATACTGATTTCTAATCCAGCATTCCCAAAATCCCTCAGAGACTTGGGAATTCCCTCTGTACCAGGGAATACTGACTGTATTTAAAGGTATATATTTGTCCTTTCCTCAAGACATCAATGCTGTGATTCCCTTTCCAAACCCAGAAATTACATATTCATTTATTGTTCATTCTGATTTCTAATCCATCATTCCAAACTTGGGAATTCCCTCTGTACCAGGGAATACTGACTGTATCTAAAGGTATATATTTGTTCTCTCCTCTAGAGATGAATCCTAAGATTCCCTTTCCAAACCCAGAAATTACATTTTCATTTATTGTTCATTCTGATTTCTAATCCATCATTCCAAACTTGGGAACTCCCTCTGTACTTTGGAATACTGACTGTATCCAGAGGAATATATTTGTTCTTTCTTCTAAAATCCATGCCATGATTCCCTTTCCAAACCCAGAAAGGCTTTATTTATTTATTTATTTGTTTATTTGAAATTTGTTTATTTTATATTTTATTTTAATGCTGGTTTCTGCTCCAGCATTCTCAGAGTCCCTCAGAAAGTTGGGAATGCAGGTACAAATCCAAACTCTGCATTGCTTCATGTGGTGAGGCACAGGTAATTAGAAATCACATTTTGCCCAGTTGAGAGGCAGTCATGGATTATGGACCTGCTTGGAAGCAGAGATGAAAACACTTGGGAAAGTCAAAGGAATTATAATGCAAATTCTTGGAATTTAATAATAAATAATAATAAAGTTATTGTTAATAATAATTTAATAATTTAAAGTTGATAATAACTTAATAATAAAGTTATTGTATTATTCCAATGCAGCCCCTTCATTTCTGCTGGATAAAAGCATAAGGAATAAACTCAGTTTTGGTACCTTCCCAAGCTTTAGAGGAAGAAGTTTTCCAGGGAGCAGAAATAATTTTATGAATATTTTTTATCATTTCCTGCTTGGTCAAAATGATCTTGGCCATTCCTGGATGTGTCCAGAGTGTCCCATGTCCTGTAAAGAGACTTTTCCAGAAAGTCCAGCAAGGAAAGGTTGTTCTGTAACACCTCCAATCACCTGGAATTACAAATATTGACAAGGGTTTGGCCTGTGGGGTCTGGATCTGCTCCTAAATTACCCCAGGTTATTCTTTTAAAGGCCCAGAGCACAAGGAAAAGACCAGCAGCAAGGAAAGCTCAGCTTAGCCTATCAATTTGGTTCTAGGAATAAAAAAATAATTAAAATAATTAATTCATATTCTGCCTTAGATAGCTTCAAAAGAGGAATTTCTTCCTGGAAAGGGTGGTCAGACTTCGGAAGGGGCTGCCCAGGGAGGTTTGGAGTCCCCATCCCTGGAGGTGTCCAAGGGACGATTGGATCACGGACCTGGAGATTCATGGAATGCGTTGAGTTGGAAAGGACCCATCAGGATCGTGGAGTCCAGCTCCTGGCATAAAATATTAATAATTTTAATAGAAATAATAGTAATAATGATGGTGATGGAGAAGAAGATTATGATTATGACAACAATAATAATAATAAAAATAAAAATAATAATAATAATAGTAATATAACAGATGTGGCACTCAGTGCTCTGGGCTGGGTGACAATGAGGGGATCAGTCACAGGTTGGACTCAATGATCTCGGAGCTCTTTTCCTTTCTCAATGATTCTGTGATAAATATAATAAAACATAATATTTAAATATAATAACTATTTATATATAATAAATTTAAAATAACACAAATATAGCTCGATATATAGGTAATATATAATATTAAAATAATAGTTAATATAGAAATAATATATTATTTTTAAGTAATATATAATAATATTAAAATACAATAAAGCAGCAATATTAACCCTTTCCTAGCTCTGTGTCAAATAACCATTCCTGTCCCTCCATTCCCATTCCCTTCAATGTGGGGATCAATCACAGGCTGGACTCAATGATCTTGGAGCTCTTTTCCTTTCTCAATGATTCTGTGATAAATAGAATAAAATAGAATAAAATATAATATTTGAACATAGTGAATATTAAAATATAATAAATTTAAAACAAGATAAATATAGCTTGATATATAGATAATATATAATATTAAAATAGTAGATAATATATAATTAAAAATAATATATAATAATATTAAAATACAATAAAGCAGCAATATTAACCCTTTCCTAGCTCTGTGTCAAATAACCATTCCTGTCCCTCCATTCCCATTCCCTACAATGAGGGGATCAATCACAGGTTGGACTCAATGATCTTGGAGCTCTTTTCCTTTCTCAATGATTCTGTGATAAATAGAATAAAATATAATATTTAAATATATTAAATATAACAAATAAATAAAAAATAAAATGATAAGTCAATGTAGCACAATATATAGATATCATATTAAAATAACAGATAATCTAGAAATAATATATAATTTATAAATAAGATAGAATAATATTAAAATACAATAAAGCAGCAATATTAACCCTTTCCTAGCTCTGTGTCAAATAACCATTCCTTTCCCTCCATTCCCATTCCCATTCCCTTCAATGTGGGGATCAGTCACAGGCTGGACTCGATGATCTTGGAGCTCTTTTCCTTTCTCAATGATTCTGTGATAAATAGAATAAAATAGAATAAAATATAATATTTGAACACAGTGAATATTAAAATATAATAAATTTAAAACAAGATAAATATAGCTTGATATATAGATAATATATAATATTAAAATAGTAGATAATATATAATTAAAAATAATATATAATAATATTAAAATACAATAAAGCAGCAATATTAACCCTTTCCTAGCTCTGTGTCAAATAACCATTCCTGTCCCTCCATTCCCATTCCCTTCAATGTGGGGATCAATCACAGGCTGGACTCAATGATCTCGGAGCTCTTTTCCAACCTCAATGATTCTGTGATAAATAGAATAAAATATAATATTTAAATATAACAAATATTGAAATACAATAAATATAAAATAAAATAATAAAACAATATAGCTGTAGATAGATATATAGATAATGTATAATATTAAAATAAGAGATAATATAGAAATAATATATTATTTTTAAGTAATATATAATGGTATTAAATTACAATAAACCAGCAATATTTTCTTTCCTAGCTCTGTGTCAAATAACCTTTCCTTTCCCTCCATTCCCATTCCCATCCCAGGCCTGCCTTGCTAACCCCAAATCACAGAAAACGTCCCTCAGCTGTCAGAAAAGTGCTAAAAACCCTCCCTCATTAGCAGCCATCATTCAATTAAGAGAATCAAGAGTGACCTCGGGGTTGATTGGGCCTGGCTTTGCTTCCCACATTGCCACCATCCCAGCTGGAAGGGAGGGAGGGGATGTGGGGTGGGGAAGGTCCCTCATTCCCTGCTAATGGCAGCGAGGTTTCATCTCCTCACCCCGAGCCGATCCAACCCCGAGTGCTTTCCTGGGGATTTATGGCTCACATTAGGGCTGGCTCTCATTAAAAATTAACCTGTGGTGAGGGCAGGATGCACAACAAGCGATCAGCCTGGTGATTTATCCCTCAGAATCCACTCAGGGCCGTTCCTGTCCTGCCTCTGGCTGCTCCAAGGTGGGATTCACCTGGAACTCCCCAGGGTTGTATCCAGCCGTGGTTGTATCCAGCTCCTCTCCACGAGGATTTGGGGTTTTCTGTTGGAGATCTCAGGGGTTTCTCCCCAAATCTGAATTATTTATTACCCATGTTCTCAGCATTGATTTGGTCCCACAGTGTCTTTGGGATAATGCTTCATTCCCTTAATATGAAAATTCCAGGAACCAGCTGTTGCTCAGCCTGATGGAAAAATTCCCTTCCAGTTTTATCAGGTGGATGAAATTGTGGATTTCCTGGAGAAATAATTGGATTTTTCCCTCCCTCAGGTAGGTGTGCACAGCATCAACCAGAAAGGACCAGTCAGGAGATAAGTTAACATTCCAAAGAGAATCCATGCATTCCCTATTGGGATCTGGGAAAATGCTCTCCCTGAGCACCACCTTGCCAGGATCATTCCTTGGGACAAAATTCCCCCAGACCACAGGCAAAAAACCATCCCCAGTGCCCCATTTTGACCTCTCCACAGGGAAATTCCCACTTGGATCCTTCCATGGCACCTTTCCCATCATTGGGATCGTTAAATGACTCCCCAGAACTCCATAAATTAATTGGCCCAATGGGAAAAGGGAGGGAAGGAGAAGCTGGAGAGGGCAATAAAGAGGGGTGGGAGAATTGGGAATTCCACAAGGGTTGTCCCTTTCCAGGGGCTCCAGCTTGGACAAGTTCTGCATTCCCAAAAATTCAATCGATAAACCAAACATATACATCCATATGGAATTTTAAAACTTGTTTTAATAATATGCAAATGGGAGGAACAGATCCTCCTCTTTCCTGATTTTTTTTTAATGTAGATTGACACAAATTCCTCTTCTTTCCTTATATATGTTTGTGTAGATTGACACCAATTCCTCCTCTTTCCTGACTTTTTTAATGTAGATTGACACAAATTCCTCCTCTTTCCTGGTGTTTTGACACAAAAATGTGTTTGTGAAAGCAAAATATTTATCTTTTGGTGACATAAGCAACTTCCAACTAAAATATCTTCGTAAAACCCTTTATTTTTGTGCTAATTATGCCTTATTTGGAGCAAGGAGGGATTCTATGTTTGAAGTAGAGGAAATCATTACAAACTTTGGATATGAATGTAAATATTTGCAGGGAATGAGGTGCTAAATTTCTTTGCTGCAGTCTCTGTTTGGGTTTGAGGTCATTATTAAATGAAATAATGGAATATGGAATATCCAAGGCTGCAGCTTTGAGGCACTTTTTATATCAGGAGCATTTTTACCTCATGGAAACACATCCAGAACTTATTTCTGTCTTGGTTTGGGATATAAAGCAGGAATAATTTCATTGAGTTAAGGGCATGAAGCTCCCAGTAAGAATATTCCCTTTGGGATTTAATGTATATTCCTTAAGGAACCTGCTTTTAACTCTGCAAATAATTAATCTTTAATGCTCTGGTTGTCCTTCCTTATTCACTGTGATTCTCCAATAAATGGTGCTCAGAAAAAATGACTTTTTTTTTCTTCTGTGACTGAAGAGATTAATTTCAATAATTTCTTCCTGGAATTCTTGCACAAAAATAGAAAATCTCCTTCAAAAATCCACAACTTTCAAAAAAAAAAAACTTTCTGCTTTATTGACACCCAAATAATCAGAGTTTGGTTATCAAATACAGGGATTTTAAGGAACATCCAGTTCTTCCTCCTGCCATGGCAGGGACACCTCCCACTGTCCCAGGCTGCTCCAGCCCCAGTGTCCAACCTGGCCTTGGGCACTGCCAGGGATGCAGGGACAGCCCCAGCTGCTCTGGGCAAGAACTACTACTATTATTATTATTATTATTATTATTATCATCATCATCATCATCATCATCTTCATGGGCTTTTATTACTAATAAAATCTCTATGCAGGGAAGTTTTGCCTTCCCGGGATCTTGGATTTTATCCCGTTCTGTGCTTCCACCAGGAAGCTCCATGGCAAGAAGATCCATGAGGGGCTCCAGCTCTGCTGAGCAGGATCACCAGCATCCCACAGCTCTGGGAGAGCTGGGATTGTTCACCTGGACAGGAGCAGCTCCAGGGAGAGCTCAGAGCCCCTGGCAGGGCCTGCAGGGGCTCCAGGAGAGCTGCAGAGGGACTGGGGACAAGGCCTGCAGGGACAGCACCCAGGGAATGGCTGCCAGTGCCAGAGGGCAGGGCTGGGTGGGATCTTGGCAATGAGGAATTGTTCCCTGGCAGGGTGGGCAGGGCTGGGATGTACTGAATTCTCTGTGTCTGGATTGAAGGCACTTGAGATGGTGTTTCATGTTCAGTTTATTATTTGTTATCAGTAAAACAGTCTCACTGCTGTGAGTTCTGCAGCTTTCCATTAGAAGGCACAAAATGGCCAACAATCTCTTGGTACAAGGTCTTTTAAGACTGAACTATCCAATGAAGAACTGACACCTGGATTATTTTCCCTTTTACCCCAATAACTGATCCCAAAGAGCTGCAATGGGGACTTTTCTGCCCAATTACAAAATGCCACCCAAACCCATGGAGAAGGAGGAAGAAGCATGAAGAACAAACCCAGGATGACACCCTGTGCCCTCCATCTTGCTTCCATCCACAACGCGCTAAAAATCCAAAATCCTCAATTTCTCACCCAGTGATGCACCTGCACTGCTCTCTATAAAAATCTATTTCACACTTTTGTGGATTCCAGTCTATGTTGAAGTCTGGGAAACTTTCTCCATGGATGAGGGTCAGAGTCAGTGCTGCCCTGGGGGTCAGGGCACCCCAGAGCAGACACAGAAATATTCCTGGTGCTCTGGGTTTCCACAGGGATGGAATTCCCAGAGCAGCTGGGGCTGCCCCTGCATCCCTGGCAGTGCCCAAGGCCAGGCTGGACACTGGGGACACTGGGAGGTGTCCCTGCCATGGCAGGGGTGGCTCTGGGTGGGCTTTGAGGTCCTTCCAACCCAAACCATTCCATGATCTGGGCACTTCCAAGGGATCGCCCTCACTGCCTGACCCTTCCATGGCTCCTCCAAGCTGAGGAATCCAACTCTGGACAATTCCCAACCCAAGGGAGCAGAAAACTCTTGGAAGCCCCAAAGATCCTCACTGAGGCCGTTCATCCCTGGCAGCTCCTTCCTGCCCCACCTTCCCGGGGCTCATTCCAGACTCCTGGAGCGCTCCAAGGAAATTCTTGGGACCATTCCCTGCGCTCCAATATCCCCTGAAGCTTTCAGAGGAGCTGAGATGGCTCCTTTTACCAAGTGCTCCATCCCACAGAGTTCCCAAGCAGCTGCTCCAAAGTAATTGAAGCCATAATGCCCAGAAAAATGACTTTTCTAATGGTTGCCTCCAAGATTTATCTTTTTTTAAATGTAATTAAAAAGTAGATTTCGAAAGATGCTCGGCAACCCAAAGGATTAAATATTAATACGGGGCATAATTAATAAATGATACAGCTCTTGATTACTAATGGGTTATTGACTCTAAAAGCCTGGCATTATGGAATATTAGGGCAAACAAAAGGCTTTGGGGGAAGAATTCGAAGTTTCCAGGATGAAGCTGCATCTTTGTGCTCCTTCAAAACCCTCCAAGTGCCAAAAAATAGCATTAAACTGAAATATATCAGTATTAAAACCCTTTTTTTTTTTCTCTTTTTATCATTTATTTTCCAGTGGAGTCCCACCCTGTGGGGTTTTTTTAATCAGAATTCAGCCTTAAAAGCTGTTTTGTCGTAAAATAAATGAAATTTCTTGACATTTCTCTTATTGGTTTTTTTATCTTTCAGCTAAATTCTTTCCAAAATATTAAAATTCTTTGCTAAAGACAGAGTTCTGGATGTCTCTGCTGAGTAACATAATAAAAATGAGAAATATGTGAATTATTCAACAAAATAAATAATTAATAGCAAAAATTCTTTATTCAAAATTCTGAATCTAAAAAATAATTAAAATATTTATTTTTTATTTTTATTAATTTTATTATAATTTTAATTAATTTTTTATTATGATATATTTTTATCTTTATTTTTTATTATTATATATTTTTTATTTTTATTTATTTTTTAATATATTGGACAAAATTCTCTCAAACTTTCAGGACAGGGAGCAATTTTGAATAATAACATTTTCTTTTTTGCAGGAAATTGCAGCCAAACAATGGTAACATTGACAGGTCTGGGTGGGAAAATTGCAGGGAATGGAGAAAACATGGAATTAGGAATTTAATTTTATTGGGGGGTCCATTGTTTGAGAAACCAGAATTCCAACAGGAGGGTCCTCACTGAAAAGAGGCACCTTATACCCCTAAATCTCAGAGGTAAAACTGGACAGGAAAATTCAGTTTATCAGGGAAGAGGCTGAGAATGAAAATATCAACAAATGTTTTAGCCCAGGAGTTTTACCCCTAGGAAAAAAAGTCCAATATTTTTCTTCAGATAATAGATATTATTTATCAAGATAATATTGGATTTTAATCTGGATTTCTAACCTAAACTGCAAATTTAATCCCTGTTAATGATTATTTTATAATCAAGCCTAGTTAGGATCTTTAAATAAGTTAAAAACCTTTTTATTCAGGATTTTGCTGTTTTATTCATTTTTTTTTACAGTATCCTCTTACCTACCTTAGATTTAAAAGCTGAAACCAGATAAAATTTGATTTTATTTGAACTTTTGATATTTGATGAGCAATTAGTACTCACTTTAAGCCACAGCTAAAACATTCCATGGCCTTTAATCCAAGAAAAACTCCCTTTAAATCCACCCTCACCTCCATTCAAACTTTGGGCTGCAGCCTGAATTTTTGGGTATTTAAGGATAATTTCTGATGGAATTCTGCCTACCTGCCTGCTAACTGTACATCTTAATTAAATAATGAATAATGAATAACTCATAAAAACCTAGACTCAGCTTAAACCAGAGCACAGCCACAGTTTGAGCTGGATTTTTAAATTAACAAGACGAAATTTCTGTGGTCTAGACATGATTTTCTTTTGAAATTGTGTTGATTGACGGAAAATTTCTTCTAGAAATATTTTATTTATTACATCAATATCCTTCTACTTATAGCAGTGTCAGTGTGCAGCAAGAATATTCATTAATATTTTGATTTGTTGATTTATTTCTTTTTAGAATATTTATTTTTGAGTATCTGAACTTACAGAGAGGCTTTATATAAATTGAAATTTATTTTGGTTGATTTTGTTTGGTTTTTTCAGCATTTCCTCCCAGAATTCAAAATAAATTTTCATTCTACATTTCAGTGATTTTCTGGTTTTGTTTTTATATCTCAAATCTTTGTTTTCACATTTTTTGCTGGACATTAAAGCCAAATCCTGCTCATAAATCTCAGTGAGACCACCAATATTCCATTTTTCTGGGTGAAACAGGTTTTGCTTAACAGGAAACACAGAACAAGCAATTTTGGATATTTCTGGGGAGGAAATCTTTAACTGATCTTTAAATAAAGCTGATCTTGATCTTATTTCTGCTTTTTAGTCTCAGCACGACAAAACCGATTTCTCATGGCAAAATATACAAAGATTCCCCACAGTTACCAGGTAATTCCATCTCTAAATTTAGAAAACAAAACCACCAACAGCTTCATTATTATATTCTAAAATATTTTATTTGGATTTTTTTGTTTGTTTGTTTTGTTTTGTTTTAATTCTGATCATTTCTGCTGTTTTAAGCCAAGGTGTTTTTCTCCCTGTAGAGAATGACTGGGATGAGGAATTCCAGCATCCACCCCAAGAGTGTTTGGGCTATAAAGGTACAGAAAATGCAATTTATTATTAAACCATTGCATGGAGCAGCTGGATTTTATCCTGAAGAGCGGCTTTGAGGGAGATTGGAACATCCTGGAATGGTTTGGAGCAGCTCCTGCTTTTCTTCCCCAGGTGGAAAGCTCAGAGCAGGGGATTGGCCCTGGGAACATTCCCCATCCCAAGGGAAATTCCTTTTTTATCCTTCCCTTGGCGCTGTACAGTTCATCCCAGTTGTCCCAGTATAACCAGTGACTCCAAGGGGGTGGATGAGAGCAGAGAAGGGCAGGTCACACCCAAAAAATGCTGCAAATGGAAAAAAATAAGGGAATAATCCCTGGGAACTCTTGGGCTATGGAACAATCAAACCAAACAAGCGTGTGCTGGAAATTAAATCTCCCAGCTGGCTTGATTGCTAATGGGCTTTTTTAAATTCCAGCCTTATTTACTGGGGGGAGATAAGAGCTGACTCTGAGCACTTTGGCTGGTTCTGAACCCCGTGGAAGAAATCTAAAGATCACTCAAATTAAGAGGGGCTGGGAACTGCTCCCCGGGGGGATCCAGGGAATGTTTGCTGTGCCCCCATTAGAGCAGGAGAAGAGCCCGGAGCAGATCCAGGCCAATCACAGAGACCATTCCATAAAAAAGTAGCAGCTGCTTTTGTTTTTCTTGAGGAGCGTGGAAAAATCCATCCATTCCCATTAGCACCACGCTTCCCTCCTTGGGTTTTCCTGCTGCTTCATGTCCTCATCCCAAAAACTTCAGAGCTTTTGGGGAAACAACCCTGGCAATGTGAAATAACCTTTCCTGGGTTATCTGTTTTAAGAGATGGCAGTGGGTTCATTCATGTCTGAACAATTCTGGACACAATTCCAGGTGGAAGGGAGGACAAAGATCAGGAATTGTGTGCAGGGCAGGGATTGTCCCTTTGTGCTGAGATCCCTCAAAGGCTGGGCCCAGTTCTGCTCCTGCAGGAGAGCCCTGGAGGGGCTGGAGCGTGTCCAGGGCAGGGAACGGAGCTGGGCAGGGGCTGGAGAATCCCTGAGGGAGCTGGGCAGGGGCTGGAGAATCCCTGAGGGAGCTGGGCAGGGGCTGCAGAATCCCTGAGGGAGCTGGGCAGGGGCTGCAGAATCCCTGAGGGAGCTGGGCAGGGGCTGGGGCTGGAGCAAAGGAGGCTCAGGGGCCCTTGTGGCTCTGCACAAGTCCCTGCCAGGAGGGCACAGCCGGGGGGGTCGGGCTCTGCTCCCAGGGCACAGGGACAGGAGCAGAGGGAACGGCCTCAGGCTGGGCCAGGGCAGGCTCAGCTTGGACAGCAGCAGCAATTTGCCCATGGCAAGGGAGCTCAGGCCTTGGCAGGGGCTGCCCAGGGAGCTTTGCAGTGCCCAGCCCTGCAGGTGTCCCCTGCAGGTGGCACTGAGTGCTCTGGGCTGGGGACAAGGTGCCCGTGGGGCACAGCTGGCACTGCATGACCTTGGAAATCTTTTCCAACCTCAACTATTTTTCAAACTCAAACTCTTTTCCAACCTCTTTTCCAAGCTCAACCTCTTTCCAACCTCAAGACTCCATGGTCTTGAAACACTTTTCCAACCTCAATGAATCTGTGATTCTATAAAATATTTTGGATGTGGGGTTTTTTTTATTTATTTTGAGGAATTTCCTCCAGCCCTTCAGCCCCTTCAATGCCAGTCGTGTGCTGGCAACTGGTTTGTTCTGCCATAGTGGGATTTTTATTTCTTTTTCAGCCTGATTTTTGAGTCTGGGAGGGTTTTTCCCAACCCAGCTGTTTCTGTGAAAGAGACTTCCTGGCAGAATAAGAACCTCCTGAGTTATAAAAACAAACATGCACAAAGTTACACAAAATAATAAGCAAAAGAATACAAAATACCTGCTCTCTTTTCTGAAAAGGCACCGCATTTTTTCCTCTGCCTCAACAGCCCTGAAATCCCAGCAGAAGGCCCTGCCACAACCTCTGAGTACCCAGCACTGATTGAAAGCTCTCATTAACTATATTTTAGTTTTATATTCCCCGGGTGGCTTGGCCTCACAAATAGAGCTGTCACAGGCAGCAAGAAGTGGCTGTTCTTTCATTATTTTGAACTTTCCCAGCAGGATTCACCGCTCGGGCTTTTTTGAGCCACTTGTGGTTTGGAGCATGCAGGCCCCATGCATTATGTACTAGCTGGGATATTTCTACCTTAAATAGGTGGTGGAACTCTGCAGAGACTGAGTAACCTGTTGGCAAAATGTGACTGGCTCCAAACCTCAGCAAGAAAACCTCAAACCAAAGTTTAAGATGAGAATTGGTTGAGAAAAAAAAGGTTTCTGCCTCCTGTCTCTGTGGAGAATTGGGTTGATGGAAATGGGCCAGCACCTTGGTACAGGATTAAAAAGCCCCAGGTTTTATTCTTCCTGCAGCTGAGAGTACTCCAAAATCAGGCTGGAAAATCACTCAAAATCAGGCTGGGGAAGAAACAAAAATTATGTTCTAGCAGAACAAACCAGTTGTGTGCACCTGATGGGCATTGAAGGGGCTGAAGGGCTGGAGGAATGACCTCAAATCAAAAAATAAACACATCCAAAATATTTTGTAGAATCACAGATTCCTTGAGGTTGGAAAAGAGTTTCCAAGACCATGGAGTGCCAGCTGTGCCCCATGGGCACCTTGTCCCCAGCCCAGAGCACTCAGTGCCACCTGCAGGGGACACCTGCAGGGCTGGGCACTGCAAAGCTCCCTGGGCAGCCCCTGCCAAGGCCTGAGCTCCCTTTCCATGGAGAAATTCCTCAGCAAAGGCCAGGAATTTTGGCAGGACTGGGATGGACATGGAGAAGACTCCCCAGGCCATGTCCCTTGTTCCTTGGCTCAGGGAAGGCACCAGCTGAGGTTGCTGAATGTCATTCTAGGACACAAAATAAAACGACACAGACACTGGAATCTCCAAGGTAAAAAGAGAGGAAGTTTAATTTTGACTTTAACATTTATAGGTTTTTTTAAGGTAACAGTGGATTGGAGGATGACAGTGCCACTTCTCCAATGACACTGGACAAACTAAGAGTTCATCAAATTTCTCCTCCTCCAGAAAATCATGCAAAACAATAACTATTTACATAAAAAAACTGCATAAGAAAGTTGGTTACAAGAATGTAAACATCAGAAGGCTTAGAAGAGCTCAAATGAACAGGGTGACAGCTGAAGGTGCTGTGAACCCTGTGGAAGTCAACAAGAACCTCTTTGTTGTCCTAAATTACTGGGGAAATTGGGCAGGGAAAAGGGGATGAATCCCACATCTGGGTGCTGTTCCAGAGCAGCTGGGGCTGCCCCTGGATCCCTGGCAGTGCCCAAGGCCAGGTGGGAGCAGCCTGGGACAGTGGGAGGTGTCCCTGCCATGGCAGGGGTGGCACTGGGTGGGCTTTGAGGTCCCTTTCAACCCAAACCATTCCATGATTCTCTGTTCTGGAGCAGAGAATCCAGAATTCTCTGGTTGAGAAGGTTGATATCTGAGTTGAGATACTCAGGTTGAGAACTCCTGATATCTGAGTCAAGAAATGCATCAAGATCAGCATTTCTGTCCCTCTGCATCCTGGGAATTGCAGAGAAAATTCCAGCACAAACCTTTCCCACGCACTGGAAAATTCTCCCTGGATTGTGAGGAATTTGAGATGGGATTTCTGAGTTGTTTTAGGTAATGTGAATTTTTTAAAAATCTTTTACAGGAAGGGTGAGTTTGGTTCACATTTTCACTATATGGTTTAAAAGGTCACAAGGCCCTTGGTTACAAGATTTTTTAAGGATTTATTGACTAATAAAACACTGCTAACAAGGGTATTTATGTTTTTTACTTAGTCTTTCAATATTTCACCTTTGGATTCATGCTATAGTGTAAGCTTTTTTAGTTAATTATGTTCTGACACACAAACCTGCAGTGCTGCATTCTAAACTCCTTGTTTACTTCTGTAACTTCTTTTATTTTTTAATATGTTAAACACAGAAACTTTAAACTTTCCTTTACTTAGCTTGATATGTCTCTGCTTTATACCATATATCCCCATTCTCCCTTCCAGCCCCTCAGTTTGGGAGCTTTTTCCAAGGTCTCAGATCAAATCCTGAGTTTAATTCTAAGCTTTGGCTTCCAGGTCTAAAGTTCTGAAAGTTTGCTTCATTTCAGATTCTAACACTGGAAGATTCAGCAGAGGCTAAATCCTCTTTCTCTAAAAAAATTCCCATAATTAAGGACTTTCCACCATGTTGAGTTTCAAGAAAAGGAGGATATCACCCAACAGGATTAGGAAATAAAGGCAGCAAAAATGCAAATTTTCCAAGTTCTTTAAAGATTTTTTTTCCCCATTTTATTTCCTTAGCAATCTTATTCTGATCTGTTGCAGAATGTGGTGTCTGGTATCCAACTGTATCCATTTCCTTCCTATTCCTAGAGACAGATTTATTCCCAAAGGGAAGAGGAGGAAGAAAGGGAAGAAAGGGAAGAAAGGAATAATTTTTCTAATTCTTCCAAATTTTCTAGAAGCGTTTAATGAAAGCCTGAAGGAAAATGAAGCTCTTCCTGGGGTTATTTAATGCAAGCATTCAAGCAGAGCCCTTCCAGTGGTCATAAATAACTGTTTGTGCTCACAGGAAGCAAAATTATGTTTTGATGAAAGCTCATTAAAGGAAAAAAACCCCACTTTTTTATGCTTTACCACAAATGCAAGGCCTTGCTGGCAGAGCAGGTTTCAGGAAGAGGAAAAACAGCAGGAGGAATCCATGGAAAAGGAAGGATTCCTTTCATTCTCAAGTAATTCTCAAGCATTTCTCAAGTGCCTCCTCATTTTGTAGACCCTGGAAGAGCCATTGGATGTTTCTCATTCCAGGTGTTGTGCAATTCCTCAGCAGATCCTGGTTGGATTTGTCCATGGAAGCACGACCCACCTGCTGCAGCACATTCCCCATGTGAATTTTATTCATTTACACCACTTAAAGTTAAAAAAAAATCCTTCAATCCAGGAGAAAAAAATCCCGCAAAAATCTGCACCATTCCCCTCTGCACAAATAATTCTGAGCGCTGGAATATTTTCTCTTGGATAAAAGCAAATGGTAAATTTGCCTTTTTAAAAAAATTATTTAATTGCCACGAAAATTGCTATGAAAACTTCCTATCAGATCATTTTTCCTCTTCCTGATGAATCAAAAAACTACAAAAAAAACCCTCTTGGTGGTACAGCCCCACCACATTTTTTGTTCCTGTGTCCTCAGCCTTCTCCTGGGAATCTTCTCTCCACGGGACAAAGGAGCATCCTGAGCTTTCCAGGGACCTGGGAACAGAGAAAATTCCACACCCTGTCACCTCTTAGCCTCACTTCCAGGTTCTATTTCCCAGCAGGAATGTTGAATTCCTGGACTTTTTATCCCCTCTATTCCAGCTGAACACTCCAAGTGCCCTCAGCATTCCTGGTTTGCCCTCTAGACCTGGACAGATCCGAGGCAGGGCCAGCTCTGGGTTTCCTGAACCCTTCACCAAATCTCATTTCTGCCTGAGCATCACTAAACACAAACTCCCTGCCTGGCAGTGATGGACACACCTTTTCTTAGGGAATTTCGTGGGATCTGGGCCAGGTGGGGAGGTTTAACTCCATCCTTCCCTCACCCCGGTGCCTTTCCAGCAGGAATTATCTGCTCCAGCCTCTGCCTTGCTCTGGGAAGGAGAGAGAAGCATTTCCCAGGCTCTTGGCTCTCTGTGTTAATAACAGAATGACACCAAAAGGCCGCTGGAAGAAATGCAGGTGGGAAAAGGGAACTGAAATCCTTGGGGAAGGCAGAATCCAGCCAGGGAACTCAGCTCGCAGGGCAGGGATGGGGATTTCCTCAAAATCTCCTCAAAATCTGAGTCTGAGCACTCTGGGCCCCAGAGAATTCCTGATTTTAACATCAAAATTCCAGCAGGATAAAGCTGAAATAATAGAATCAAAACGGAGTTCAGCAAAGTGAAATTGGGGGTGAGAGCAGTGAAGAGGAGCAGATACAGAAAATATTGTGAAAGAAATCAAGTCCTTTAGAAAAGCAGAATCAACAAGGTCGGAGGAGACCTTCAGGATCCTCCAGTCCCAACTTCATCACCCCAAAAACCTCCTCAAATCCCTTTCTAAAATATTTTAGTTAAAACTCCACGTGTTTATATGGAAAAGATATAAAAATCCAAATGGCTGTAGAAGCTGAGCATCAAAAGAGTTTGCAGGCTCCACAAACTAAAGTGAAGAGGCTGAAAAAAATGGAAAGGGAAGGGAAGGGAAGGGAAGGGAAGGGAAGGGAAGGGAAGGGAAGGGAAGGGAAGGGAAGGGAAGGGAAGGGAAGGGAAGGGAAGGGAAGGGAAGGGAAGGGAAGGAAAGGGAAGGAAAGGAAAGGAAAGGAAAGGAAAGGAAAGGAAAGGAAAGGAAAGGAAAGGAAAGGAAAGGAAAGGAAAGGAAAGGAGGAGTGAGTTTTTTGCCCAGAGTTTTTGCCCAGAATATTCCCAGAGCACTTGGACACAGCAAATTATGTTTGGCTGTAGTTAAAATCTTGTTTCCCTTGTTGAGCTGTTGGTGCTCAGAATAATCCCAGTCCATCAGCACAGCTCAGGGGGTGCAGGTTGAATATTCTACAAGAAAGAGCAAACACAGAGTGAGGAAGGGGGGAAAAGGGAGGGGGATTAACACCAGTTTAAAACTGTCAGACCCAGACAGCTCTAAATGCAAAAGGGAGCCAAGGTTAAGGTCTTTGCTTGATTCACTGTCACTTGATAGCTACAGGAAATTAAACCACAAAAGCTCTGGTCAAAAAGCATTAATAAAAGCAAGGGAATTGAGGTGAGGAAAAATGTTATGATGATTAAATGTCATTTTTTAGTTTTGGGGATGCTCAGGTGAGGGCATCCCACTGGAAGTGTGGCAGGAACTGTGGATTTTGGTATTGTCACTGGGTTTTTGCAGCTTGGCTGATCCCAGGTCCTGGTGGAATATGACTCACACGCAGCCTTAATCCCAACAATGCAGTGCAGGGACATTCCAGCATCTGTTAGGAATTGTGGCAGCTCCAGAGGGCACAGCTGGTCATGTTTGAAGTCGAGACCCTCTGGTCTGGGCAAGGAGCTGTGGTGGAAAAAGAAATGCCAGGGTTCTGGAACAAAGGAGGGAATGTTTTTCCTCGTGGAGCCGTTTTGCATTGGCCAAAAGGACAGTGTAACTCACAACAGAACTCTGGGAGTTAGATAACTGCTCTAAAATGGTCTGAAACTGGGTTGTTCCTCTTAAAAATGCCTGGGATGGAGGTCTGGAATGGTCTCATCCATGCTTTTTCACCCAGCACGATGGGCACATTTTCCTTTGCAGTTCCATGGGAAGCCCTGGAATTTTTTGGTCTCTGGATCTGCTCTATCCCTGGGGTTTGGATGTGGAAAAGTGCCTGGGGATCATCCTTCACTTCAGCCCTCTTGCCCCTTTCCCAGCACTTAAAAGAAAGCTGAAAGTCTCTCTCACCATAAAGGAAGCCCCTTAATGGAAATCTTTGACATGGATGGAGCAGTGGAAACACTCAAACTGCTGGAAATGGCCAGGGGAAAGGGGGGAAAAAAGGGAAAAACCCAGCCAGAACAAGCCCAAAATGAACCATTTGACAGAGAATCATAAGCTTGTTTCAATTATAAAAAGCTCCTTGAGGCCCAGTGTGCGTTCCCTGTGCACGACAATAAATCAAGATCACTTACTTGAGGTGCTTTGTTATAAAGCAGCCCTGCTTCCTTCTGGGATTAATGACTAAAAATCCTGCTAAAGATTAACTGGCTGGCTTTAATTTCATTAAGGGGGAGAAAAAAAAGATCAGCATCTCCCACATTTTTCAGCTTTGTTCAACCCCCCCACTCTGCACTTGGTTGTTGGGGCTAAGGCTGAGGAGGCAAAGCCTTCCGAAGGAGTTTTGTTTCAGGGAGTGTTGTTCCCCAAAATGTTGGAATTCTGTTCCTCTTTCTGCAGTAATTCCCACATTAATACAGAGCTCCCTGGCTTCCTGAGGGTTTTGGGAATCAGCTGTGCACAGCAGCATCAATGGGAGCAGCTGGAATTAATGGGAATTAATGGGAATTGTTTCCTGGTTTTTCACACAGGTGGCAAAGACCAAATGCCCCACAAATCCTTCATTGCTTTGGGTTTGGAGTTTTGGGCTGATCCTCCTGGGCATCCACTTTATCTGGGATTTTCACCATCTGCCATGGATTGCAGGATTTGAAGGATTCAGCTGCACAAACTTCCTAAGAAAACCCTGGGGCAGAGTGGACATCCCTTCACACCCGCCCTGGAGCACAGCAAGAGCTGGATAACCCAGTTCAAAGTGCAAAACAAAAGGAATTTTCCACATTTGAATGTATAATTCCCTCACAAAGCATTCCCTGTTTTCTGCAGGTAGGTGGGAAAGGACTGTGCACTCAGCTCTCCTGAAATAATTAAAAGGTCATCAATTTGCTGTCACTGTAGTGATATGCTTTAATTACATTCTACAAATCTATTGAACGAGCTATCAAAGGCAGATTATATTGCTGAGATGTGTTATTATTTTAACAACAAACCAATGTCTGTTTGGAGGAATGCATGGAAATATGATCTGGGCACAGCTGAGGTGAATCCAAATCTTCTCTACTGCAGCATTATCTGGATTTGCCAACCTGAGAACTCTGCTCAGAAACGAAGAGCAAAAGAAATTCAGACTAGCAGCAGATCTTGTGCATCAATGCTCAATGTTATTTTGGGTTCAAATTTATGTTCAAACTGAAATAGGGGAAATTTAGGTTCAACTTTAGGAAGAAATTCTTCCCTGTGAGGATGGGGAGGCCCCAGCTCAGGTTTTCCAGAGAAGCTGTGGCTGCCCCATCCCTGGAAGTGTCCAAGGCCAGGCTGGATGAGGCTTGGAGCACCACAATTCACAAGTACAACTCATATCCCTAAATTTTAAAGTTACATATCCATACTCAGTCCTAATGATCTCCAGCTGGTTTGTTTTCCAGCATACTCTGCTGTTGGAATCTTAGCAGGCAGCTCAAATGTGAAATGAACTCTATTTTATCCTATCAAAAGTAAAAGGATTCTCCTTCCTGTCAAACAAAATGGCACAGAGAGGTTCCTTCAAGGGAATTAGGAAACAGAGGAAGGACAAGTTAAGCAAAAAGAACAATGGAACACAAGAGATTTAGAAGGTGATGTCAAGGATTTGCTGGAAGTGCCTGTTGGAAGGGCATTTTTCCCTTTGCTCCTCACCAGGACAAAGGAGGATGGAGAAACAACAGCAGAAGAGGAAATCTTCCAGACCTGGAACTGTGTCCCTCAGCTTGGCTGCAGCTCTGAGACTCAAGTCTGCCTCATAAATTTTACAGGATTAAAAGGCACAATAAAAAGGCAATTTCAGAAGAAAGGAATGAGTCAAGGTCCATAAAACCCTGGGGAAAATTGGTGCCGTTCTCAGGAGGAGTTTCCAGCATCCCGCTGAAAACATCCCACCAAAATCATCCATAGTAAGGTGGAAGATATCTAAAATCTCCCAGTCTGACAAGAAAAGGTTGGTGTCATCATGTCCCCAGGCTGCTGAAAGTGTCACTGAGCTCTGTGTCACATGTCTGGAGTCACTGGGGTGTGCTGGGCTCTGCTGCTGCTCCAGGGAGCAGCAGGAGTTCACCAAAATCCCGACAAAAGGATTGCACAGGGACCATCTCCTGCCACTGAGGGTGCCCTGTCCTTGGGAACAGAGGCTCCAGGACACTCCCAAGAGTTCAGCCCCTTCCCAGGATCCTTGGGGAGCTGCAGGGAGGGAAACTCTCCTACATTATTGTCACAAGGAGGGCACACTCCATGGACCTGGCTCCAGAACTCCTCAGGGTGGAAACTGCAGCCAAGGCACAGACCAGGATCTTATCACAAAATCCTGGAATATCCTGAGTGGGAATAAACCCCCAGGATCATCAATCCCACCCTAGCACTGCCCAGAGCCCAGCAAGCCCAGCCTGGGCATCCCTGGCAGCGCTGGCCAAAGGCTCCTGGAGCTGTGGCAGCCTCGGGGCCGTGCCCATTCCCTGGGCAGCCTGGGCAGTGCCAGCACCCTCTGGGCAAGAACCTTGCCCTGAAATCCAGCCTTGAATTCACTGCACTTCACTCCTCTCCTCTTTTTCGTGCTCCAGTTTTTTGAAAGGACTTCACTACCACCCTTGGATTAAAAGGCTTTACTAAAAACCTTTGACGTGAAGACTGACAGAGCTGGGATTGTCCACCCTGGAGAAGAAAAGCTCCAGGGAAAGCTCAGAGCCCCTGGCAGGGCCTGCAGGGGCTCCAGGAGAGCTGCAGAGGGACTGGGGACAAGGCCTGCAGGGACAGCACCCAGGGAATGGCTGCCAGTGCCAGAGGGCAGGGCTGG
The DNA here is from genome assembly GCF_023055355.1 of Agelaius tricolor. Lineage (NCBI taxonomy): Eukaryota > Metazoa > Chordata > Aves > Passeriformes > Icteridae > Agelaius > Agelaius tricolor. Next base: position 1,610,870 of record NW_027269267.1, on the reverse strand, counting down.
ATGGGATCTTGGCCATGAGGAATTGTTCCCTGGCAGGGTGGGCAGGCCCTGGCACAGGGTGCCCAGAGCAGCTGGGGCTGCCCCTGCATCCCTGGCAGTGCCCAAGGCCAGGCTGGGCACTGGGGACACTGGGAGGTGGCCCTGCCATGGCACTGGGTGGGATTTTTAAGGTCATCCTCAAGGTCTTTAAGTCCTCTCTGTGCAATCTGTGCTGCTGCCAAATGGTAGCAGAATATTTAGCAGTGATTTGGGCCATATATTCTCCATGCATGCCCTAAAAAGTTGCTCCTAAATTGTTCCCTTTTCCTGTTCTGCTCTTGCTCTGCATTACCTGACTAAAACAAGGGAACAACCCCATGATATTCCACTTTCATCCACATTAAATAAAACCCATATAAACCCAGAGAATTAGAAACTTTCCCTCTCTCGTTACTTTGGATAAAGTACACTCAGAGCTCCGTGTAGGTGAGTGGTGTTTTTTCTCCTGAGTTACTCCCAGTAATTACCACAACCTTTTCCCAACATCAAGGCTGAATTCCCAGCAGGATTTGCTGGGAAAAGCACTCCAGCAAAACCCCTTTGTGAAAAGTTTTAACCTCACACCAAGCACCTGAGGAACCAGATTTGCCTCACAGGAGAAGCGTCAGTCCCGAGCACACAGATCCTGGCTCCCACCAGCTCCTCCTGGCTGGAATAGCAGGACTGGGAACCCTTTCCATGCATTCAGTTTGCAATCCTGGTTGAAGAACAGGACTGGGAACCCTTTCCATGCATTGAGTTTGCAATCCTGGCTGAAGAACGGGACTGGGAACCCTTTCCATGCATTCAGTTTGCAATCCTGGCTGGAAGAACAGGACTGGGAACCCTTTCCATGCATTGAGTTTGCAATCCTGGCTGGAATAGCAGGACTGGGAACTCTTTCCATGCATTCAGTTTGCAATCCTGGCTGGAATAGCAGGACTGGGAACCCTTTCCATGCATTGAGTTTGCAATCCTGGCTGGAATAGCAGGACTGGGAACCCTTTCCATGCATTGAGTTTGCAATCCTGGCTGGAAGAACATGACTGGGAACCCTTTCCATGCATTGAGTTTGCAATCCTGGCTGGAATAGCAGGACTGGGAACCCTTTCCATACATTTAATTTGCAATCATGTGAAACACCCCCAGCCTGTGGTCAGCGGCCGCGCGCAGACTTTGTCATTTTGCTTACTGACCACACGCTGCCATTGATCAATCCCAAATTGGATTATTGTTAGCTTTAAAAGCGCCTCAACAGCAGAAAGTGGCGGGGGAGGCTGGCAAAGCAGAGATGGATCGTGGAATAAACAGCCCCAGTGACAGGATTTCAGCCAGAATTGATCACTGTCAGCGAGTTAGTGGTCAGCTGTCTGACCTTTGGGGCCCAAAGCAAACATCAGAATAATGTTTAGACAAACACATTTGATTTTGGAGGTAATGGGTTTGTCAACTAAATGACAAACCTTAGAAAGGTCAAAGGGAGAGCCATTTTTCAGGCTTTTTTCAGGCATTAATCGTTCGTTTGGGGAGCGGTGTCTTTTGGAGCTGGACAGAGGGAGAAGTTCACTTTGTGGGTGTTTTTGTGTCTTCACAGGCACCAAAAATTCAGCCACAGGGAGCATTCCCATCCCAGCCAGGCTGTCCCTAACTCCCAGCTGCCTGTAGAATCTAAAATCCTAAAAGAACCTGGAATCCTAAAAGCAGTGGGGTTGGGATCTGGGGCTCTGGAGGGATTCCAGCAGAGTTTAACCCCACCACAGCTCCCTGCAGCAGGTGTGGGGAAAGGCTCTGAGCACCTGGATGAAATCCAGCTTCTCCACCAGCAACGGGAGATGCCTGTGGCTCATCATGGCCTGGCACCGCTCATCCCAAAATCCCAGAGCCGTGGAATCAGGGTGGGAAGAGCCCTCCAGGATCATCCAGTCCCACCATCATCATCACCCCAAGGGCCACATCCAGACACCTCCTGAACACTTCCAGTGACCCCCCCACCTCCCTGGGCAGCTCATCCCAATTCCTGACCACTCCTGAGGGATGAAATTTCTTTCCTCATCAATCTGAACCTCCCCTGGTACAATTTAAGGCCATAAATGGGGTTTTTCCCTCGCTTGTTGTGCCACATCCTCCAGGCTGGGAGGCTCCTGCAGCACATCCATACAGGGAGGAAGGCAAAGGAAAAATGCTTGGATATGTTTTGGAGAGGTTAATAAATGAGAAACCCTAAAGGGGCTGGGAGAAATAAGAAATCCTAAAGGGAATATCCTTCTGATTTCACAAGATGCAGTAAGGACAACTCAGGGAAAACCCCAGGAATGCTGGCGAAAAATTAAGGAAAATTAAGGAAAAATGATAACACAAATAAAAAAAAAAAAAGCTTTTGAGTTGAAAATTCCTGGCTCTGGTTCTTGCAGTGCTGTTTAAACAGCTTTTCCCTAGATTATTTTCCTGACAAAGTTGGTAGCAGCATGAGATGTTCTTGCAGAAAACACCAACAGGGGCTTCTTCATCGTGTGTACATCAAAATCACTTGGGAAGCAAAGTGGTTTTCACTGTCTTATTAATTAATTTCTAATTTATTGTTATTAATAATCTTATTATTAAGTATTAATAATTAATTTTAAATCTTATTGTTCACTAATTTATTCACACCCACCCCCTGTCCCCAAAAAACATTTGAACAGCAAGACCATGTTAAGGAAGAAAGGCTCTGGAATTGGAAAAAGGAAGCAGCTTCTGTTGGTGTATAGAAAAAGCAAAGGAATACTTGGAATATTCTAATATCCAAATTAACTGTTTATGCCCAGGCAGATAATTTATGCCTGGAAATGACGAATATTTTTCATTTTATATTCTCCAGGCCTTGTCTTTTAGGTCTCTGTCCTCACTGCTGGAGGTGACAGAGCTTCATTGTAGAATTGATCAAAAGTCAGGAATTTTGTTTGGCAAGAAGACTTCCATCCAAAGCAGAAATATCCAAGACAGGAATATTCTTTCCTCGGGATAATTTAAAATTTTTAAAGTTTTTAAGCTTTAAAAATTTGAAAGCATTTTTAAAGTTCTCCCAGTCTGCTAATCATGACAATCTCACCTGCTTTAAAGCAGCTTTCTGTGAAGGAAACCTATTTTAGACTCATTTTTCTATGGATATAATTAATTGGAAGCATGGAGAATAAAAAGTTTCCTCCTTGTTGCTCCTACAGAGAAATCTCACAACATTCCTGGGATTTCTTGAAGTTTCAGCACAAGAATATTTTAACATGGCCAAACCTTTGCTGGATGTAGCTCAGACTAAGAGGAAAAGGAGATAAAAATACTTTAAAAGAGGTTTGGTTATAAGATGCAACTTCATTTAATAATGGATTTGGAGTCATCAAAGGCTTGGGTTGGAATAAAGATAATTTAGATCCTGAGCCATCAATAAATACCTATATTTACAGTCAGGTGTAGGTTCTAGCCCCACTATAACCCACATCACAAAGTGGTTTTTTTTCCATTAAGGAGAAGAGGAAGGGAACACAACCCACTGGAGCTGAAGTTTTCCAGATGTTTTCCCACAGCTCAGTTTCCAAATGGACCCTGGAGGTGGAATTGCAGATGGACACCAAATTTTGGGTGATTAGTTGTGGAAGCCCCATCCCTGGAAGTGTCCAAGGCCAGGTTGGACAGGGCTTGGAGCAACCTGGGACAGTGATTGCAGGATCCCAGGCCTTGGAGTTTCTTCAGGACAACTGGAAAAGCCATAATGTGTCCTGGTTCCCTGGCATCCAGGGGATGTTGGAATATCCTTATCCCAGGTTTCCCATCACCTTGTGTTGGTAATTTATGTCCCCGAGCTGCCTACATGTGCTCAGTAATTAAATTAATAAAATAATAATTTAAATCAATTAAATATTGACAGTGAGTGAGCAGGATGTGAGAATTGTCCTAAGGGAAGTGCAGGAACATCAGGGAAGAGTTTTCCTGCAAGGGACTGAGGACTGGCATGGGATGCAGATGGAAATTGTGGAGAGCCCCTCCTTGGGGATACTCAAATCTGGACCCGGGACTGGCTGTGGGTGTCCCTGCTTGAAGATTTGGACCTTTCCATCCTCACACATCTGACATCACCAGGACCAAACTCAAACATTTTTGTCCCCAAACCCCTCTGAATCTAGAGCCACTAGCATCATTTTGCCATTGTTTGAGGTTAAACTTAAACTCTGACTTTCCAGGCCAGGCTTAACTAATCCTTGTCCCTTCCACCAGCCTTTGGGAAGGTCCTTGCAGATCCACAGGCTCTGCATCGATTCTCACGGCTTGTACAGTGGCTGGGGTGTAGCAAAGTATGGTGTAAAATGAGAGAAAATATTGATTTCCAGAAAGTTAATATTATTAAAAGGCAGTTGTATTCATCTCCTTCTGGAATTTTAGCTGGGGGTTTTCCTCTTGGAAAAATCAATGGAAGTAATAGTCTTGTTATAGCAGGAGCACTTGTTAGACAATTTTTTCACTCCAACGTTTTAAGTTGTTCTAAGAGCAGAAGAGTTGAAAGGCTATAAAATTATTGACTGGGATTTACAGGACTTGAATGACTGAAGGTTTTATGTTCATCATTTTTCGTCACTTTATCCAGCAGAGAAATATTTTAATTAAACAGGATTTTAATTGTGTCCGGGTTCTGTTTGTACCACCAGAAAAATCCCAAAGTACTTGAGGTAAAGTCTCCTCATCCCAATTTGCTTCAATGACCAGATTTGTGAGAGGACTCCAAAATACCTCAAACTCACACAAAATAATTTCTGCGAATTTCTGGAACATTTGAATGACTGACAAGCAGATGTTTAATATTCCCTCTTAAAAATTCAGTTTTCTCTCCCAACAATTGCTCAGATTTTCTCCCATCAGTCTTGGGAACAGCTCATCAATGCTGGCCTGGCAAGGTCCAGTTTCAGCTGGAAATCAAATCTCTAAATTCAGCAAAAATCCATAAAACTCCCACAGTTTTTTCAGGAGAAGCTCATAATGACCAATGCCTTGACTCCAACACAGAACCTGCCTTTTTAGCCAAAACCACCTTCACCTCATGTTTGCACCCTGGTTTTCCTATTCCTATTTTTCAACCAAAACATTTGGATAGAAAATAGGGGGAAATTGTGTTATAAATCACCTGAAATTTCTCCTGAAACTTTGTACAAAGAGAGGAAACTGTGGGTGCTGCCAGCCTCAGCTCATGAGCCAAGGAACCATTGGGGGCAGTGGGCTCAGACTGAAGGAGGGCAGGGTTGGATGGGATTTTGGGAATTAGGAATTGTTCCCTGTTCCCTGCCCCTGGATCCCTGGCAGTGCCCAAGGCCAGGTTGGACACTGGGACAGTGGGAGGTGCCAGGGCTGGAACTGGATGAACATTTAGGGTCTCTTCCATCCCAAACCATTCCATGATTTGATGTCGCCCTTTCCCCAGAGCTCCTGCAAGCTCAGGTGTGGAAGCCACCAGCAAAGAGGGCTTGGATTTTACTCCTTGTCCATCTTTTGACCCCAGGATGTGCAGCCAGAATTCCAAAGTTGTTGGATTGCTAAAACCTCTTGGTTTGGGTGGTTTTGGTGGAAGGGGGAGCTCCTGGAGGAGCATTCCCAAGGCATGCATGGCTGTTGGCTCCTGAATCCAAGGAAAGGCTGTCTCCCTGTGGTTTCTGCTGGTCAGTGAAACCACAGCCTCCTCCTCTTCTCCTCCACAACCCTCTGGCTCTCAACTCTGCCTGATCCCTCTAAATCTGTCAGGGCCATTATCTGCCATCAGCTCCGTGCTATCAACAGGAAACAAGTGCTCCATGTGACAAGAGGAGCCCCACAACAACACAGTTTGGAGCCAGACCAGGCTTGACAACAGCTCAGCTTCCCTGCTTTTGAAAATCCAAGGGGCAAAAGGCAAAATCCCTTCCCTCAGTGCATTTCTTAGCCAAATAAATGGTTTATCCACATCTATGTGGACCACACACCTCCTCACACTGAAAAGCGTTTGTAAAATAAGGAGGTAGTAAATGGCTCCTGATCCGAATCATCAATAATTAATGACCAAAAAAAAATCTTAAATAACCTTCTTCTTCCTGCAGAGCAAATGCAAATGTTTCAAGCTGCAGTAATTGCCTACAAATTAACTTGGAGCAGAAATGAAGAGGGGACTGTTCTGCTGTTCCTGTGTCACGCTGGTGTTTTACAGCCACTTAAGGAGAACATCTCAGTGAGCTCAGTGTGAGAACTCCTGGAGATCAAAGCTGGGTCAGATTATACTTTTATCTGACTTAGAGACGGGGTAACTGAGAGGTGTTTCAAAAACTTCAATTCTATCTTTAGTCATGAGAAGGGTGAGACAATCCAGATGTTATAATTTATGTTATCACAATCAGAAGCTATTTCTTAATTACAATGCACTGTAAGCGTTTCTTGGCTTATCAGCTTTAGTCACACTATGTTGTAAAAGTTTTTAAGTTAATCATCTAAAATTACCCCTCGTGGGTCCCACTACAATGCATCTTTCACAGTTCTATTTCTCCACAGTATCCAGTCTTATTTGCAAGGCCACCTTTTGAAACTTATTTCTACTTTAATTTCTCTCTCAACAAAGTTTGTCCTATTCCAGGTCATTTCTAAGTCAGCATTTCTTGTCTCAAGGTTTGCACACAGATGCACACACTGTGTGAGCCTTCTGTCAGGCTTGGAGAATTCTCTACAAATCCATTTTCCCCAAAGCTGTGCTCACCAATCACATCCTACACCCAGACTGCATTTCATGAGCAAATCTTGGCACAGGAGCTGCTGCAACCAGGACCAGTGTGTGAGAAAAATGGGAGAGGAGTGAAGTGTGTGGCCTTTCCAGCATGGGCCAGGAAAGCTGACAGGGTGATGCCAGAGAGGACAGGAATCCCATGGAAAACTCTTGTTTAATCTCTTATTTCACAGGATCACGGAGTTCTCTGTTCTGAATCCAGTCTGGGAGAGCTGGAGCTGTCCAGCCTGGAGAGGAGCAGCTCCAGGGAGAGCTCAGAGCCCCTGGCAGGGCCTGAAGGGGCTCCAGGAGAGCTGCAGAGGGACTGGGGACAAGGCCTGCAGGGACAGCACCCAGGGAATGGCTGCCAGTGCCAGAGGGCAGGGCTGGGTGGGATCTTGGCAATGAGGAATTGTTCCCTGGCAGGGTGGGCAGGCCCTGGCACAGGGTGCCCAGAGCAGCTGGGGCTGCCCCTGCATCCCTGGCAGTGCCCAAGGCCAGGCTGTGTCGTGAACGGCGGAAGAAATGCCTCACACAATATGCGTGAATGGCAAATCCCAAAGTTTATTGAAAGCTCACACATATTTATATTGGTGTTAATGAAGCTTATACATATTGCAAAAGCTGAGCTCATTATTAACTAAAGCACACTTAGATCAACCACACCTACTTCTATGCTCTAATGATTATTTTGTTTCTATGTTTGCATTCTTCTATCTTCTCTACCTAGGATATCTACATTTTCTGGCAAGCAATTTTCTCCCCCATCTTCCCGTTTCAGCGCAGGTCACTGTGACCTTTGTCAGTGATTGGACACTGGTTACATAATCCCTAGCTTGTTTCCCCTATCCTTATCCAACGATATCACATCAAAGTGGCCTTTCTCAGCTAACCAATTATCCAAAAAGCTCTCTACAAGGCTGGGCACTGGGGACAGTGGGAGGTGTCCCTGCCATGGCAGGGGTGGCACTGGATGATCTTCAAGGTCTTTTCCAACCCAAACCATTCAGGAATTCCATGAGCAGGCAATTTTCAGGTTGGGATTAAGCACCTCATTCCATGGATACTTTTGGAAGGCTGCTGGGACCCTGAGCCAAGGAAAGGGACAATTAGGGACACATCCACCCGCTCACAGGTGAGGTGACCCCTTCTCCCGCCATCCTGTCCCATCCCAAGGAGCTCCACAAAGGAAGATCAGGCTCAGGCTGTCCCAACCCTGCTGCCCAGGGATTCATCCAGGGAGCCCCAGTCACCATCTGGGATGGGAACTCCCAGCCAGCTGAGCTGGGGTGCTTTCCTTTTTAAAATAATACATTCAAACCAACAAAATCTATGATTTGTGACCTGCCTGTGGGCAGCTTTATTACAACCCTATGTCTGGGCCTAATAAACCACACCACAACCTTCTCCCTCCCCTCTCCCCAGTCCTAAATTATTAATTCCTTATGTCCAGTGATCATCAAGAGACGTGGTGGCCTTTGAAAAGGAAGATTTAGCAATATTAATAACTCCAAATTGCCCAATCTCACCCAGGCCTCAGCTCAGGGCAGCAGGAATGTTCTCAACAAAATGTCATTGCATTCAAATATGGTGTTTATCAAGGCTGGGTTATTCTGTGGAGATTTATTGGGTTTGACCAAGTTTTCTGAAGGCCAGGGTTTCTGTCTTGAGGCCTGCACCAAAGCCTGGAGCTTTTCAATATGAAAATAGCAATTTTTGAGCCACTTCCAAGTCAGAAAAATGTTCCCAAAGTTTTGTTTTCGTTCCAGCAGGGAACAAAAACATTGTTGGAACCTTAATATTTTCATGACACTGAATTTTTACTCTCTGGCTAGCACCAGCAAAACTTTTCTTAGTGTGAGTTGATTGTGAATGAGATGTCTTTATTTTGTGGGTGTTGATTCTCTTCTGTCTCAGTGCATTTGTATGTGAATTCCATTCATCCTCTTTGTGCTTTTGGTTTTTTGGGCAGCTGATTTCTTGTGGTGGATCAGCTGTGAAAGACAGGACAGAAGAGCATTCCCAGGAATTATGAAATCATCAAGGTGGGATGAGACCTTCAGGATCTCCCAGTGCCACCAGCATCCCCCCAATCCCTGTCCCCAAGGCCACATCCAGACTGCTCTGGGACAATTCCAGGGACTCCAAACCTCCCTGGGCAGCTCAGCCCAAGGCCTGACCACTCTGCCAGGGAAATTTTCTGTCCCAGTCTCCAACCTGAGGCTCCCCTGGTGCCATTTGAGGCCATTTCCTCTCCTCCTTTCCCTGCCCCTCCTGTCAGGAGCTGTGCAGAGCACTGAGGTCCCCCCTGAAACTCCTTTGCTCCAGGCTGAGCACCACCAGTTCAGCTGCTCCCCCCAGGATTTGTTTTCCAGCCTCTTCCCAGCTCAATTCCCTTTTCTGGATTCCTTCATGTCCAGTAAATAAACTGGATGAGATCCCCATAAATATATGAAGAAGTTTTTTTAATACAGAATCACAGAAGCGTGGAATTATTAAAGGGTTTGGGACCTTAAAGCTCATCCCATCCCACCCCTGCCATGGCAGGGACACCTCCCACTGTCCCAGGTGCTCCCAGCCCCAGTGTCCAACCTGGCCTTGGGCACTGCCAGGGATGCAGGGGCAGCCCCAGCTGCTCTGGGCATCCAAAGCTTCCCCCCTCCTTTCTGTTCCCTATTTCTGTACATCTGATTAATGCTTGTGTCTCCCAAAAGGCCACCTGAATGTTTTGCTACCTTTGGGATGATCCCTGTGTGAGTTAGGGACTTTTTATTGCTTTTCCCAAAACACTGTGGGGGCTGAAATGGTACAGAAGAAGCTGGGCAGGCTGGGCCATTATCTTCATCTATTTTATCATGATTTGAGTTATTTCAGTTTTTCGGGTAGTGGCTGGGCAGGGAGGAACAATGTCTGAGCTAATTCAATTTTTGTGCCTTCTGATCCATCCACATTTTGGACCAGGAGACTTTATTCCAAAACACTCTATTTTGTAGGCATTATTGAGTAAGAAAGGACTGTCTGGAGGGGGTCTTGAGGCTCAGGGGTGGGAAGTTTATCTCATATTAATCCTTTCATTTACAGAGAGCCCAGCAGCTCCAGCACCAGCGGGAATTCACTCATTGATTCCCAGGTTTCCTTTCCCACAGCACTTCCCCGTGCTGGTAACCCCGTGTCATTTGTGGCTAGAAAATGAAGATACCCCAGTGTGTTATTGTCAGTCCCAGTCCCTGGCCAGGCTGTGACAGCCTGGAGAAGCCAAACCCTGGCAGCCTCCTTCTCCGGCCTCCCAAAGAAACCCAGGCAGCAGCTGGACGACAGGAGGAATTTCCATGATGCAAAAAAATTGGAGCTGATTGATAGGAAGGCACTCATAAAATGTCATCTCTCATGGAGGGGGAAGGACCCCAGCAGCAGCAGCAGCAGTGACAAAGTGACGTTGGCCAGCCCTGACAAACGGGCCTGGGAGCTGCAGCATCGACGGCCAGGCCCGGTATCGATCCAGCTGCCAGCTTGATCATATTACACAATCGGGAGATTGGATTTGCATTTTTAATTCTTTTAGGAGGAATTGGCCCCGAGGCAATTACAAGAAGGGAAATGCTGGGATGGAGCCTGCTGGTCCAGCCTGGGAGAGTCAGAAGCTTTTAGGGAGAAGCAGCCACTGTCAAAGGGAAGTTCTGCTCCGCAGAGCCGTGACAAGGAAACAATGGGGACACAAAAGCAATAAAGCTTTCACGGATTTGTTCCCAACTCTCTGGTCTCGAGGGACAAAAAAGCAAAACCAGCTCACCATTAAAGCTGGGCCAATAAAGACAAAATCCATGGGATCTTGGCTTTGTACAGATCATAATCCCATGGATGTGAGGCCTGGAGAGTTTGGACAACAGAGCAGGCAAAAAAAAATCAAAATATTTTAACCCCAAGCCTCACCTGTTTGTAGAAACCCATGGATGTGAGGCCTGGAGAGTTTGAACAGTAGAGCAGGCAAAAAAACCCCAAAATATTTTAACCCCAGGCCTCACTTTTTTGAAGAATCCCATGGATGTGAGGCCTGGAGAGTTTGAACAGTAGAGCAGGCAAAAAAACCCCAAAATATTTTAACCCCAGGCCTCACTTTTTTGAAGAATCCCATGGATGTGCAGCCTGGAGAGTTTGGACAACAGAGCAGGCAAAAAAACCCCCAAAATATTTTAACCCCAGTCCTCACCTGTTTGTAGGAGCCCATGGATGTGAGGCTTGGAGAGTTTGGACAAGACAGCAAGAAAAAAAAATTCAAAATATTTTAAGCCTAGGTGTCAGCTGTTTCTAGGAGCCCATGGATGTGAGGTCTGGAGAGTTTGGACAAGAGAGCAGGAAAAAAATTTAAAATATTTTAACCGCAGAGATCACCTCTTTGTAGAAGCCACCCAAGCTAGACCTAACCATGTCAGGCTTTGGCAAGCCAGGGGAAAGGATGAGCTGGAGAAAATCTCTTCCCTTCACTGACATGCCCCGTTGTAGGATTAGTTCTCCTGGAATTCTGCCCTCAAAGGAGATCCCTTGAGGAGAATCCACCCCCTCTTGGCTCATTCAGCTTGTGTGAAGTGGGTATGGGGCTCTTGCTGCCTTTGCTGCAGTATCACTGCAAAAACCACTATTTATTCTTCATTTTTAATTAGAAAAAATAAGGGGTTTGTGGTGCTTTGAGGCGAGTGGATGAAATGTCCTGAGCAGGTTTTTTGGGAGTACCTCCTTTGGGATTTTTGAGGAAAGTTTTGGGTTTTTTTGAGATTTAACAATGTTGTACTAAATTATTCCTCCCTTCCCCGGTCCCAGCTCTCAAGCTCTTCCTTGACTTCCTTTATTTCCTTGACCTTGGTAACACCAACCTTTGGATCTGGAGCTGCTGGATTTGCATTCAGGGACCATTTTTCATTTTTTCTCAAAGCAAAAATTACGAGAACCTTTGGGTCTTCATAGAACCACAGAAGATCAGAGGACTTTAATGAAGAGTTGACTGTAATTACCCATTAACTCCTATTCATTTCCAAGCCCAGCCATTCCATGATTCTGTGACATGAATTAACATCATCTAAGTGGGATGAGCAAGAAAGAGAAATCCAGACACCCTCCTGTCTGGGAGCACTGGCATTGCACAAAAATAAAGTGAACAAAGAGGCAGAAAAGGAAGGGAAAAACAGACAGAAGCCCAGAGAGCTCCATCCCAGAATTCAGGAAGCACAGGAATGGAGACAGAGCTACTAAAAATCCAAGTTGAGCTAAATTTTGTGAAGGAAAGGAGAACCACAAAACTTTCTTCATTTATCTAAATAAAAGAAGAGTGCAGGGTGGTGAGGAGAAAAGCAGGACCAATTCAAAAGTTGAGGAGGGATTAAGGATTTTGTGTAATGCAGATTAGCTAAAAAATATTAAAATACTAAAAATATTTAAAATAATAATTTGCCCCACATTAACTGAGGGGCATTTAATACACATTTAATACAGAAAAGTGGAAAATGAAGGAAAATGCCAGTGAAAATGAAAAGAAATGGTCACTGCTTGAGATGAAAACAAGACATTGCAAGGTCCAGCCCAGAACTCCAAAGGAATAGGAGAGGGAATTGCAGAGAGTTGGACGTGGTTAGGAAGGATTTTTAATGAATTTGTCAAATCAGGGATCAGAGCAAGTGCTCAGAGAATAACAAATGCATCACTTAAAGAATTCCTCCTCTTCTGACTCAGGTATCTCTGTGCTCATTAGCCTGACTTAATAGTATGCAGGTCTTTTAGACAAATTTTGAGAGAAAGAATAGGTAAAGTCTTGAAAGAAAATTGTAAATGTTATTACATCAACATGGCATTGCAAAGGAAATAATTCCAGGCTGATCCAATACCTCTCCCATGATGTGCTGACTGATTTATTCCATTTTAAGTCACTGGATCTATTAATGTTTCAGTAAAATTTCAGTAAAATGATTACATTTCAGTAAAACATTTGCTTTAGGTCCTGAAGGAGAAGTTTTTAGGTAACAAAAGCAGATAAAGATTATAAGAGAGCCATAAGAATTTAATTAAAGAGTGGTGGTAATGAACTTGGATGGAAGAAGAATGTTTGAGTTGCTGAGAGGTTACAAGGACATTGCTAAGATGAATTTTAATGAGCCAGATAAAAGTGCAAATTACTAAGGACAAACAGCAAAAAATTCTGGAAATAATTAGGAATTTATCAATTAGAAAAGACACAAGGAGAGAGATCTTGATATGTCTTGGTTTGTCAGCAAATCCCTGTGGAAAGGCAGGTGTGATCCAGGGGTGTGGGAGGGGAAACACCACCAGGAGAGAGCGGAAATATTGCTGGCAAAATCTTGGATTTCCCCTAAATTCTGATCTCCAATGTCCTTCCTGCTCTGGCTCTGCTCCTCCAGGCAGAGTCTCCATCTGGCTGATCCAAAGGGATTGAGGGAAGAGTTTGAAGGAATTCTGCCCTGGAAATGCTGATTATTGGGGTTTTCTTTATGGCGCACCCACATCAGGTGGTGCTTTTACAGCCACACTCTGGGCTGACCTCATTGCTCCAAACAAAATAATTCCAAGCAGGATTCAGTCCTCGGGAACCCTCCCTGTCCCTCATCATGCAAAGCCTGGAAGTTGCCATCACCAGGACTCTGAGCCCACTAAAATGCCCTGAAATCATCATTTTTGTGCTTTTTTTTGGTTGTTTTTGTTGATCTAAATCCCAAAAAATAGTCACTGGGGTCCTTCTGAAGACACTTGTGACCCGTGGGTGAGGGCAGTGGTGGGAGGGGTGTTTGGGAGGCTGTTTGGGATCACAAAAGCCAGCGGGGAAGAGGCCCATCCTCAGCTTTCCTGGGGGCAGAAGGATCCCCATTCCCACCCTGACCCCGAGCTGGGGCTGGGAATCACCTGGAATCAAACTGAAGGTAGTTCCAGCCAGCAGACTCACCATTTTTGGGAGTGGATAATCATATTCCAGAGGCCAGGAGCCACCACCAATCCTCACTGCATTATTCTCTCCACTTCCCACGAGGAAATAAGCCTCAGACACCCAAGTGGATAAAACTCACAGCTCAGGTGAGGTGCAAGGCACAATTTCCTTGGCATAACCTTTAATTTATTTGCCTTAATCCCTTTATTTCCCTTAATCCTGAAGCTCCCCATCATTCCATGAACTCTGCTCTGTAGTCCCCATCTTTAAACTCAAGATTTAGTAAATCTAGATGCAAACAAAGGCTGATTTTATTCTCCTACACTTCTGCAAGCAGAAACTTCACTGCAACAAGGTCAAAAATCATCAGGACCACCCTATTTTTCTAAAGGTATTCAAATAGATCATATTATGAATGGACACATATTAAAAATGGCTTTTCCCAGGGGGAAGGAATCTCATGAATATTAATATATTTATGCTCTCTCTTCTCTGGCAGACCAGAGTCATGGCCCAGGCTAAACAGAAGAGCTGGAGCTGAGAGGGAAATTGAGAGAAACTCAGGAAATGAAGAAAAGCAAGGAAAGAACCAACCTTGGACAACTCCAGGGACAAGACAGCCACAGCTGCTCTGGACAACCTGTGCCAGGGCCTCATCACGCTCACAGGGAAGAAAACTGGGTCAGTGCATCAAGTTTTGAACACCTTTAGCAAGTTTTGAACGCCTTTAGCAAGTTTTGAATGCCTATAACAAGATTTGAACACCTATAAGAGGTTTTTTCCCCCAGTAAATGTCAATATGGAGCTGAACATCCTTCCAGAGGAGTCTCCATATCTCAAGTATTTCATTAGCTCTGCTTATTTGTGTTTTGCAATGCCTCTCTTTGCTCCTCTTGTTAGAAAACCAAACCCCTAAATTTTTAAATCACCGTGTAAAATAGTTTTAATTTTTTTGCACAAACAGACAAAACTTCTGGAGCAGCTTTTAGCCCATCCCTGACTGTTTGCCTTCAGTCTCCTCCAGCAGAGCATTACCAACCCTGACAGCATTGATTTTCAAATGTATGATTGCTGGTGAAATATTAAACCCTATTGATCTGAAATTCAGGATCGGCTGCCTGCAAGATCCTTTGAATATTTTGGGCATGGACAGTTTCATTTGTCAGCTCCTCCGATGGCAGAATAATGAGAGCTCCATCATGTCCCCTTTGGAGATGGAGAATTTCCCGTCACATTACGGCATCTGCAATCTGGAGAAGTGTCCTCTGCATTATGTTTGCTAATTGGGCAATTCATCCTCCCTGGGAAGCCTTTCCATCCATTTCCCAGGACAAAAACATCCATCTTTTCACCCAATGAAATTTCACATCCTTCTTGGCTTCTTAGGGAAGAAGTGATAGGAGTGTAATGAAGATTTCCATGATTAAATCAAAAAAACAAGGAAATTTGGGTTGAAACAGAGCTTTTCTGGTGGGTTGGGATTTATGTTTGGAGATGGAGAGTGAGATTTGCCCCAAAAATGCTCCATGGAAAGGGCACAGTGATACAAAACATCCCAAAAACTCTTCCTGTGGGACACTGAAGGGATTCCTGCTTAGAATGTTCTTAAAAACACAGAAATATTAAAAAAAAAACATAAACCCAGCTCATGGTTTTCATGCTAAGAAAGGACTACAGACTAAATTTCATAAGCATTGTACAAGATTGAATTAATAAATTAGCCAATAATTTAAAATTTGGACTTTCTGGGCTGACTGAGGCTAAACCAAACCCTTCATTATTTCCCTCTCCACACTGAGTCTCTACCTGGTATCAAAATGTTTTTGCTTTGCTGATTTCTGCCACTTAAAAAAAAAAAAAACAACCAAAAAACAACTAGGAAACAACCTGACTTAATTCAGCTGATTTACAATCTTCTGATATCCCCCCTACAGCAAAAAAAAAATTCACAAAAAAATATTCCTTTCCTTCTTCTTCTTTTTCTTTGCCTGTCAAGGTCAGATTTTGGTGTCACAAGGCGCCCATTGCCCCTCCAAACTAAGGTGACAATATCCACAATTTTCTTCCACAGTCTCAAATATTCTCAGACTGACCATCAAGAACTTCAAATCCATCTGTGTCAAACACGAATTTTCAGCCTGAAATAGAATCTTGGAATTATTTCCATTACACTGCCTGAAATTTGAGGAATTATGACCACAAATACATATTTTGTCACAAAAAAATCCCTCTTTACGTTTTAGCCATCAACTTTTGTATGGAATTCATTCCATTCCAAATCTGTGAAAGATTTCTCCTGGTGCCTGCCCATCTCCAGCTTATTAAACAAGGAAATGGAGAAGTGTCAGGTTCCTGATGCTGCCAGGAACACTTCAGGAATTTAAAACCAATATTTTCATCCTGTAAAAATGTTATCATAAAAATACGCAAAAGATCTGTAAAATATTCAGAGTTTCGACTTTCACAAAGTAATCTTTATGTTAATATGACAAAAGAGTTGCTCGATTACTAGAAAACAATTCTTAATAAAGAAAATTAGGGAATTCTTGCCTAAATTTGTAGCTTAGACACAAATATTTGATGTTAAATCATTATCACTGATGTTTTCCTTCCTAGAAGATCCCATGGTGAACCCATGCAGAAAAACCCTCGAATCTGAACCTCAATTTTTTCCACCTTCCCAGCCAGTTGGATTCTGCATAAACTGAGGATACAAATGGATGTGGAGCCCCATTTATGGAGGAATCCAGGTTTTTAGAGTTAAGGACTCGCTTAATGGTAAAAATATTCTGGTTTTCAACCTGGAATCTCTAAAAGGGTTAATCCTCGCAGGAATTAGGAACATCCTGACTGTGTCTGTACTCAAAAATGTAAAGAGGGAAATTCTTTTTGATGATAAAACATATATTTATGGTCATAATTCCTCAAATTTCAGGCAGCATTATGGAAACAATTCCAGGATTCTATTTAAGGCTGAAAATTCCTGTTTGACACAGGAGGGATGGACAGAGCAGTTTGGCCCAGCAGGGCTGAGCCTTCAGCTGGGTGATGTCTTCAGGCACTGCTGCTGTCAGCTGCTGTTGGGTGAGGATCTCCCATCCTTTCTCTGGGATTTAATTTCTCAATATCCCAGCTTCTGCTCTCTAAAAGCAGGGCTGATACCTTGGAGAGTTCAAAACCCAGGCAGGGAAGCACTGGGGGAATAAAAAACCCCAGTGGATGATCCAGGTACCAGTGTAGGGGAAAGAACTGATCCCAGAAACCCCACTGGGATCTGAGGGAGCTTTCCTTTAACTGATCCTCAGCTTGAAACTCCTGCTTGTTTTGCTTTAATGTAGAGGCAGCACAGACAATCCATCATCCCTCATGTCATCTTGGTGTTTGGCTTTTTAAAATATTAATGAACAGTCTGGGCCCTCCTTTTGCTGACCACTGAAAACAGCCCCCAGCTCCCCTGGGGGAACCCAGGCTGATTCTTTAAGCCTGGGATTGAAATTCAGTCAAAGCTGGGGGTGAATGGAAATCATTTGTTGTGTGACAGTGACACGAGGCAGCTCCTTTTTGTTTGCCAGAGAGCTCAGGGATTCTGTGTCTATTTATTGTCATCAGCTGAGGTATTGATGGTCACCCAAAACTCTGTGGCTTTGGAGAGGGGAGGCAGCTGCAGATTTGGCAGAGGCAGTGCCTGAGTTGGAGCAAAAAGGGCTTTGTTGGTTTTTGTTCCACAAACTCTGCACAGAACAAGGAAACTCCAGCTGGTCTGGCTGGGAATGGGAAGGAATGGCCAGGATGGTCCCAGGTGATGGAGGATGGACGTGCCAGGGAGGTGTGGCTCTATCTATGCCCTCCCTCTGGTGTTGTGGGATCTCAGATGGTTTGGGTTGGAAGGATCAAAAAATCCTTGATCTAAAGATCACCCAGTTCCACCCCCTGCAGGACCCCTCCCACTGTCCCAGGTGCTCCAGCCCCAGTGTCCAACCTGGCCTTGGGCACTGCCAGGGATCCAGGGGCAGCCCCAGCTGCTCTGGGAATTCCATCCCAGCCCTGCCCACCCTGCCAGGGAACAATTCCTGCCCAAAATCCCATTTAACTTTTCCTCCTTTTGTTTAAAACCATTCCCTGTGTCCTGTCACTCTCTGCCCACATAAAAAGTCCCTCTCTCTTTTTTCTAACCCCCTTTAGGTACTGGAAGGGCTCTAAGATCTCCCTGATCCTTCTCCTGTGCAGGTGAACAATCCCAGCTGTGCCAGCCTTTCCTCCCAGCAGAGCTGCTCCATCCCTCTGCTCATCCTGGAGCCTCCTCTGGGCTCTCTGCAGCAGCTCCAGCTCCTCCCTGGGCTGGGCCCAGGCCTGGGGCAGCTCTGCAGGTGGGAAATCACCTGAGGGGGCACAATCCCAATCCCAATCCCAATCCCAATCCCTTTCCTGCTGCTCTCCCCTCCCTGGATGCAGCCCAGGATTTTGATGGATTTTGGCACTCCCAGCACTCACTGGTGGCTCCTGTCCGGTTTTTCACCCCAAGTCCTTCCCCTCATTTCTGCTCCCAGTGAATTCTCCTTCCTGGCTGGCATTGCCCTGACCCAGGAGCAGCCTCTGGCGCTGGGAATTGTGGAACTCCACGAGGTTCTCCTGGACCCCTTTTCATGCCTGTGCACTTTGCAGTCTCCTGCCTCATCCTGCAGATGAAATTTTGGGTTCCTGACTCCTCCATCCAAATCCTTTCAGTGTTTGACACGCAGAGTGACACAATCCAAAAAATCTCCACATCAGATTTATTTCTTCAGGCTCTCTGAGTGGACAATTCTTCTTCTTCATGGAATTATTGGCTCCTGCCTCAACCCTCGGCTTTGGAGTTGCTCAATCAGTTCCAGCAGCCTCAGCAGACCCCACCTGTGGCTTTTCCACAAATGGAGATAAACAGAAATTCCTGATTCAAGGAATTCAAAGCACTGCCCTGTCATGGGAGGAAAATTTGGGAAAAGTAAAAAAAAAAAGACTTTTTTCACTTTTCCCAAAGGAAAAAAAGACAGGACAAAAAAAGAAATAGCCAGTTATTATTGAAATTCTAAATAGAGAATCTCAACATAACACAGTCTCCTAAAAATAATTGTTCTCTTTCCTGAAAAGGTGATGTAAAAACTCAGAAAAATTGCCAGAATGAAGAGGTTTCTTGGGAAAAGATTAATTATGGTGCAACTACTCCTCTTTTAATGGTGATTGCTTTGCAGGAGGGGAAAAAAAAGGGTTTTCTGCTGGAGAACCCAACAAGAGGTTCAGCGGGACTGAGCCTGGTAGGAAATCCCAAAATACAAAAAATTGTCTTTTTTTCTAGTTTGAATATATTATTCCAAAAGACAAATAAATAAGTAAATAAATAAACAAATATATAAATATGCCTTTTGCATAAATGTATTTTTTCCAAGAAAATTTGAATAGAAATAAATAAACAAATGAAAAGAAATACCTAAAAATAAATAAATAGAGATAAATAAATAGAAATAAATAAATAGTGCAACCTCTCTGTTTACAGCTGAGACTCTCTGTGACCTTGGCTCCCAGGGAGGTTTAACCTACTCTGATTAACTTTCCCATGTTATTCCATGAAATAAAACCAGTTTTGACACCCAGAGACTGAGGCATCCTAGGGATAACACAATAACCCCATGGAATCATTCCAAATTGAGTTGCAATAATTCATTTAGGTGACCATACAGATTTGTTATGTGGAATATGAAACATTGCAAAATGAAATCAATAGAAATGTTTCTTGTTAATGAAGATAGACTGGGCTCTTCAGGGTGGGATTTGGACTCCATAGCACAGAAATCCGATTTGGATTCAGAATTCCACAGTATCTGACTGCTTAAAAAATGAGGAAAACATTATTTTATAATGATATAGTTGGACAGCTGGGAAATTATAGCCTGAATTTTGTTCCATGCTTTGCTCATTAGGAATGCAAGCACAGAGCAGCCAACAGCAATGGGAGCTTGGCTGTTTTCTTCCATAAGGGCTTCACCCTACATTTTGTAGGGATCATGATTGGATTCTCAGTGAAATTCACCCTCCTGACATGGGTTTTGAAGGACGAGAATTTTCAATGGTGGATTTTTAAAAAACCTTCCAAAATTTGATGCTGATTTATTCTTAAGAAAGACAAACACGCTCAAGTGTAACAAGTGACAGGAGGAGAGGAAATGGCTTCAAGTTGCTCCAGGGGGAAAATGATGCCTCAGGTTGGAGCTTTCATATTTTTCAGGTTCTGTGCTGCTTCAGTGTGTGGGGCTGAGCTTCACATTATGGGATGGTGAGCTCTGTGCACAGAGCAGGGAGACAAAACAATTCCTGCTCCAGCTGGGCACCAAGGACAAATGATCCAAATCTCAGCCCCAGAGCACAAACCCCGTGGGCTGGAGAGAGAAAAACAAGCAGGGTGGGACTGCAGGGGCTAAAGCTGGGATGGGACAATGAACTGCAAGATGCAAATGGAGCAGAACTGATCCCAGGGACAGAGCCCGTGCCCGGCCGTGCATTTTGGGGCCATTTTGGTTCATCTTGGGTGCAGCCCTGGCTGGGCTCTGGTGCTGCCCAAGGTGCATCCATGGAGGAGATGCTTTGAATCAATCCCTGCTTTATTCTGTGGCTCTGCCCAGCCTCTGCTCTGGGGCAGCCTGCACAAGGCATCAGGTTAAGCTGGATATTATAAAATCACAGAAAGGGTTGTAAAACATTGGAATGAGCTGCCCAGGGAAGTCATGGAGTCACCATCCCTGGAAGTGTTCAAAAAACCTGTGGATGTGGCATTTGGGGACACAGTTTAATAATGAACGTGGTGGTGACAGTTGGACGTGATGGTCTAAAAGATCTTTTCCAGTCTTACATTTATTCCATAAATGCAGCTGGATTTTTATTAGTGGCCAAGCAACTCCATTTCAGATTCCCTGGAAAATTCCTGTGTTGCAGCATGGACATATCCAGCATTTTTCGCCTTTTTTTTCTTTTTTTTTTTGCTTGTACAGAAATTCTCTCAGTCTTTGTCTCAGAGGCTTTGCGCCAAAAATCCAGAGCTGCTTAAAGGAGATCTCTGGGAAGAAGGAAAAACCCAAACAATCATGGACACAACAGAATATTTAACAGCAGGTCCTGCAGGATGACATCCCTTTTCCCATTGGAAATATGGAATGCCTTCAGAGTCAGTGCAGCATCAAATTTGGAATAAATTGGCTGAATTCAATTTATTTAGGGAACCCCAGATTGGCTCCTTAAAGCCCTGAGCAGAAACTTGTGGTAGGTTCAGCCAGGACAACATCAAGGCAAAACTGGTGACTCCTTGGGAGGAAAAGGAGCTCTTGGAATGTTACAGAGAGCTCTGGGCACAGTGATTAAAGGAGGCTGAACTCCTTGACCTGGCAAATCAAATTGGTGACAGCTCACTATGTTAAACTACATTAAAATTTATGACATTGAAGAAGAGGATCAATGTGTGAATAAAGCCTAAATTGGGAGACCTCTGGAGCAGGGGAAGCAATCACTTGCAGGATTTCCAAACAAAGATTCCACATTCATTTGCTGGCCCCAAAATAATATGAAAGTCTCTTTGAAAGGGAGAGGAAAAGAGATAAAATGCCTTGGGGAAAAAAAACAAACCAACAAACTGCAAATGGTCATTAGAGGGAAAATCTGAGGAAGTTTCACTAAATAGCTGCAAATGACTTTTTGTAAATGGCTTTTCTGGCTCAGGGAAACGACCCCATGACAGCAGCAACCTCTGGCCAGGGTTCAGGGCACTGGAAATTCAAACACCTCAGCCACAGTTCAGGTGTCAAGCAGGGCTTTGTGCCCTGCAAAACAAACTTATTACAGAGCTGAAAACTTCTGATGAAAAGCAGTGCTTACAGCTCCTTAAAGCACTTTGGAATTTCAATAATGATTTCTTTAATTAAAGGGATGCTGTCGAGGTAAAGTCATTCCTTAGAATAAAAAACTTTAAACCTTTTTTATTTTGCTAGCAACAGTCTTTTTAAATTCAGAACTGGACATGGAAAACCATTTATTTTTCAGTGGCTTCACCTTTAATTTGTATTTTTCATATCATTCAGCCTGAACTAACAGTTTTATTTCCATTTTTACAGCTTTATTTCCATTTGTAATCAACTCTGATGAAAATAAAGAAACTCTCTTAACCCTTCCCAATGTCACCTGTGTTTCCAAAAGAGGAAAAGCCAAAAATAATGCACAGGGTCTGACTCTTTAGAGATGTCTTATTCTAAAACTGCTTCTCCTTAGCTCTATTTTGTAAATCAAAAAAAGGGGGAACTGATAAAAAGCAGACAAAAAGCCAAATCAAACCAACAAGAAGCACAGCTCCTCTGAAGTTAAATCAGAAGGTCAAATATAATCCATGAATGCTTTCCCAGCCTTTCAGTGCCACTGGAAATGTCCTTTCCTCATCACCTTGGCCCCCACTCTGACACATAAAAGCAGCAGCAGTTCCACCTGCAGAATTTACCATCATTTCATTCTTCCCTCAAAAGTGAAGAGCTTCAAGAACCTTTGTTCCCTTCCAGCATCTCTCCTTCCTCTCAAAAAGATAAAATTACTGAAAGCTTGAATCTTCACTGCACATTCAAGGACAGATCTCCCATGAAATATTTCCATGCGTCCAAGTGGGTGACAACAGCAACCCCACAATGGCAAAACAAGAAGCTGTTCCTGGCCAAAGGGAATTCCTGGGGGTTTTTCTGGCTGCTCCAAGGTGATTGGATTGGAGATGGGATTCTTCCCCCAGTGTCTGGACTCTGGGGACAGTCATGTGCTTGCAGCAGGAACAGGGTTTGAAACCCACTGGTGTGGTGTCATGGACACATTTTATGAAAAATCCTCTGAGAAAAGATCTCAGGATCTTTTCTCCTGAGAAGCTGAGAGGCCTCAGAAATGAAATGTAAACAATGGTTATCTGCTGCTGTGGGATGCAACAGGAGCATCTGTGATTGGTCTCATGTGGTTGTTTTTAATTAATGGCCAATCACAGAACAGCTGTCTCAGACTCTCTGGTCAATCACAAGATTTTATTATTATTCCTTTCTATTCCTTTCAAGCATTCTGATGAAATCCTTTCTTCTATTCTTTTAGTATAGTTTAGTACATAATTTTCATTTAATATAATATATATCATAAAATAATAAATCAGCCTTCTG
This sequence comes from Agelaius tricolor, assembly GCF_023055355.1. NCBI lineage: Eukaryota > Metazoa > Chordata > Aves > Passeriformes > Icteridae > Agelaius > Agelaius tricolor. The sequence goes on along the minus strand of NW_027269267.1, from coordinate 1,587,988 downwards.
AAACATGGAGTCAATTCTCATCTCTTCCCTCATCCTGGGACCCCTGTGAACACCACCACAGGGTGGCTCAGTGATTTTTACACCTGTGGTCAGGACATGAGATCTGTGGGCTTTTCCATTTTCCCACTTGCCACTGGTCTTCTGGGAGAGCTCCTCGGTGCTGCCTGAGCCGGAGGGACCCTGAGAGCAGAGCTGGTGGCTTTAACAAGAAATAAATTAAGCATTGATGCCACTTTGACTGAATCCACTCACATCTAAGCGGCACCTCCGCGGTGCCGAAGGGATCCCTCAAAATGATGGATGAAAATCCAATAAAGATACAGGAGCCAGGAGGGGACAGGGAGTTGTGTGACTGCAGTCCTGACACTGAGCCAGCCTCTGCTCCATGGGCATCCCAGGCCCTGCTGGGCTGGGATGAGATCTGGGGTGGGTTGGGGAGGGTGCAATCCAGGCCTGGCAGGGTGCAGAGGGTGAGTTTGTTGTGGGGATTCTTTGGAAAGGTGATCCCAGGTTTTACATTGGTTTTAAACTGCCAGAGAGCAGGGCTGGGTGGGATCTTGGCAATGAGGAATTGTTCCCTGGCAGGGTGGGCAGGCCCTGGCACAGGGTGCCCAGAGCAGCTGGGGCTGCCCCTGCATCCCTGGCAGTGCCCAAGGCCAGGCTGGACACTGGGGACAGTGGGAGGTGTCCCTGCCATGGCTGGGGTGGCACTGGGTGGGCTGTGAGGTCCCCTCCTACCCAAACCATTCCATGATTCTATGAAAATATTCTCATTTCCTCTTAGCTTCCCAATCATTTCACTCTCCTATTTATATCATGTTCCTCACTTGTGTCCCTGTTGTAGTTGAGACAATACAAAGCAGCACACTCCATTTTCAGAAGGCTTCAAACTGTTTTTATTATGGCATGCATGCTTTTATATATTCTTATAAAACTCCTAAGTTTACACTCTACTCATTGGTCAGGAGAGACAAACAAAGTGCTCATTGGAACAGGCAGTTGCAGGTTTCTCTTATTTCTCCTTCTTCCTTTCTTGGTTTCTGTGTCAACGACCTTGGTAGGAAATTATTTCAGGGGCAAACATGGATCCTCTCATCAAACTTCTCTCTGGCTCACAGAAGTCACTGTAAATCCTCTTCCAAATGCCCCAGTTTATCCCAGTTCTTGCCCACTCTTTTCTGTACCTCCTGTCTCTGATTTTTCCACTCAGCTCCCAATCCAATTTCAGATTGTGCCCTCTCCTTTACTTTTCTCCCTAACTCCTCCCTAATTTCTCCTCCCAACTTCCACCCACAAAAGCAGATCAGATCAAATTACACCCTGCAGGGTCCTGTCACCTTTTTCCATGACCTTTGGCCAAACTGGGTCCAAGAGCAGAGCTGGTCCCTGGCCACCAGCCTGGGGTGGGTGACACGTGTCCCTCCCGGTGGGAACTGTCCAGCAGGAGCCGGGTGCTGAAGGATCAGGGCACAGGGACACTCCCACACTCTGCTGCCGCCCAAACTGCTGGGACATGCAGAATTTTATCTTCTTTTTTTTGCCAGGGTCAGGATTAAGTGTGTGAGAGGGTATTTCTTGTTGGCACTCAGATGTTGATCAGTTCTTATCTCTGTCACAGTCTCACAGACCCTGAGTTCTGCAGCACTTCAACAAACTAAAAATGGAGCCCTGTCTCTCTCTCCAAGGCCTTTGAAGGATAAACTGTCCAATTAACAAATGACACCTCAATTATTTTCACTTTTAACCCAATACCCAACCACCCATGCCTGCAATGGGGACTTTTTTATCCAATGACACAAAACCACCCAAACCCATGGAGGAGAAGGAGAAGAAGGAGCAGCCTCCACCCTAAACCCTCCATCTTGCTTTCTCTCTATTCCTGTATTCTAAACCCCTAAACTCTGAGTTTCCCACCCTGTGATATCACACACTTCTATTCAAACTCCACACCCACAATCCCAGTTCTGCCATTCCATTCTGGAAGCTTCTCCAGGCCCTCAGGTCAGTGCAGTGTTCTCTGGGGGTCAGTGCCTGGCAGCACAGAAAGTCTGGAATTCTCAGTAACCAGGGTTCCAACAGGGACAAAGGGTAGAATTCCCTTTAGTTTTCCTTTCAGTTTTTTCCTTTCAGCTTTCCAAGTCCTGGGAGAGCTGTCCCAAAAATGGTGCCTGCAAAGTATGTGTGGTCTCTTCCCAGACAAGGAAAATGTCAGGAAAAGATCCTTCACTTCAGCGTTTCCCCAAATGTTCAAAAGTTTGTCATCACACCAAAAATGGAGGAAAATTTACCTCTGGAACTATTTCATCTGCTCTTAAGGGGCTTTCTTAATTAAAACATCTTCTCCAGCCTCTCATTATCCTTTTACAAGTCTTTAATTTATTATTTCTTGGGGATTTTTTAGAAGTTCTGACCTTGTCATCAGGTGGTGATTGCATGACAACTCTTTACATGGAGTTTGTGCTAAGAAAATGGCAATTAAAAGGTTGATTCTTCTTTTGTGTTGCTGGCACAGCATCATGTTGTGCCCACACATTCTTTCCTTCCCTGTTCCTTCAAAACGTTTCTTCTCTGCTGAGTTCTTATTTTAGGGAAAAAATAAAAATAAATTGGATTTTTCTGCCAGCATCTCTTCCTGATCTTTGAGACATCCATGACAACAAACTGAAACATCTGATGACTGAAAAAAAACCATTTTTCATCTCTGGAATTTTAACTATTCCATTCTGTTGTTACAATATGGGTTAAAATGTCTCCCTTTCCCTGTCATGGCCTGCACAAAGTTTGGTGTTCCCATTTCATGGCAGAGATCCAAAGCTCTGATGAAAAGACACCTTTTCTGTCCAGTACATGATTTCCCTTTAAAAGTTCTGTCTTGCCAGCATCGAGGAAGAACCATTCCATTTATTTTTTATTATTAATGTGCACTCCTGCCACTGTTCTTCAGCCACAGGACTCTCCCAGATGGAAAGGCTGGACAGAAATCCTGTTCTCCCCAGGATTTTTCAGTCATTGATCCACATTCAGCTACATCAGCTTCCAATACTTTTGCTTTCCAGTGTGTTTGTTTTTCCTACTGAATTTTTCAGGACGTTCATTTCACCTGGGGATATTCTATTGAACGCTTTGGGGCCAGGGCTGATATAAAGAGTTGAGTGTAGGCACTTAATGAGGAACTTTGGAGTTTGTTTTATCTTTGTGTGAGGAGAGGTTACTCTCGTTAATTTATCCAATTTATAAATCACAAAAATGTTATTGTTTTAGATTTATAACACAGTTTTTCTATGGATCCTTTCAACGTAGGCAAAGTCCACAGACAAATTTCTTGAGTAAAAATTTCTCAGTTTTACTTTGCCCCCATTTTACAAGACCAAACTCTCCAAAGTTCTGTCTGGAGAGCTGGAAAGATTTTCAGTCAGGATGGGCGTTATTCCTAAGAGAATAAAAGGAATTCCTGAGAGAATTCCTTCCAGAGAAACCTGGAAGGGAAGGAAATGCGATTCCTCCTTGCTCCATCCTCCTGAATTTTGAACTGCACAGGGCTGAAGTTCCCATAAATAATTCCACCCCTGGTTTTTAGGCTCAGCCATTTCAGGGAGGAGCTCCCTGGGGAATGGGCACGGCCCCAAGGCTGCCAGAAATCCAGGAGATTTTGGACACCACTCCCAGGGAGGGATTCCCAAGGTGGGATTGCTTGGGGGTCTGTGCAGTTGGATTTGGATGACCCTTGTGTGCCCCTTCCAACTCAGGATATTCCATAGTTCTGTGATTCTCTGGTGTCTTTAATCTGCCCAGCTCACAAGGAACTTCTCTTGCAATTAATAAGCTCAAAATCCCTTCTCCATTCTTCCACCTCAGTCCCACAGCCAGGGAATGCTCTAAATTAAACATTTTATGGAAAACAAGGACTTGGACTTCTGCCTCCAGTGCCACCGGGGCAGCTACTTAATGTTGTTAAACCACACAAAAAAAAAAAAGTTAATTGAATGACAATTTCTAAATTTAATAGATGTGGATCTTCACTTGGAGCAGGCTGGAATTACCTTGAGTCCTAGGAAAAGGTTAGCCATTAACTCCTGAGTTCTGATTGGAGGATTCAATATTGGGATTTCATTAACAAGATTTATACGAGCATTTGGTGGCTGCTGTAGTAATGATTGTTATCATTCCATAATCAGAGAAATATTTTCTATATTTTCTGATTAAAGTCCAATTTCTTCAGAAATTCTAATGAGTGTGAAGCAGGCAGCCTGATTTAATGACAAGTTGTGACTGCAATATTGTAACACCAGCTCCTCTTTGTTAGTCCTGAACCCTGTTGACACAAATTTCATTAATCCCAATTTCAAAAAGGCCAAATTCTGATGGTTTTAAAGAGTCCTCAACAAGTCCAACCAATTTAGAGAGGAAAATATTGTTTGACCCAAAGGAGGGATGCCCAGAGACATTTTCCTGACTCCCTGCATGCAGCACATCCCACAGTCCATGGAACCCCTTGGATTCTGCCAGTGGGGTGCCCATGGGGAGTGGTCTCCCACATGAGATGGTCACAAACACCTTTAAGCCAACCCTCTATCCCACACAACCTGTGAGCAGAGCTGGGTAAACTTTTTACATCAAAAAGATGTGACTGTGCATAAAATATTTCAAATTACCCCACTACTTTTGTCTCCTCACTCACACAGAAATGGTTCCAAAGTTCTGATGCTTTGGGAAGGAGTTCTAAATTATTTACTCTATTTTTCCCCTCCTCTCTCTCCTCTTAGGCTCTGTCACCACAGCGAAAGTACTGAGAGCAGTGACAAGTCCAATATCAATAAACATAATAATAATTGATTTCTGGGAGATGAAAAATCTGAAATTAGTGGCAATTTCCCCCAGAGTGTTGTCTGATTAATTTAATGTTCATCTAAGTCTAAGTCATTCTAATATTTATCTGCTCAGCAAACCTTTGGGATGTGTCTGTGGGCCAAAGACCAGAAGAAAGTGAAGAATTATTGCACAGACCAGGGATTTTTTAATTTTTCAAACAAAACAAAGAAAGAAAGGCTTGAGGGGATGCTAAAAGTTGTGTTTGCTGTAATTATTTAATTCTGCCATTATTTCTGAAGAAAAATTGACAGTGTGGGAGAGGAGGATGAGCAGAAAACTGTCCCATCTTGTGGCTGCCATGGAAAAGCTGGAATGAAGGAGCATGGCAGGAGTAAGAGGGAAAGATGAGCTTGGGCTGGGATTTATCCAAAAAACATTGCCAACATGATCAGGGACTAAAAGCTTGGGAACAAGGGAAGATTTGAGACAACTTTTGGATATAATTCAGGAAAAAGGGGAAAAAAAACAAGTTAATGAATGAATTTGACAAAAAGGGAAACTGTGACCCAGCAAAGAATGTCTGGGAAGTTTCTCCATGTCCCAGCAGGAGCAGGAGGAGGAGGAAGATGTGGCCACCAACATGAAACATGGAAAAATTACCTGAGATTGGGATGGACCAGGAGGAGAACATCTCAATAGATTTCCATGGTGTGATGTTCCCTGTTAGACCATCTTGGATTTCACTGTTGCATCTGATGTCTCAGGTTGGAGCTTTTCTATTTTTCACATTCTGTGCTGCTTTAGTGTGTGGGTCTGGGTTCACATTCTGGGATGGTGAGCTCTGTGCACAGAGCAGGGAGACAAAACAATTCCTGCTCCAGCTGGGCACCAAGGACAAATGATCCAAATCTCAGCCCCAGAGCACAAACCCCGTGGGCTGGAGAGAGAAAAACAAGCAGGGTGGGACTGCAGGGGCTAAAGCTGGCATGGGACAATGAACTGCAAGATGCAAATGGAGCAGAACTGATCCCAGGGACAGAGCCCGTGCCCGGCCGTGCATTTTGGGGCCATTTTGGTTCATCTTGGGTGCAGCCCTGGCTGGGCTCTGGTGCTGCCCAAGGTGCATCCATGGAGGAGATGCTTTGAATCAATCCCTGCTTTATTCTGTAGCTCTGCCCAGCCTCTGCTCTGGGGCAGCCTGCATAAGGCATCACATCCTGCCCAAAACACAGACAGAGAGCTCAGGCACCAGCCCAGGCTTTGCAGATAAAGCCCAAACTCAGATGACCAAAGAAAGTTCAACAGTTTTCCGGAGTGTGATGTTCCCTGGTAAACCAACCTGGATTTCACTGTTGCATCCTGCCCAAAACAAGGACAGAGACCTCAGCACCACCCCAGGCTTTGCAGACAAAGCCCAAACTCAGATGGCAAAGGAAGGATCCTGTGAAATCCCACTCAATTCCGAGACATGGACATTTTCCTGCAGCCCATTAACGATTCAGACAGCCCCAGAATTGTTCATTACTGGGAGAGACAGCATTCCTGTTGTTTAGGCAGTGGCATCCTTCATCAGTCCTTAATCATCCCTAAATTGAGCTCTCCTGAGTGGGCTCCCTCCTCTCGGAAAGGAGGAAGAAACCCTGCACGACAGGAACTGGAGTTAACTGCCTGATTCTTTGCACCCAGTGTGGTTTCAGAGAGGAAATAAAGAGCATTTAGAGTGACTGAATCCCATCAGATCTTCCAGACATCCTCATTAGGCTGTTCTAATTAGGGTTGTGTTGTTTGCTTCATTTTCTCTCGATAGTGTTAGCTGGCAAAGACTGATGCCTTTAGCCCTCTAATAAATTAATTATTAATGGAGGAGTTAATAATTCATGTTAATTGGTACTATGAGCTACTTTCCCCAACAAATGTGAGCAAAGGTCAAAACTTGTTAACAGCAGAGGTGAATTCTATTTTTAAGTTTTCTGTTCCATAATATATCTGGAAAATCAATGTATAGCTTGCAAAATTAACTGGTTTTCAAAAAAAACAGCATAGACTGAGGGCAAAGGTGTGACCTATTTACTTGGTTGCATTTAACTGGGAATCTCCACAGCTTTTGGCATATCCAGAGACACAGGGAATTTGGGATTGGCCAGCATGGATCATCAGGAATTGTCTCTCAAGTGGGCTCAAACCTGAGCAGGATGTGATGGGCAAAAAAAGAGACTGAGAAGATGCCAGTTGGTGACCACCAGGCTGTTATTTTAATGCCACCTGGGAAGTGCATGGTGGAGTACCCATGGTGCCTCTCCTGGAAGAGAAGAACCTGTCCCACCATCACTGGGAGGTTCACCTTAGGGGAACATCAAATAATTCCCTGTAATTATTCCTTGCTGCTCAGATGAGACAAATTCACCACTCAATCCTTGAATGAGGTGCAGTGCTTTGATCTCTGTCTTCCCAAACACAGCACAATTCCATGTGAGTGCCTCTCCCAGCCCCTTCATCTGGAATACTGGAGCTGGGATCTGCTTTTAATTTGATGGAATGTTTGAACAAGGCCATGTGCTGTCACATGTGCTCAGCAACCATTTTCCCATGTAAAGAATAAATCTCCAGCCTCCCTTCCCCATCCAACAGGAAACCATGTCCTTGTTTGGGTTTTGTTTGTAAGGCAGGCATTCCAAAGAGCAAAGTGAGGGAAGAGATGTGTAGAGTTTGGGAATAGCTTAAAAGGAACCAGCAGAATATGCTTCTAATAAAAATAATCAGCTTTTCTTTAATAGTTGTAACAACCTATTGTAAGTGACTTATATAACACCAGGCTTTGCCAGTACTCACCAGAACCCAGCAACTCAGTTTTCATCATTTCAACACGAGGATGAGGTGGGAATTCATCCAACATCCCCTGTCATCAGTGGGAGCTCTTCCACTGCCTCCTGTGGGCGCTGGCTCTGGCCACGGCTCAGCAGGACTCAGTTCTCATTCTGGGAAGAAAAAGCAATCTCCTTGGAAAAGCTTTCCCTTTAGGACATGGCCAATTTATATTTACTCTTTTCTTGTTATTTTGGAAAATCCAGCTGATGTTTTATAAGGAGAAGAGAGCACAGCTCAAGATAAACAAGTAGAGTTTTATAACACTTGGTTCTATTGACGGGAAGTGTTAAAAATTCTGATGGGAAACATCTCATGTTCTGTGTCCAGTCTTTCACTCTGAGTGTATCCAGTTTCCATAACACGAGTGACCTGCAATTCCACAAATGATGGGGAAAATTGCAGGGACACCTCCCACTGTCCCAGGCTGCTCCAATGTCCCCAGTGTCCAGCCTGGCCTTGGGCACTGCCAGGGATGCAGGGATGGAATTCCATGCCAGCCCTGCCCACCCTGCCAGGGAACAATTCCCAATTCCCAAGATCCCACCCAGCCCTGCCCTCTGGCACTGGCAGCCATTCCCTGGGTGCTGTCCCTGCATGCCCTGGAAATTGTCTCTCTCCAGCTTTCCTGGGGCTCCTGCAGGCCCTGCAAGGCCACCCTGAGCTCAGCCCAAAGCTTCTCCTGTGCAGGTGAACAATCCCAGCTGTGCCAGCCTTTCCTCCCAGCAGAGCTGCTCCATCCCTCTGCCCATCCTGGAGCCTCCTCTGGGCTCTCTGCAGCAGCTCCAGCTCCTCCCTGGGCTGGGCCAGGCCTGGGGCAGCTCTGCAGGTGGGAAATCACCTGAGGGGGCTCAGGGACAAAAATGTCACCCACTTGCACTAAAATTCCCCCTGGGCCTCCTATCTTTCCCTTATCCCTGCACTGCTGAATCCACTGCCTGGATCTGGGGTGTGCAGAGTGCTCTACACCAATTATTTCACCCCACGGCTCCTTCACAGCGCTGCAGAGGTGGAAACACCAGAATCTGGTTCCAAGAGTAATCCTGAGCTCAAGTTAACAGGCAGTGGAAGCAGCAAAGGAAAAGGGCAAACAGGAGCTTTGGGCTGGGGGCAATTCTTCATTTCCTTCCCTGCCTCAGGGTCCGTGTTCCCCTGTTGTGCCACTGGGGCAAAAATCCAAAACCAAGCCTGCCTTGGGCAAAGAAAAATTAAAAATCTAAACCAAACAAAATCTCAAGCAAAACAAAACTCCATGTGATGGTGCTGAGCCCTGACTCACACCAATAACTAAATTCTATTTCTTCCTCCACGCTCCATGTTCAGCAAGGAAGAACTTCAAGTCAAAGGAAGGAAAACTCCAGAGGAAATAATCCTGACACGGACAATTTGTAACCATCCTGCAAATCCTTCCTAGGGATGGTGGGAGGTCCCAAGCACAGTTTGTGGGCAGGGATGTGAATCACGGGGGCTGTTCATGGTGGGGGTACCACAGAAAGGGTTTGTTAGATCCTCTGTGTCTTCCCTTCTCCATGAGCAGTTCTCCAGGCTGGGAATTGTCATTAATACCTGGAAAAACGTGTATCAGAGGGGGTTTGGTGAGGGGATGAGTCTTTCCTGGCTTTCAGTCCCAGGGATGGGAAGGGACAGAGTAAAAGGCAGCAGCAGCAGCTCTTGGCATGCGTTGTTGTTAATTTTTCTTGGCTTGGAGTACCTGTCTGAAAAGCTGCTGCAGTGCAGGAAGGAAATTTTTCCAGAGATTAAACTATTATTGTTTCCTGTGGGGCTGTCTTCACTGTGTATGAGGAAAAAAAAAAAAAAAGGAAACAAAACCCAAAGAGCTCCAAGGGCACTTGAAAAGGGATTTGTCTGAACAGCAAAGTTGTTGTGATTCATCCCCCGCCTCAAAGCGCCGGGATTTGGCCAATTTCCTCAGGAAAGTGGCTGATTAGGCCCACGGATTGCTCCAGATATGAAATCAAGGTGATTAATGGTGAACCCTCCATCATAGGAAGCCCAGAGTTGAGCAGAGCTGTTTTCAAGGGCAGGGAAGGAAGAGAAGTCATTTGTGTTTTTGCCAAAAGGCCCCAATGTTGAAATGCCTCTTTGTGCTCCTGGCAATTAATGCTGCTGCCTATCAGAGGCTGGGGGATTTTCTGGTTTTACAAGTTGGTTTGAAAAATGGATTCAATGTGTTGCAGTGTTTACCTAAGAGGATCTTGTGGAATTAAAATGAAATGTTTCCACAAGGCCGGCGTTTGCTGCTGTCCCTGAAAACCAAGGACGTCGGAAGCTTTTTATGCCCCTTCCCAAGGAAAGGCTCACCTGGATTTTCCCCAGGAGGCAGTGCCATTATCGTGCAACTTGATGAGTGTTTGGGGAGATAATTACCTGCCCTGACAAAAAAAACTCTACTGGGCTTTTGAGAAATCACTGAAAGCTCCAAAACATGAGATTTTTCAGGCATCTCCTCTCAGACACTTCTTTAGTCCAATCCTTTTTCCCACTAATTTTGGTCCTCATGTATTCCTTTCATTTTCAGTGTGGTTGGGCAAAATAAACACCACAGGGCATAAGGAAGACTTAGATCTCTCTTTTTTTAATGGTTTTGGTTGGGTTTTTTAGTGCTGCACCCAATCCTTTGTGTAAGCATTCAGGGATTTCCACCTGAAGTCGACCCAGGGCTGAATTTAGGGAAAACACCAGAGGTCTCTCCCCATAACATGGGACTGAAAATGTCTCTGAAAAACCAGGATACCTGCAAACAATACTGTGTTGGGATGATCTACACCAGCAGGACCAGCTCTGTGCTGGAAAATAACTCCATTGGTCAAAATCCAAAGGAAGGAATTCAGACAAATCCTGGTTCTGGGATCAGCAGAGACCCCAGGAGAGCAGGCACCATCCCCAGGCCTCTCCTGGCTCTGCTGGCAGCACAGCAGCTTTTTCTCCCAGCACAGGGTAAACATTTCATGCCAGGAATGGGATGGAGGAAACCCAATCCATCTGGGCATCGTGCAGCACAATGCAACATCTGCTGATGGGAATTAACTCTGGAATAAAAAACGGAGGCATCCTGACAAACTGGCTTCCCAGCAGTATTTTTCAGAGCTGTTATGATCCAGTTTCCTCTTCTTTAGGGTTGAAGAAGAAACCAGTTTCCTCTTCTTTTGTCCCTACCACTCCTTCCTCTTATCACACTCCTTTTTCCATAGCTGCTCCCATTCCCACTTCATTCCCATCATTCCAGTCCATGCAACCATTTTCCCTGTCCTTCCTCCCACAGCCCCTTAACCATCATCAGTCTTTTGCCCCTTTGCCTCTCAGACCCTTTCTGTGTCTCAACATCATCTTGTATCCTCATTTCATTCTCATTCCCAGATTTTTTGCTGTTTTCGAGGTACTTTTGTCTTCTCGTAGCCACAGTGGGGCAATCTGCACCCTCAGCACCACCAAAGATGATGCACAGCTCTGAATTTTCAGCCTGTATTATATTTTCAAACATTGTCTTCCTGTGTGCAATCGTTGTGAGCACAGAATGTTTTTAACACAAGAATTGTTCACTGAAATTATCCAGGAAAATAATCCCTGGACTGATCAAAATTATCCATTCTGACTTGTCATCCACAACTAATTGCATGTAGAAATTCTTACTTGAGGGAACAGTTTTCAACTTAAAAGGAAAAGGCTTATTCTACACATCTCTTGTGTTTTTCTCAATCTGTTGATACATGTTGATTTGTAAGAGAAAACTGCCTTAAAAAATCCCTGGAAAACACATATTCCAGGAGAGCTGAGATGATCACTGCCAGAGGGCAGGGCTGGGTGGGATCTTGGCAATGAGGAATTGTTCCCTGGCAGGGTGGGCAGGGGCTGGCATGGAATTCCATCCCTGGATCCCTGGCAGTGCCCAAGGCCAGGTTGGACACTGGGGACATTGGAGCAGCCTGGGACAGTGGGAGGTGTCCCTGCCATGGCAGGGGGTGGGAACAAGGTGATTTTTAAGGTCCCTTCCCACCCAAACCATTCCATGACTCCATGATTTCAGCCTCTCCAATTATATCAGCATCTGGAATTCACGACCCAGGCTGGAAAGATCACAAAGGGGTTTTGGTTTGGTTTGGCCTTTTAAGAATAAAATCAAAGCTTTGCTTGGCCCTTCACCTTTCCTCCTGCAAATACAAGGCTGGAAGGTTCCCTGCCCATGGCAGCAGGCTGGGAACTGGATGATCCTGAGGGTCCTTTCCAACCCCAAGCATTCCATGATTCCATGATTCATGGTGGCAGCAGGACTGGCCATGCACTGGCGAGCAGGGGTGGAGCTGACCAAGATTTTGGGGGGTACAAAGTGTGAAAGGTCCTTTTCAGGGGATTTGTCACCAGGAAAAGTTGGACTTCTTGGAGGAAGGTCTCAGCAGAGCTGCTCTGTCCCAAAAAAACTATGCCATGTAAATGGTAACACATGTTCCCAGGAATTTGAAATACCTGAACTTTGAGCAAGGTCTGTGGCCTTTCAACAGTTCCAACACAGCTTTGATTTTCTGGCTTAGACTCCAGGACTGAACTCCAGTGTGGAGCAATAAAAATGGGAAGAAAAAAAAAAAAGAAAAAAACCATCAGCCTAGCACAGAGAATGTATTTAGAGCTTCCTGGCAGCAGGCAAGGAGCAGGGAGCTGTTTATCCTGACCAAGGATTTCCTTAGGCACTCATGGAAAACATTCCCGTTGTCAGAAGGGGCCATGGTCACGCAGAGAGGGACAGGAGGGTCACACAGAGAGGGACAGGAGGGTGACACAGAGAGGGACAGGAGGGTCACACAGGGAGGGACAGGAGGGTCACACAGGGAAGGACAGGAGGGTCACACAGGGAGGGACAGGAGGGTGACACAGAGAGGGACATGAGGGTCACACAGAGAGGGACAGGAGGGTGACACAGAGAGGGACAGGAGGGTCACGCAGAGAGGGACAGGAGGGTGACACAGAGAGGGACAGGAGGGTCACACAGAGAGGGACAGGAGGGTGACACAAAGAGGGACAGGAGGGCCACACAGAGAGGGACAGGAGGGTCACACAGGGAGGGACATGAGGGTGACACAGAGAGGGACATGAGGGTCACACAGAGAGGGACAGGAGGGTCACACAGAGAGGGACATGAGGGTCACACAGAGAGGGACAGGAGTCTGGGATCAGCAGGGTGTGCCAGGAGCCCAGGCAGGAGGAGGAGGAGGAGGAGGAGGAGGAGGATCTGCTGACTTCCAACCATCTGACGTCCCACAGCGCTGATGACACGGCCTGGGAAGAGGGAAAAGGTTGTGGAGTTGGTGTTTTCCTGTGGGGAAATGTCATCACCACCCACCCACAAGGCAAATAAAGAGCACAAGAGGCACACACAAACTGCATTGCCAGCACTGAGAGTTCCGGCTGCAGCACAAATGGGAAGTTATTTTTCCTACCCACTGATGTAGGAGGCAAAAAGAGCCCAGATTTCCATGATGACCTAGTGGGAAGAGGATGCTCCATAAGATATCCAGAATCCAGTCACAGCCTCAGGATATGGGCAGTTTATTGCTCCTCATTCAGCTGAATTGCAATTAATCCCCAAAGAGAATCACAGAATCACCAGGGTGGGAAAAGCCCTTCAGGATCACCCAGTGCCACCCCAGCCCCACCAGCACCACCCCAATCCCTGTCCCCAAGGCCATTTCCAGACTCCTCCTGAACATTCCCACAGCGACTCCAAACCTCCCTGGGCAGCTCAGCCCAAGGCTTGGCCATTCTTCCAAGGAAAAAAATTCCAATATTTAACCTAAGCCTCCCTTGGTGCAATTTGAGGCCATTTCCTCCCATCCTTTGACTCGGGATGTGGCACAAGAGGCCGACCCCACCTCACTCCACCTCCTTCCAGTGCTGTAGAGGGAATTTCTGCTCCTGCCCTCAGAAATAACAAGGTATTTGATTTATCAGGCAGCTCCAACACACCCAGTTTAGGTCTGGCCAGAGAGTCCAGCCTGGGCCTTAGTAAATTTTCTAAATATTATCTTGAAGTTGGTCCATTCTCTCTAAAAAAAAAAAATTAAAAAAAAATCTGATTTTAAGCCTTGCTTGTGTTTCCCTGAGACCTTTTCTACCCACTCACATTCCAGTTCTAAAAACTCTCCCAGGAGAGGATTTCCTTGCACAAGGACTCCAATAATCCTGGAGGCCCAATCCTGCAAACAAAGGGGATATTTCCACTCTCTGCTGTGCAGCTTGATTTGGGATGAGGGACCAAAATAGCAGCTGCTATAGGTGAAAATATAGAAATAGCTATATTTAGCTTTTTCAGGATAACCTCCTGACCAATTTCAGCACGTGGAAAAATCTCCACCAGTCAGCACTCACATAATAAATCCCCTCTTTTTTAATATATTATTAGGAATTCACTAAATGCAGAACAGATGTTATGACCCTACAGGAGATTGAGGTCTAAAGCAGCTACGAGAGAGCTGCCAGTGGTAGCTTATTCTTGTGCAGTCCAAGCAAAAATTGTTATTATTTTGATATTCTGTGAGGAAATCCTCACTGGAGGAAAAGAGAGCAGTGGAAAATGTGTGGCATTCAGGAATAACACGAGGTAAAGGGATTCTGAAATCCAGCTCTCTAATTTCCTTGGATTTCATGTTCATAAACATGAATAAAACCAGTTCTAGCTGCCCTAAAACCAGTCCTAGATACCCCAAAACCAGTTCTAGCTGCCCTAAAACCAGTCCTAGCTTCTCCCCCGAGCTCTCACCTCACAGCATGGTCACAAAGATTTTGGCTAAAGCTGTCTTAGCATTGTTAAAGAATCCTATGGAATCTATGGAATATCCAGGCCAAGGAGCAGATGAAAAACCCTTTTTTTTTTTTAATCCAAAGAGGCACCTGGAAATAATTAGAAGGAAAAATACAAAGAGAGATCATGTCAAATGTAAAGTTTGCCATGCTTGCTCTTCTTGATCACCTGATTAAATTTTATGGTCAACAGACACTGGGAGATGTTGCAGGAAAGAAGATTTCGTTCAGATCCCATTTTTCAGACACTTGGCTGATATTTGCCACCTGTTTCATCAACATGTGGCTGGGAAATAATGAAATCTGCCAAAGTCCCTCGTGGGCAAGAGAAGAGGAGTAGAAAAATATGTAACTTGCTGTTTGACCCCAGTCCAGGACAAGGGAGAAGCCAGTGGGTGTTTTGGCTCTGAGCAGATGAAGTTTGGCACCGAGCCCCGTCAGGAACCTGGACACGGCTCATTTGCATACCCAAAAATGTTTTCCCAGAATAAAAAAGGGTTGGAAAATCCCTTCAGGATCATCCTGTCCCAGCATCACCCCAGCCCCACCACCACCACCCCTAAATTATGTCCCAAGTGCCACATCCAGGCACCTCCTGAACACTTCCAGAGTGACTCCACCACCTCCCTGGGCAATTTATTCCAATGCCTGACCGTTCCTTCAGTGATATTTTTTTAAATTTATCTGATCTGTGTTGTTGCAGAGAGTTCATTGATCCTTCCTCCAATTAATGGGGGAAAGCAGCCCAACATTCACCTGTTCCTTCCCGTGCTGAGAAACGATGGACACATTTCAGGAACACCTCCCCAAATTGCAGCAGGACCTCTGGATTTGGGAAGCAGATGGTCTCCAGCTCAGGCTGCACTTTGGGCTTGCTCTGGTCTCCATTCCCTCTTTGCCACTTCCACACACAACCAATTTTTCCTGCATTTTCCAAATTTTCTCTTTGTTCTGCCCATCCCCTGCATTTCAACCTGCAGAACTGAACACCTGTGACTTGTGGAGTGTCCGGTGGCAATTCCCAGTTTTCCTACTCCATTTGGGTGATGTGCACTCCCCTTTTTCCTTCTTCCCCTCACTTCAAATCCCCCTCTTGGACCTCTGGGCTGGGCTCACCTGGATGTGCCTGTGGATGTTGGAATTTCTGCCACTTCTCTGCCCTTTCATCCTTTGTGGGGAGTGAGTAAAGGCTTGGATCTTATGGAACTGTTGTGGACTGAGAGATAAAAGGGCACAAAATTTAATATTACCAGCATTCGTAGATATTATCAAGATATTTATATATTATTAAATTATGAGTGGTAGATTAATCACCATTTCTGCATTAAAAATGGAGGATCAGTTGTGTAGATGGACTCTTTCATGGCAGGTAGTGTCTATTTCAAATCACCATTCTATCTCAATCCATTCCAATTAATTTTATTCAATTCCAATCAATTTCACTTAATTTCAATCAATTTCAATTAATTTCATTCAACTCCCATCAATTTCAATCCAATTCATCTGATTCCAACCAATTTCAATGCATTTCACTCCATTTCAAATCAGGGAATTTATTTCAAATCCCCACCAGAACTCACAAAAGGGAGGGGGCAACCAACTTCCCACCAAGACCACCCTATTCCCCCAGTTTTCAGCCCCAGTTTTCCCCCAGTTTTCAGCCCCTCAAAGGGAGGAGAACAGAGCCCAGTTGTAAATTAAAACTGCTGCTCCTTGAGAACATCTTCTGTGCATTCCATTAAAAACTTCATTTTCCAGTTTGAATCCTCATTCTTGTGCCAACAAAATAGCAGGAAAAACAGACTGGATCCCAACTGTAGCTACTCCTCTTGAATAAATTCCATTGTAGAAGGAGTGGGAGAGATAATGAGAGGAGGAAAGATGTGGATAGATCATGAGGTGGGAGGTACAAACTGGTGGCTCTTACTGGTGTTCATGGGAACTGGGGCATGTCCTGCAGGTGTTTAAGATCAGAGCCACAGGAAATCTCAGTTTCAGGGACAGCTCCCCATTTTCTCATTGCCTGATTTTCTTTCTTCCCAGAAGTCTCATCCTGGCTTTCACATCTCCCATTTTCCATGGGAATTCCTGGCTCTGCCTCTTGCTCCATGTTGTAAACCTCTAGTGTCTGAGCAGGGAATGCTCCTGTGGGACCCTGACCCTGAGGCCTCGAGGAGCAGCTCCTCTGCACCCCATTAAAATTTTCATTTTCCCATTTGAATCCTCATTCTTGTGCCAACAAAAGAGCAGGAAAACCAGATTGGATCCCACATTAATTGGAGTGATTCCTCTTGAATAAATTCCATTGTAGCTCCTCCTCTTGCATAAATTCCATGGTAAAAGGAGTGGAAGAGACAAGCTTAATGACTGGAGGAAAGATGTGGATAGATCATGAGATGGGAGATCTAAACTGGTGGCTCTTACTGGTGTTCATGGGAACTGGGGCATGTCCTGCAGGTGTTTAAGATCAGAGCCACAGGAAATCTCAATTTCAGGGACAGTTCCCCATTTTCTCATTGCCTGATTTTCTCTCCTACACGGAATCCATCGATCCCCTCCCAATTAGCCCTGAGCTACATTTCATCCCTGACTTCGTTTCCCAAGAGTGATTGCTCCTCCCAAAACACCCAGAGCCAGATTCCAAAACCCAGCTGATTTCATTAAAGCCCCGTAAATTCAATTTCCCCTGACATTTGCTGTTCATATCTGCTGGGAAGCATTTGGACCTCCATCTTTTTGGAGTTCATGCGGAGTTTAACAACATGAATTCCTTATCAGGGAAAAAAAAACCCACTCTGTTCATTGGAGAGAGCCAAGGAGAAGACGAATTAACAGCTATCAAATTCCAGAGGGAAAACAATTTCTGCTGCCAGCTGTCAGAATTCCATCTGAGCCAGGAATTTCCCTTTTCTCTCAGGCTCCTGATCCTCGTTTCCTTCAGCAAAATCAAGATCCCAGCTCCCACTATTCTTTCTACAGTGGTCAAAAAGGATATTTTCCTTTTTTCCCCCATGGATATGGAGCTGGAATCTTCACCAGAAATATTCTAGAAATATCACCAGAGATATTCAAAATCCCAGTTCCCACTTCTTTTCCTACAATAGCCAAAAAGGATATTTTCCTTTATTCCCATGGAAATGGAGCTGGAATCCTCTCCAGAGATATCCCTGAGTTATTCCAGAAATATTCAAAATCCCAGTTCCCACTTCTCTTCCTACAGTGGTCAAAAAGGATATTTTCCTTTTTTCCCATGGATATTGAGCTGGAATCCTCTCCAGAGATACTCCAGAAATATCACCAGAGATATTCATCAGCTCCCACTTCTCTTCCTACAGTTGCCAAAAAGGATATTTTCCTTTTTTCCCATGGAAATGGAGCTGGAATCTTCACCAGAAATATTCTAGAAATATCACCAGAGATGTTCAAAATCCCAGTTCCCACTTCTCTTCCTACAATAGCCAAAAAGGATATTTTCCTTTATTCATGTGGAAATGGAGCTGGAATCCTCTCCAGAGATATTCCTGAGTTATTCCAGAAATATTCAAAATCCCAGCTCCCACTTCTTTTCCTACAATAGCCAAAAGGGATATTTTCCTTTTTTCCCGTGGAAATAGAGCTGGAATCCTCTCCAGAGATATTCCTGAGTTATTCCAGAAATATTCAAAATCCCAGCTCCCACTTCTCTTCCTACAGTGGTCAAAAAGGATAATTTCCTTTTTTCCCATGGAAATGGAGCTGGAATCTTCACCAGAGATATTCCAGAGATATCACCAGAAATATTCAAAATCCCACTTCTTTTCCTACAATAGCCAAAAGGGATATTTTCCTTTTTTCATGTGGAAATAGAGCTGGAATCCTCTCCAGAGATATTCCTGAGTTATTCCAGAAATATTTAAAATCCCAGCTCCCACTCTTCTGTCTACAGTGGTCAAAAAGGATATTTTCCTTTTTTCCCATGGATATTGAGCTGGAATCCTCTCCAGAGATATTCCAGAAATATCACCAGAGATATTCATCAGCTCCCACTTCTCTTCCTACAGTTGCCAAAAAGGATATTTTCCTTTTTTCCCATGGAAATGGAGCTGGAATCTTCACCAGAAATATTCTAGAAATATCACCAGAGATATTAAAAATCCCAGCTCCCATTTCTCTTCCTACAATAGCCAAAAAGGATATTTTCCTTTATTCCCATGGAAATGGAGCTGGAATCCTCTCCAGAGATATTCCTGAGTTATTCCAGAAATATTCAAAATCCCAGCTCCCACTTCTCTTTCTACAGTGGTCAAAAAGGATATTTTCCTTTTTTCCCATGGATATTGAGCTGGAATCTTCACCAGAGATATTCCAGAGATATCACCAGAAATATTCAAAATCCCAGCTCCCACATCTTTTCCTACAATAGCCAAAAGG
This sequence comes from Agelaius tricolor, assembly GCF_023055355.1. Lineage (NCBI taxonomy): Eukaryota > Metazoa > Chordata > Aves > Passeriformes > Icteridae > Agelaius > Agelaius tricolor. The sequence goes on along the minus strand of NW_027269267.1, from coordinate 1,569,097 downwards.
GATATTTTCCTTTTTTCCCATGGAAATGGAGCTGGAATCTTCACCAGAAATATTCTAGAAATATCACCAGAGATATTCAAAATCCCAGCTCCCATTTCTCTTCCTACAATAGCCAAAAAGGATATTTTGTTCCCAGTTCCCATTTCTCTTCCTACAATAGCCAAAAAGGATATTTTGTTCCCAGTTCCCATTTCTCTTCCTACAATAGCCAAAAAGGATATTTTCCTTTATTCCCGGGGAAATCGAGCTGGAATCCTCTCCAGAGATATTCCTGAGTTATTCCAGAAATATTCAAAATCCCAGCTCCCACTTCTCTTCCTACAGTTGCCAAAAAGGATATTTTCCTTTTTTCCCATGGAAATGGAGCTGGAATCCTCTCCAGAGATATTCCAGAAATATCACCAGAAATATTCAAAATCCCAGCTCCCACATCATTTCCTACAATAGTCAAAAAGGATATTTTCCTTTATTCCTGTGGAAATGGAGCTGAAATCCAGAGATATTCCAGCTCTTTTCTGAGCTCCAATATTTAGATAAGCAAAGATGGAGCACTCACTCCTGTGTGAAATGCTATTTTCTTGTCTGCTTTGTAATTTCTTCTTCCAATAAAAAGCCAAGATTTTCCAGGAAAAACGGAAAAAATAAAAAAAGCAAACAGCTGATTCCCATTTCCATTAAAGACTTTTCATTAAAAAAAATATTGTTTCATCAGAACAAAAGTTTTCCATAAAAAAAAAAAAAGAGTTGAACGGAAAAAATCATTTGTGAGTCCAAATATTTTCCCATTTTAAAAAGTGGGTTTTGACTTATTCTTCTGGGAATACCCAGCACAGATTTAACTGTTCCATTGCCTTCTCAGAATATCCCAGATTTTTCCAATATTTTTCCAAGATATCCAAGATATGCACATATTTTCCCAAAATATCTAGTGCTGAACATTGTAAGCCATTCCATGATTTTTTGGCCAAATGATTTATTTCTCTTCTTTCTCTCCTTCCCATTCCTAATTCATAAATTACTCAGAATTTTCAATCTTCTTCCCCAAAGCAATCTTTGTTTCTAGAGTTAGGAGATAAAATCTTATAAAAAATTGTTAAATATTAAAAATGACAGTGTTTTCCAAGTAGCACTATCTATAAATAGATAAATGGGTAAAGAAATAGATAAACTTTTTCAATCTGTAATTCCAATGAAAAACAATCATGGATCTTTGATCTCACTACAAGAAAATTGCAAGGAAATGCTGATTTTTAGCAAAAACTGCTGGGAGTTTCTGGACTTTGGTAATTATCTGTCAGACTCCATATATAAATCCTAATAAATATTTAAAAATACAAATGCTTACGTTATTTAATTTATTTCCATTCAAGTAAGTATAATGAAATATACTAAAAATTAAAACATTGCCTTAGAGAAATTATAAATGAGAAAAAAATGCTGAAATTCACCATATTTAATTTTGGTATTTTAATATTTTGGGGGTTTTTTAAATTTATTTTTATTTATTTATTTATTTATTTGTTATTAATTTATATTTATTTTAAAAATAGTTTTGTTTTTTATATTTTTTCTTTAAAATATTGTAATATTTTGGGGGGTTTTAATTTACATTTATTTATTTATTTATATTTATTTTTAATATATTTGGTTTTTTATATTTTTGCTTTAAAATATACTAAAAATTAAAAGACTGCCTTAGAGAAATTATAAATGAGAAAAAAATGCTGAAATTCACCAGATTTAATTTTGGTTTTTTCCTACACATATACTCCAAATTTTCCTCTTGCATGGAGGCAAAACTCAACCACCCTAAAGGATGAAACAAAACTGCTTTTTCTGCAAATGTTCCACATATAAACCAGTATTTTTACAACAAATCATTCTTTCAGCCTCATCCCATTACATTAAAGAAGAAAATAATTTAAAAATGCAAAGGAATTTATTTGGCATAAAAGGGATGGGGGTACCCAGACAGGTTTTATTTGGATTATTCAAAGAAATGAGAAGAATCCTCAAGGGAACTACACAGGAGTAGTTGGACATTTTTGCTTTAAAATCTACTCATAAATACTTTTTCTTTATCACAGTAAATGTTAGATGGACTAATTTGAGTGCTTGGATTATTTATTCTGTTTTCTAAGAAATTTTAGTCCATGGACCTTCCTATGCTTGCTACAAAATGGGTTTAAATCTAAAAATAGGAGCTGAAAACACTATAAAAAGATGGAAGACCAATAATTTTGCCTGTGTTTTAAAAATTACCTGTTATCTGCTGCAAAAATAATCCCAAAGTTGGTTTTCACAAATTGTCTTTGAGATGGCAATTTCATTTTCTCAGTCTCATCTGGCCACTAAATTAATTCCTAGTGTTCAAATCAAGACAGTCAAAAATGTTTTCCCAAATAAATGTTTTTTCATGGCTTCACCTGGACTGGCACCAGAAATTTACTTTGCCAGATAAATATAAATATAAATATAAATATAAATATAAATAGTAATAGTAATAGTAATAGTAATAGTAATAGTAATAGTAATAGTAATAGTGACATTGATATAAATGTAAATGATACACAAAATGTCAATATGTGTAAAAATATAAATATAAATATTTTGCAGTACAGTTTTGCACTCTCATTCCCAATGTGGAATCTTCATTGAATCACAAAAACCAGTCAGTAAAATCAATAAAATTCTGTAAAATAAACTCAAAGAAAAGCACATTAAAACTGGCTTTTCCAACTGATTTTTAAGCCATGCTGAACCATCCTGTACTATTGAAAAGAAGGAATTATTAAATAATTGCCATGGTTTTAACCCAGATTTCCCATTTATACCTGGATTTTCAGCATCTGAGTGCAGAATTTCCCAAAATTATTTAATCTGCTGCTTTGGTCCCATAGCAGCACAGAGAGAGCCCTGTCCATATGGAATATAAAGAATTACCTTGAAAGGGTTTACTTCATGAAAATGAGATAATATCAAATGTAACCAACAAGCTTTTGAGACTTGTATCCACATTTTAATTATGATCATTCCTGTGAATGAGATATTCAAAAGAAAAAAGGATATCCAGGGCTTGGAACATCCTGAGGGGGTGGGAATTTCCCTGCCCATGGCAGAGGCTGGAACGAGGTGAATTTGAACTCGCCCCCAACACAAACCATTCCATGAGATTCCAACGGTGGTCAGCAGCAGCAGGAAGTTAAAAAACAAAGAAAAACCAAATAAAACAAAAGATATGGAGCTGGGTGAACCCTCCCACCCAAGCACAGTTTAGGAACTCCTTGAATTAAACAGAATTTTTTGTGTGTCATGACTTCAAAAAACTCAGATTTTATTATTTGAAGTGTTTTCATTAAAAGTAGTGAAGGATATTTCAGTAGGTCTTGAAATCACTCGTGCTCACTTTGAAAAAGCCAATTTTATTGAGTTTCATAGTGGTTTTTATAGAATTGTGTCTGATTTCACCAAGGAAATGTCTCTGTTTATGATTTAACGGAGATGCAAATTAACAACATTGGGGAGGAGCGTGTAAAACTGCATTGCAATGTATTTATTTTAGTTTCTTAGTAATTTATTATATATTATATATATTATATATTGTATATATTATATAATGTATATATAATATATAATATATAATATATAATATATAATATATAATATATAATATATAATATATAATATATAATATATAATATAATAGATAATAGATAATATACAATATATTATATATAATATATAATATATAATATATAATATATAGATAATAAATATTATATTTCTAATAAATATTATATTTCTATTATATGTATATTTCTTATAACTTAATATATTTATTTTAGTTTCTTAATAACTTTGTTTTAAAAAAACAAGTTATTCTGTTAGTGCAGCTTCAGGGATGAAGGTGCCAATAAGCACAGAAAGTGTTAAATACAGACATCTAAACCCAGCAAAAGACAGAGGTTAACAAAATGTTCAGGAATTAATGTGACAGAAAAATATGGAGAGTTCCAAGGACAGCAATAAACCCAAATCTCTGGGAGCTGGAGGCTTCCCATGATGAAAAATGAAGGGGAAGTTAAAAAATTATGGGGGTGTGATTAGAGAAAAAAAGGAAATTGCCTGGTGGAAATCAGCCTGAAAAGGCCATGGATTTACAACACTGAGGATCAATCAGGCAATGAGAAAATGGGAAACTGTCCCTGAAATGGAGTTTTCCTGTGGCTCTGATCTTAAACACCTGCAGGACATGCCCCAGTTCCCATGAACACCAGTAAGAGCCACCAGTTTAGATCTCCCTCCTTGTGATCTATCCACATCTTTCCTCCTGTCATGAAGTTTATCTCTCCCACTCCTTTTACGATGGAATTTATCCAAGAGGAGGAGCTACAATGGAATTTATTCAAGAGGAATCACTCCAATTAATGTGGGATCCAATCTGGTTTTCCTGCTCTTTTGTTGGCACAAGAATGAGGATTCGAATGGGAAAATGAAAATTTTAATGGGGTGCAGAGGAGCTGCTCCTCGAGGCGTCAGGGTCAGGGTCCCACAGGAGTATTCCCTGGTCAGATACTACAGGTTTACAACATGGAGCAAGAGGCAGAGCCAGGAATTCCCATGGAAAATGGGAGATGTGAAAGCCAGGATGAGACTTCTGGGAAGAGAGAAAACACAGAGAAGGTGAAGTCACTTGTCACAACATTACAAGCAATGAAGGGCGAGCTCTGTGTAACAAACAAATGAATATTTGATTGTAGACAGCTCAAAACACTGCTCAAAAATTGGATTAAACTCAGAGATGCCAAGAAAATACAACCACTTGGCATCTAAACCCAGCTTTCTCCTTTAGCCCAGAGTCTCTTTGATGGTTACCTAAATATACCAGCAAGGCAATTCTGGCATGGCTTTCCTTAAATGTGGTTATATAAAGTCATACAAAAATAAGTTCTGGCTTTGCTGCAAATGTGCATAATGGAAAGACAAGCATTATTAAAAAGCCCATCATTTTTCGAGATTAAAATAATCCACAGCAAAGGGGAAAAAAAAAAAAAAGAAAAAAAGAATAAAAGAAAAAACTCTTGCGTAACTTTCCCAGTTGCCATTTATCATAGTTTTGCAAAAAGAAGCCCCGGTAATTTCATTTTTCTTGACTTCTATTAAAAAGATCAATACTTATGATTCCAAAGAGTCTCGGCTCATGAAAAGATGGAGCTGCTCTGTAATCATAGCTGAAAGTATTGGTTGTCATTAGCAGGAAGATTGATCTGTAAAGACAGAGTGAAAGTACTTAAAAATTTCCATTGGGCTCCTGCAGAACAACAGTGCCCAGCAACCTTTCACCTCGCAGATAATTAAATCCAGATAACGAATTACCATATTAGGAGGAAGAATTGCACTGGGGATATTCAATAGATGCCCACTTTAGGAAAGGAGTTCCAGATCTCTGAATAATGATTTTGTTTTGTGCATAAAACCTAACGAGCTCCGACAGGAAGAAGTCGTTTTTCAGCGTGCGTTTCAATCGGGCCTGTCAGGGAGGATATTAATGAGTCACCTGAGCTCCAGGAATTGCTGATGGCCTTGGAGCAGGAACATTCCAGAGCCTTGCACCATCTGGGCTCTAAGAAGAGCATCAGGTGGGCTTTGCAGGGCAATGGCTTTGCTTGGAGTCACAGAGGAATTCTGGTCCTGCTGAAACTTTGGGAATGGGGAGGAAAATTCCCCCTGAGCCCCCTCAGGTGATTTCCCACCTGCAGAGCTGCCCCAGCCCAGGGAGGAGCTGGAGCTGCTGCAGAGAGCCCAGAGGAGGCTCCAGGATGGGCAGAGGGATGGAGCAGCTCTGCTGGGAGGAAAGGCTGGCACAGCTGGGATTGTTCACCTGCACAGGAGAAGCTTTGGGCTGAGCTCAGGGTGGCCTTGCAGGGCCTGCAGGAGCCCCAGGAAAGCTGGAGAGAGACAATTTCCAGGGCATGCAGGGACAGCACCCAGGGAATGGCTGCCAGTGCCAGAGGGCAGGGCTGGGTGGGATCTTGGCAATGAGGAATTGTTCCCTGGGATGGAAATGAGGGACTGGGATGGAATTCCCAGAGCAGCTGTTGTGGCATTCACACTCTCTGAAAAATCCCTTCACCCAGGATTTTTCTCCTGGGAAGCTGAGAAGTCTCAGAGAAAAGGAAAACAATTCTGATCTCATTTGCTTCTCCTGTGTTGTGCTCATGTGGAATGTGTTTGGAGATTGTTCACCCACAGGTGATTGTTCCATTGGATTCTGCTGGGAGTTGTTTTCACTCTTTGGCCAATCAGGGCCAAGCTGTGCCAGGACTCTGGAGAGAGTCAGGAGTTTTCATTATTATCTTTTTACCCTTCTGTCTGTGTCCTTTCTGTATTCTTTAGTGTAGTATAGTATTCTTTAATATAATACAGTATCATAAAGTAATAAATCAGCCTTCAGAGAACACGGAGCCAGATTCATCATTCCTGCCTTCGTCGGGACGTTCCCAGCAAATACAAAAATCTGGGGCTGCCCCTGGATCCCTGGCAGTGCCCAAGGCCAGGTTGGACACTGGGGCTGGAGCAGCCTGGGACAGTGGGAGGTGTCCCTGCCATGGCAGGGGTGGCACTGGGTGGGCTTTGAGGTCCTTTCCAACCCAAACCATTCTGGAATTCTGTGATTTCCTGATATGTCCCTCCAGGCTGCAGCCACCCCTGCCACAAAGGAGGAACATTCTGCTCCCCTTGTTCTTCCCAACCCATGAATGATCTTGGACAGCAATGGAAAGAGAAGAGTTTCAGGAGTACTGGAGAGAAGGGGAAGTCAATAGATTATTTTCAAACAGATCTGTTAAACTGAAAACAAGCACAAATATGGAAAATTCCAAGATTTTTTGATACTTGCCTTTCATTAAATCCCTTGAAACCGTCAAGAACCAACAACTGTAGAGCATTAGCAGCTCTCCCTGGTAAAGGTTTTAGAAATGAGGGAGAAAATTGAGATGACAAGAGGAAAACCTGGCATTTCCAAGAGGTGGAATGTCAGTGGGAAAGGAAAACAGCTGGAGGAAATATAAATATAAATAAAATAAAATATTAAATAAAGATAAAATAAAATAAAATAATTCTGGAAAGGGAAGGAGAAAGGAAGTGACAAAGTCTTGGAACTGATGCAGATTGGTCAGTGAAGAGCAGGGGCTTGTGTTTCACTTTGTAGGGTCTAAGAAATTCTGGAAAGAGAGGGAATATAATAAAGGGGAATATAAAACAGGGGAAAAAATCTTCATTTAGCAATGGAGAAGAGCACAGGTGTTGGACACCTGAAATCTATTTGTGAACCAAAAGCCCAGGTGGAAATAATACACATTCAGGAATGTCACAATTCCCTGGAATCAGGTAACCCCAAAAGTGTGGTTTTTAAAGCTTTCTCTGACTGGTCCATGAAAGAAATAAGCCCTGAAAATTGAGTGTAATTTGGAGTATTCTGGGAAGGATATTACTGAGAGTTTTCATGAAAAACTATTTTTTCTCTCTTCTAAATAAAATAATGGAAGAGAAGGTGTTTTTATGGAAATGCCATAAGGTAAGGAATGCTCAGTTCCCTGGAATTTCCTTTAGGAATGCCAGAGGGAAGGTATTTCCTTGTGTAATTCCACTGCAGAAAAATGGATGTGGAAAGGCATTATTATTCCTTCCAAACCCAGAATTATGTTCCCCTCCTAAAATGTGGTTAAAATTAGATTTTGTGGGATTATTTCGCTCCTACCAAAAATCCACCTCAAATCCATCTGCTAGCAGATTCAGGCAGCACTTCCTGACCTTCCATTATCTGGGAATCCCATCACAGCCAGCATGGAAAAAACACTGTTTGGGTCCAAAAATTAGTTCCCAGCAGAAAAAAACACCTCTCCTGCCATTCCAAAATGGAATAAGAGAAGGAGAACATGGAATGCAAGGTTGAGAAATTTGGCTGAAATTCAGCTTCCATGTGGCCCTGCCTGTGTCGCTGTTGGATTTCAGGACATTTTTATTCCATGTTTTTGGTTGGGTGGCTCCTGATGGAATATCCTGAAGCTGGAATCAGAAGGATGGGCCCTGTGTGGTGATGAGATGTTCACTTGTGCAGAGCTGCTTCAGTGGATAATTGTGTTTATGGTGTGGGGAGTGTGAGATTAATGAGCTCTTCAATTATTCATCTCCCAGCTCTTGAGTGCTCGTGTTTTGTAAATTATGTGATGGAGTCTTAACTGGCTCTCCAAAAAAAAATGAGGGAGTTTTGGCATCTCTCAGGGGCTTAAATTGTGTCCTGAAATCCTTTATGCAAATGATACTTCCCAAATTGTTCCATTTCAATCACACGCAGCGCAGGAAGCACTAAGAGGAGCTGCTTCTCCTGTAGGATCATGGAATGGTTGGGTTGGAAGGGACCTTAAAGTCCACCCAGAGCCACCCCTGCCATGGCAGGGACACCTCCCACTGTCCCCAGTGTCCAGCCTGGCCTTGGGCACTGCCAGGGATGCAGGGATGGAATTCCATCCCAGCCCTGCCCACCCTGCCAGGAATGGATTTTTTCCAATGAAAAACTGAGCAGTCTGGAGCTTCCCTTGCTCTTCCAGAGAAACTGGGCCCGAGACCAAGGAGGGAAATCTGGGATCTCCCACCAGACTCTGGGATCTGCCTCCTCAGCTTCTTCCTGCTCTGCATCTGAGGGGTCAAAGACAAGCAGGGTTGATGTTTTCCCTTCCAAAATGTCCCTTTGTCCCGGAGGTCAAGGGACACTTTTTACTGGGAATTGTCTTTTCCATCTTCCTAAGCTGCAAAGATCCCAGCAGGCTCTAATGGATGGGATGATTCCCAGCTTTGCCCATTTAGGAATTGTTGATTCCCATTTCCCAATTCCCATTAGGAATTGTTCCCATTTAGGAAGTTGCCAGGTTTGATCCCAAAGTATTCAATAGTGCTCAAATCCCACTCCTCTACAACTTCCAGTTTCTATCCCAAGCAATGGAAACGTTCATGGAGAGTTTGAAACCTAAGCACCAAGAGAATTTTATTTTTATTTATTTGTCTGAGAGGGTCAAGCTTGTCCTGTGCCACCAATGGCTTAGAATCAGGACTATTCTGGGTCCTAAAATCCCAATCCCTTTGTCCCTTAGTTTGGATGGAGATGAGCATTCCACAGGCAAAATCCAGGCAATTGCTGAAGAGAAAATTGCACTGAAAACATTTTTCTTTTTCCTAAAGAGAGCTCAGGGAGGCACATTTATTTAATAAAATGGAAAATCAATATAATTTTAATTTTAAGAAGTCAGAGCCAATGCCAAGCTGTCCTTTAAGGAAGCTTGATAAGAATTCATGATCCTCTTTTTTTTTTTTCTCTTTGGTAAGAAAAATAAAATTAAAACCAGCATTGATTTAATGATCCGCCTCCAACTTTGTTTAGAGCCTGGGAGTTTTGTTCACCACTTTTCCTTCAGTATCTTTGTTTTACTTGTGTAAAACCTGCTGGATCATGATGAATTTACTGAAGGGCTGGAACATGCATGGAACTCTTCCCTCCCTGGAAACTTGAGGATTAAATCCTTGTGGCAGCTGATAAAAATAGAGGATGTTGTTTACATGGCTTGGTGCAGAAATTCAAACACTGGCATTTCAAGGGTCGTAAAGAGAGGATGCCAAGGAATTTTGGCCTTTGGAATGGAAATGCTCTTAAATCTCTGGGATTTAAGCCTGGAGAGTGATTGCTGTCATGGGTGAGGGGGAACCAGTGCAGGTCTCTGAGTCACAAATGATTTCCCAAAAAACCTCCCAAACTGCTTTTGAGACATTCCCATTTTAACAACCTCAAGGAAAGCCGCAGCTGACCCTCATCCATATGATTTTTTTAACAGTATTAAAATCAACCAAGCTGATTTTTCATTGATCCTGGTATAGAAGCACACAGTGGAAATTATCACAAACCATGAAATCCACATTAGTCCTGAACATCAGATCAAAGAATCCACAGTGACCTTAAAGGCCACACCCAGACACTCAGATTGCAGAATCAGCCTTTAAGAGACACATTTGATTGTGATAATAAATGAAATCCATGAAGGATTCATGAAAAATCCATGAAATTTTCAGTCTGGACAGGAGAAGCTTTGGGCTGAGCTCAGGGTGGCCTTGCAGGGCCTGCAGGAGCCCCAGGAAAGCTGGAGAGAGACAATTTCCAGGGGATGCAGGGACAGCACCCAGGGAATGGCTGCCAGTGCCAGAGGGCAGGGCTGGGTGGGATCTTGGCAATGAGGAATTGTTCCCTGGCAGGGTGGGCAGGGCTGGCATGGAATTCCATCCCTGGATCCCTGGCAGTGCCCAAGGCCAGGCTGGGCACTGGGGACAGTGGGAGGTGTCCCTGCCATGGCAGGGGTGGCACTGGATGGGCTTTGAGGTCCCTTCCAACCCAAACCATTCCATGATTCTATGAAATCTCTGCACTTGGTGAAATCCCACATTATTCCTACTCAAATCCACATATTCCTACTCAAATCCAGTATTTAAAAAAATTAATGAACAGGCAGACCAGTGTGTATTGACTGAAAAGTAGATTTCTGAGATGAAAGCACAAATCCAGCCTCAATCTGTCCCTGATGTGTGTGTCTGTATGGGTCAGCCATGATGTCCCTTCTCCAGCACTCTGAGGACACAGCCAGCTCTGGGAATGGTTTATTTTCACCTGCTCCATCAGGACACAGAGTTTGGAAGTTGTGGAAGTGGCTCTCCCAGGCATTGCTGGCCCCTCAAGTGGTGCCAAGGTCAGGCTGCCACTGCTGCAGTGGCTGGAGTGACCTGAGGGTGTCCCAAAGCACTTCCCAGGATTTGGAGCAGACTGGTCCCAAATCCAGAGACCAAAGAAACCATAAAATCCACAATTCCAAAATGAACTTTTACACGTGTGGGGTTTGGTTATTTAAGAGACTTAAAAATGTGACAATGATGATGCAAATAATTTTATTTCTCCTGTATCAATGAAGGAATGTCGGGTCCAGCTGTCTGTCTGTGCCCCGACACGGGCAGGGTGGTTCTTGGGTGGACGCGTTTCAAAGGACGAGTCTGGACTCTTCAGCTTTTCGGTCTTCAGATTGTTTATTGTTTCTTATCTACAAAATTTTCTGTCTGCCCAACAGAGGTCTGGTCTGCAAGGCAGCCAAGGGCACTCGTGACCACCCACGGGGCGGTCATGTCTTTTTATACTAAAATCTACGTACATGATATTTACCTTTATTTTCCAATACTTTTCACCCATGTTGGCAAGTGCACCTTCACCATAAACCAATCCCCAAGTGCCAACATCACCACAGGAGATGAAAGACAAGAAGAAGAAAGAAGAAGGACGAGACACACCCTGATCCCTCCATCTTGTCTCCATAACCCCCCTGTACCAAAAACCTTAAAGTTTATATTTCACCCTCTAAATGTGTCCCTTTTACACCCTTCACTCTAAAGTGATTCTCATGTCCTCAAACTGCTGTCACTTCTGTGGATGGATCAAAATCAAGCCACCAAACACTCTTGGCAACATTCCAGGATTTTCGAGACCCCCAAGGGTTCTCCTGGCATCTCTGGACATCGGGAGCGATGTGCTGAGTTCCCACAAAGGAAGAGGAATAAGATTGTTTAAATTTTTTTTTTCCTCTTGAGTGTTAATTAAGGAGTTCCTGATTGCTGATAACTCCCCCTCAGAAAGGAAGTTTGACTCCTGTGGGTGAGGGAGGAATATCCAGAGTCCTTGATGGAAGTTATTTACACCCACTTGGATCTGGAGGGACAGGACTCAGAGACATCACAGGAAATCATTTTCTGCTGATATTCCCTGAAATGTGACAATGTTGAATTTACAACAAACAGGAGAGTGAGAGAATCCTGGAATCACAGAAGGTTTGGATTTGGGAATCAAATCCAGCTCCATCCCCCTGCCATGGCAGGGACACCTCCCACTGTCCCCAGTGTCCAGCCTGGCCTTGGGCACTGCCAGGGATCCAGGGGCACCCTGTGCCAGGGCCTGCCCACCCTCACAGAGAAGAACTTCCTAATATCTGATCTAAACCTGTAGTTTTTCAGTGTGAAGCCATTCCCTGGGTGCTGTCCCTGCATCCCCTGGAAATTGTCTCTCTCCAGCTTTCCTGGGGCTCCTGCAGGCCCTGCAAGGCCACCCTGAGCTCAGCCCAAAGCTTCTCCTGTGCAGGTGAACAATCCCAATTGTCTCAGCAACACATTTGATACAAAAATTAAGGAAGCAGAGCCATAATTCCTCCCCCTCCAGTCTATCTCCACAATTAACCAGGGCAAGGTATCCTAATTTTTATGAAAAAATAGATTATTTTGTGACAAACACGAGCATTTCTGTGCTCACTTAACTATGAATCCAATTTTTTGGCTCTATATTTTTTTCTCAGGGGATGGAAATATGTTAGAGGGAATATCTTTTAGAAGTTTTTTTTTAAAATTAGACCCAGCACTGATTTTTTAATGTACCTGACACACAAGGAATAATCTTCACAACTTATTCCTTCCATGGGATTGTTCATCCACACACAGGTAATACTTGTAATTTATGAGTCCAAAATGAAATATCCCAGTGCTTCCCAAAGCCAGATCCTTCCAGAATTCTTCCTGAGGGAAAAAAATTCCTGCCTGTAGTTATTTTTCCTATATTAAAAGCATTTCCTTTGTCCATAGAACTTCCAGGAATACTGCTCAGGGGCAATCCTTGGGAATTGCAGCTGGGCCTGGATGCAGAAGGAACACACCCACATGTGCTGGTTCTACCCTGGGCTCTAGGATGTCTCCTGGGCTTAAATATCCATTGACTTTGAAATTTGTGGAAGCAGGCAGATTTTTGCAGCCCTTCATGTGATAGAATGGCAGGGATTTGAGAGCTGTCAGCCCTTTTGGTGCAATTTAATCCAGGCTGGTTAAAAGGAGCAATAGGAAATCTATGGGAGCAGTTTCCAGCTGTCAGCTCCAATTTGCCAGGACAGCCCCTGATGCTACCAGGCTGAGCAGCATTGAAAGGGAAATTTGAATTCCTGGGCTCTCCCCCTGGAAAGATGCTGGGAGAAACATCCAGAGATCCTGCAGAAAAAATTCTGTGGCCCCTGGAAGGATGGAAGAGAGCAGAGCTGTCAGTGAAAGGGATTTTATGGGAATTGGTGCTTGTGGCTCCATGTCCTCCCTGAAAAAGGGGTGCTAAGAACAGGAGAGACCTCTGGAAAACCCCTGTATTGAATCCCAGAATTATCTGGGTTGGGAGGGACCTCAAAGCTCATCCAGTGCCACCCCTGCCATGGCAGGGACACCTCCCACTGTCCCCAGTGCCCAGCCTGGCCTTGGGCACTGCCAGGGATGCAGGGGCAGCCCCAGCTGCTCTGGGCACCCTGTGCCAGGGCCTGCCCACCCTGCCAGGGAACAATTCCTCATGGCCAAGATCCCATCCAGCCCTGCCCTCTGGCACTGGCAGCCATTCCCTGGCTGCTGTCCCTGCAGGCCTTGTCCCCAGTCCCTCTGCAGCTCTCCTGGAGCCCCTGCAGGCCCTGCCAGGGGCTCTGAGCTCTCCCTGCAGCTTCTCCCCAGCCTGGCTCCAGAGCAGAGGGGTTCCAACCCTCCCATTGGCTTTATGGCCTCCCCAGGAGTTTTCCCAACATTTCCATGTTTTTCCTGTGTCCTGCTTTGCCCCAGGACCATTCTCAAGTGGCAGTGACAATGACCTTGCCCCCTGTCCCCATTTTCACCCTGTTTCATCTCTTCTCCTTGAGATCAAACAAAGTTTTTAAATTTGTGCATCCAACCTTCAGACAGATCCCTAAAAACCCTGGGAATTGCTCAGGCCCTCACTCCAGTCCAGGGCCCAGGCACTGTTTCTAACAAGCTCCTTTCCTTCCATGAACCTGAAGGATTGAATTCCCTACAGCACTACAGGAATTATTTTTCCATAAGCACGGAGCAGAGTGCCCATCATTCATTTTCCTGGCTTGAGGGGCACTCTAATGCCAGGCTGCTTTTTCTCCATCACTCCCAGCCTGCCACAGTCAAGTTTAAAGCCAGGCTTTGGCACACCTTATAAATAACAATACATTTATGCAATTGAATGCCTGAGCAGTAATTCAATCAAGGCAGTTCTGCTGCTGGTCATAAACTGCTTAAGCTGTTTGAGTCTCAGCTTAAGACATCAACAGAGGGCCTTGATTGAATTGCAGCCTCAGATTTACCTTCTATTATTCAAGGCTACCTCTCTGTGTGGTGAAACATTGATATGATGAGTAAATCTTGAACTGCTACCAAAATAAACTGGGCTGCTTGCTGGGTGGAATATTCTGATGCTGATGTTGAGGGAAGTTTTGGATCAGCAGGGCAAGGCTGCAGCCCTGTAGGAGCAGAGTAATTTGCAGTTCCCATGTGGTATTTTCTGGGTCCCCTGTTGTAGGGAGGAAATTATGAATCTGACTCCATGTTCTTAGAAGGCTATTATATTATATTATATTATATTATGTTATATTATATTATATTACATTATATTACATTATATTATATCATATTATGTTATGTTATATTGCATTATATTATATTATATTATATCATGTCATATCATATTATGTTATGTTATATTATATTATATTGTATTATATTATATTATATTATATTATATTATATTATATTACATTACATTATATTATGTTACGTTATGTTATATTATATTACATTATATTATGTTATGTTATATTATATTATATTGTATTATATTATATTATATTATATTATATTATATTATATTATATTATATTATATTATATTATATTGTATCGTATCATATATCATTCTATACTAAACTACACTAAAGGATAGAGACAGGATACAGACAGGGGGCTAAAGAGACTAAAGAAAAACTCGTGACTCCTTCCAGAGTCCCAACACAGCCTGACCATGATTGGTCATTAAGTAAAAACAATTCACCTGTGGGATAAACAATCCCCAGCCACATTCCAAAGCAGCAAAACACAGGAGAAGCAAATCAGATAATTATTGTTTTCCTTTTTCTCTGAGGCCTCTCAGCTTCCCAGGAGAAGAAACCCTGGTGAAGGGATTTTTCCAGAAAATATGGCAGTGACATTCCCATGATACAGAATTTATAAAGGCAGGGAGTAGCTTCCACCAGGCCAAAGAAATTGGGAAAAAAATAGATTTGTTATGTTCAAGATGCCTTTGAGGCCTGACAAAGACCAAGGAGCAATGCAATGACTCAAGGTAGGTTGGATTTGATCTCAGGGGTCTTCTCCAACCTAAATTCTGGGATGGTGTGGGTTCAAGTAGGGAGGGACAGCCCTCAGTGTAACTGAAGTGCCACAGCTTGGGAGAAAAGCTCCAGCCCTCACCTGGGGAGCCACCAACACCTGCCTGGAACCCACAAAGTGCAGCGTCATTATTGTTGCTGTTTTTAATGAAGGGATGGGACTATTTTCAAGCAAAGAATGATTTATTGTTTAGATAAACATCAGTCTCAGAGGCTGTGAGATTTTAGAGGAGTATTTGGTTATAGCTCAAGAGTAGTCACAAGTTTTTTCATTACAAGGTAATATAAAACTTTCTAAACTAATAGACAGTTGCTACAGGATTTATTTTGCTTTTCTAACTTGTTACCTTTACTTACTTCTACTGCACTGCAGATACTTTCATCTAATGGTTTTCTAATTCACACGCACACAAATGCTTCTGTTATAACTTCTGAACTCTTGGCTTATTCTACACAACAACATCCCTACAATATAAACTCTTCACCATCTTATCAGCACAATTTCTCACTGACTTAATGTATGTCACGTATATTATCTCACATACAACTATAGAAATATAAGTTTATTATTTTTCTGCTTAATATCTGTGTATCGTATTTTTATATCAATCTAAGTTTCTTCTAAGGCTGTAGATTAAATCTTTCAGTGTCCGTGGAAGTTTTTGTTTTTCTGATTCTCACACAGCATTTCCCAGGGTTAATTTTACCTCCCAAGTATTAATTTTATCTTCCTAGTTTCTGTCTTTTGAAGGTGTGATCCAGGCCTTCCCTGAGGATCAGGCCTAAAGCAATCACTAGCAGGAAATGTTTTCCTTGAAGATCTTCCTGGCTGTCTGTGGAAGTTCTGGAATGAAGTTTGGTTCATTAAACCAAATTTGGTTTCACCCATGTCTTCCCCATGGGAATAATTGGTGTAAATGGCAAAGTAAATAGCATTGGAGTAATTGTGGTAATGCCTCAGGTTTGAGCTTTTCTATTTTTCACATTCTGTGCTGCTTTAGTGTGTGGGGCTGGGTTCACATTCTGGGATGCTGAGCTCTGTGCACAGAGCAGGGAGACAAAACAATTCCTGCTCCAGCTGGGCACCAAGGCCAAATGATCCAAATCTCAGCCCAGGAGCACAAACCCCGTGGGCTGGAGAGAGAAAAACAAGCAGGGTGGGACTGCAGGGGCTAAAGCTGGGATGGGACAATGAACTGCAAGATGCAAATGGAGCAGAACTGATCCCAGGGACAGAGCCCGTGCCCGGCCGTGCATTTTGGGGCCATTTTGGTTCATCTTGGGTGCAGCCCTGGCTGGGCTCTGGTGCTGCCCAAGGTGCATCCATGGAGGAGATGCTTTGAATCAATCCCTGCTTTATTCTTTAGCTCTGCCCAGCCTCTGCTCTGGGGCAGCCTGCACAAGGCATCAGGGGAAGAACCAGAAGCACATCTGCTGTGAGGAGAAATTAATTTTGGGGTTTTTTGAGGTTTTTTTGGTGGGAATTTAATGCATCACCCACCCCATTTCTGAGGATTGCTCTAATTTCAAGGCTTCTCCATCAGGACAGAGGGTGGAATTGGCCCTGACAAGAATCCAGTGGCCTCCTTGGTGTAGATCTCTGCTCACAGCCCCATCCACATTCAGCCCCAATTCCCAGAGCAGGAGCACGTCAGGACAAGCTGTGGTCTGGCCAGGAAAAAAGGGAAAGAACCAATTTTTTCCCCTCCCAGAAGAGCACTGCTCATCCAGAGAGCTCCTGAGCCTGAGAGAAAGAATACAGACATCTCCAAGCGTGGATTTGGACTGAAAACTTTATATGGCCCCGAGGATTTCAGCTTCCGGTGCCTCAGCTGGAGCTGGGAGTTACAGAAATATTTATTGCCAAATATAGATTAACAAATCCAAATGCTGCTCCCACTGCAATGGGAAACAGCCTGGGGAACTCTACGTTAAATTTTGTCCCCAAAATCTGAGCCCTGCATAAAAATCCCACCAAAAAAACCCCATGGATGTGAAGAACTCTGCTCAGAGCTTTTACTGGGTATAAATCACCATCAATTCTCCCTCAAATACCAGCAGATCTCAAGCACCTCTCAAGCTCTGACACACAGAATCTTCAAGCTGCCTCAATATTTCTTTTTCAGAGGAAATTCAGCAGAAAAGCAGCAGCATTGGGGCTTTTTTTTTTCCTCCCAGTCCACAACCTTCAGAAAAAACCCACATAACAGAAAATGGAATATTGTGAGCAGCCCACATAATTACTCATGATAGATAACTGTATTAAAAATTAAACATAAATTATTGGAGGCATTACAGTGTTGGCACAGGATGAAAAAGGTGCTTCATATTCCTGAAAGGTTGAGCTAACTGCCTGAAAGTTTGGCTCCATAGAAAAGAGACTAGGCTGGATAAATGGAAAGCATTTATTGTTTGAAATATGGATTTTAATATAGCCCAGCACAACCCCAAAACATCAGTCCTTTTCAATAGGGTTAAAGTAAGATGGATCTGGCAGATTAAAGCAGTCAGGAAGATGCTCTTTGGCAGGGAGAAGCAAGAGAAAGAGGAAAGGAGGCTCCTTGGAGTCACTCCATGGCTTTGGAGGAGGAATTTTCACTGTTTTATTGGGCTCCACGGAGCCCTGCCCAGCTGGTTTGTCTGGGAGCACTGGCACATGCTGATGGCTTGGCATGGGAATGCCCATTCCAGCCCTGAGGGCATCCAGGAGTCAGCCAGAGGGGGAAAAACCCTGAGGTGGGAGTCAAACAAAACTCACTGCAGGCAGATCCACATCTTCTGGATGAGGAGAGAGGACACAATTCTCTGTGGGTTTATAAACTTCTGTCAGTGATGTAGAAAATCTTGGAGCATCCTTGTGTTAGGTTGGAAATGGGGCTGTGTGTTCTGTCCCCATCTGTCAGAGCTGGGGCAGCTCTCTGCTGTCCATGGGGCAGTTTTTCCTTTCTCTCTCCCACAGCCAATCCTCCCTGCAGGAGATCTCTGCTGTCCATGGCCCCTGAGTGTCCCTGCAGGGCTGATCCAATCCCATCATCCCATGGGGAGATGCTGCATTGCCCAGGGGAGGAGCCAAGCATTCCTACCTGGATCCAATCTGAGGTGCTGGCACAGCCCAGCAGCCTTTGCCCAGTGCATTGCCAGAGGAGCAGCTTCTGCTGCCCTGCATGGCCAGAGGGAGCCCAGGCCCATCTGCAGCAGCCCTGGAGCTGCAGAGGAAAACTCCCCCCTTGTGCAGGATCCCTGCTCCAGCAGAGCCACAGCTGGCACTGCAGGAGGGCTGAGCCCCCATGGGATGGGGCTGTGCCACCCCCTGACACACAGGGGACAGGGACTGCTCTCACTCTGGCAGTGGTTTGTTTTCTTTTTTTGTACTATTGCATTTGTATTTTTAATTTTCTTTCTATTATTCCTATTCCCATATCTTTGCCTGAGAGCCCCTTAATTTCAAAATTACAATAATTTGGAGGAAGGGGGTTTACATTTTCCATTTCAAGGGAGGCTCCTGCTTTCCTTAGCAGACACCTGGCTTTTCAAACCAAGACAATCCTGAAGGTTTTCTGCAGGGCTGATTCCTCCCTGCATTTGGCATGGCAGCTTTTAGCAGCTCTCAACAAAGATCTGATTTTTCCGTCGTGTTTCGTAGGGTTGAAATATTCAGCAGGGCCTGATTTCCTAGAATTTCACTTCCAGCTCTGACATCAGGGACCAACTCTGAATTTTAAAAGCTGCAAATTCCTGGACAATCCTCAAACTGAGCCTGGCCTCTGACAAGAATGTGACTCTCAAGAGCGTTGCTGGTCAGCTCAGAACATTGCTGAGCTGTTCCTTGAAATGGAAGAGGCAAGGAAGGAACTTCTCTGCTAAAATCCCTCCTCAAGAGGAATTCCTGGGGAAGATTTAGCTGAAGCTGACTGGGAAAACAGTGGGGAGAGACAGGGAAAGGTGTAATGTTGCTTTCACAAACAATTAATTGAAGAATTCTAGAGGTCTCAGAATTTCCAAGTCCTTCCATGAATAAAAAGTTTGCAGATCTGAAAATGTCCTTATGGTTTTTAATACAGCAACAAAGAAAAAGAAAATGGAGATCAAGTTATTATTGAGGGTTTTGGTATTTTTCTGGTATAAAAACCTGATTATGTAAAGAGCTGTGTCAGGGAACCCAGTTTTATCAGATTTTTTTTTCCTTGTCATTTACCCTGTTGCTCCCCCAAGTGTGACTCAGATTTTTTCAGAGGAAGAAAGAAATGAAGATGTGAGACTGTGTGTCTCATCTTTCAGAAAAGATTCTTTCAAAGAGGAAATCCTGGGCTGCAGCCCTAAGGAACTTCATCCTGAGCTGGGCATTATGGAGGAAACAACGGGATTGAGGACGGATCTGTGGGAAATGTGGATTATACCTACAGAAAACTTCCTTGGTAGACAGTGTAATACTGAGATATTTATGTCTGTAATGAGGATTTACATCTATAATGAGGACAGATATTCCTTCAGGAATATTCAGGAATATTCAGCAATATTCCTTCAGGTCTTGGAAAATGCCAGGGAGAAGCCTCTTTGTGTCCAGGTGCCGTTTCCATGACCTGATCCATGGGCAGAGGGCTTCCATGTGTTGGGGCAGGAACACAGCCAAAACCAGCCCAAGGGTTTCCTCTCCAGGAGACACCAAATCAGGAATTCCAGCTCTTCCCAGAGCTGCTGCTGGCACGAGGCACAAGGAAATGTTGGATCCCCCCTTTCCTCCAGCCCATCTCAGCCCAGAGGAGCTTGGATTTTCTCCTTGGTTCTCCTGAATTCCCCAGGGCTTCTCACCCTGTCCAGAAGGAATTGTCCTCTCCCTGCCTTTCCTCCCTCCACCTTCTCTCTCCTTCTGCAGGGCACCCTCAGGAGCTGCCCCAATCCCTGTAAAATGCCCTAAATTTTGGTGCCCCCAAATCCTTCCCCAGCACTGGAAGGAGCACAGAAAAATGAGATTGTGCCTCAAATCCTCCACCTCAGTGGAGAAGATTTTGGGAACCTCTTTGCAACCATGTTATCCCCTAATTGTGCTTCATCCCACAGCTTTAGGAAGAAATGTTTAACCATCAAAGAACAGACTTGATAAAACTCCTTTAATGTGCAGTGAAAAGAACAATTGAAGATGAATCTTTTCCCCCCCTTCCCATCTTCTCAACAGGAGAAGACAAAGAGCTGGAGTTTTTATTCCTAATCACACATTCCCACTTCGGCTCAGGACCTGGTCAGGATGGAAAGAAGAGCGAAGCAAGGAGCGAGAAAAACGGTGAGGTCATAAAAAATTCATCCAGGAGGGGATCCAAGTGCAGTAATGAGGCCTCTCACGCCGGGGATGGAGTACTTAGCACTAAAACCCTCTCTCGGTGCTATCTGGTTACCATCTTATCAACACGACACCCATTAGCCACTGATAATAGTAACTAATCAGCTGTTCTGCCTTCCTTCATTTGCCTCCCCAAAAGATCTCCTGCCCCTCCCCACAACAATCTCAGGCTCTCAATAATTCATGTCCTCCAGCCCTGATGTCACTTCCTGATGAGCTCATGGGGACGCTCAGAGCTGCTCCCATCACACATCCCAAAAAAAAGGCCCTGGTGCCTTCCTGGTGTCGTGGATCAGCTGAAGGTTTTGGCAGCATCCAGGTGAGCACTGGGGTGTGCTCCTGGTGGCATGGAAGGAGAGCACCATCCATGGGATCATCCTTGGATCCAATGCACCTGATCGTCAACAAACTACGTAAAAACGCGTATTTTGGAATAAATTTGGTGTTTCTAAGCCAGGGAAGGAGACTGACTTCTGGCTAGGAATTTCAGGAGGAATTTGCCCATGGCAAGGGAGCTCAGGCCTTGGCAGGGGCTGCCCAGGGAGCTTTGCAGTGCCCAGCCCTGCAGGTGTCCCCTGCAGGTGGCACTGAGTGCTCTGGGCTGGGGACAAGGTGCCCATGGGGCACAGCTGGCACTGCATGGGCTGGCAGGGCTGGGCCAGACCCAGGGATTTGGGGACTCTGGGATTCCTTTATCACTCAAAGTGTGAGATTCCACACAGATTTTTTTGTATATGTCAGCCATGGTTTCCATCTAAAAAAAAATTACTTGACAGCTGAGGGTTTTTTTTTTTTATTTTGTAGTTGAAGCTTTGAACTGCTACACTGGGAAATGGGATTGGAGGTCTGTGGACACCCAGAGTGTCCCCAGACTTCCCATGTGATTCAAACACATCATTTATTCCCTCTTTCATTTCCCCAACCATAAAAGAGCAGCGGCAAGAGCTGTGTAAATAAGTGACTTTTACCTCAGAGCAACCTGAAAAGCCAAGGAAGAAAGAACCTCATGCTTAAGTTAATGGAATCATGGAATCATGGAATGGTTGGGTTGCAAGGGATTTTAAGCTCATCCAGTGCCACCCCTGCCATGGCAGGGACACCTCCCACTGTCCCCAGTGTCCAACCTGGCCTTGGGCACTGCCAGGGATCCAGGGATGGAATTCCATGCCAGCCCTGCCCACCCTGCCAGGGAACAATTCCTCATTCCCAAGATCCCATCCAGACCTGCTCTCTTTCAGTTTGAAGCCACTCCTCCTTGTCCTACCACGTTTCAAAAAAGACTTTAACCATTGAAAGCGTTCTCCAAATGCTTCTTCTTGCACATTTCTGGCTGTTCCTGGGGGAATACAGGGGAGGAAATCCAGGTCTCTTTTAGGACAGACAAATTCAGGGGCATCAGGGGCTTCCAGAGTGGGAGGAGGGCTTGCTGACAAGGCAATGACCTCGAGTGTTGCACAGAGGAAATGAGATAATCTGCCCAAATCTACGTGCCTCGAGTCGAGCCTGAGGATGTGGTTTCATCATCTCCTTCTCTTCCAAATGGAGAAGGGAGCATTTTGTCTCATCCCAAGTATTACCACAGACTGATTGCCAGAAATGATGCTGGAGCGTTCAAAACACGGGTTGAGTCACTCTGGGACATCCTTTCCCCTGAAATCTGAGGAAGTTCAGAGTCTCTGGTTTCGGATGTTCCTCTTCTCCAGTTTCACCTTCTCTGGAGGGGAGGTGAAAGCAGGAGGCTGTGAGGATTTATTCAGTTCCATGGTAAAAATACCGAGTGAATACTGAGTGGCACCAAAGCACAAGTGGGATGCTGTCATTACTCCTAGACAGCATTTCCAGAAATAATTCCATGCAAGGAGGAAATTGGACACATTCCTTTGCCTCCATGGGGTTACAGGCATTTTGACCAGGATGCAAACCCTCCCCAGGAATGATTTCAGCTTCCCCAGGGACAGAGAGCTGGGCTGGGATTCCTTGAGCTCTGTCCAGTCTCCCTTTAAACTCTACATTTTTGAGGCCCAGTTCATCTCTCCTTAAAATTCATCTCCTTTGGGAATCAGAGGAGAAGGAACAGCACCCTGTGAATTGTTTAAAGTTGTGTTTGTTATGTTTAAAAATGGTTGTGGAGTTGTGGTTGTTTTGTTTGTATTGAGTTATGTTATTTTTCTATTTTGTGCTGTTTGTGATGGTTGTGTACTTTTGTACAGTTGTTGATTGTGTCATTTGTGTAATTGGTGTAGTTTGTGTAGTTTGTGTAATTGGTGTAGTTGGTGTAGTTTGTGTAATTGGTGTAGTTTGTTTATTTTGTGTAATTGGTGCAGTTTTGGGTGGTTTTGTTGTTGGGATGGTTTTGGAGCACCCTGGCAGGGCTCCTTCCCCCTCACTGACAAACCCTCACCGGGGTCACTGAGGGATGTAGACCCCCACAAGAGCTTTAAACCCACCCTGCCCAAATCCCACCCCTCACTGCTCTGGGTTCCTGCTAATAAATCTATTTCCTATCCCAATGGGACCATGGCTGTGGGAAAAGGGGAAAAAAACACAGTTTGGCAACAAAATTCAGCCTTAGATTTGTAGCTCTTCCCTTCCACAGTCCATGATGTGACCTTCCAGAGCCCTGAACAGGAATCAGAAAAAGGAGGGAGAGGGAACTTTTGTAGGGCAGGGAGTGACAGGAAAAGGGGGAATGGTTTATAAGGAGGGCAGGGCTGGGTGGGATCTTGGCAATGAGGAATTGTTCCCTGGCAGGGTGGGCAGGGCTGGCATGGAATTCCATCCCTGGATCCCTGGCAGTGCCCAAGGCCAGGCTGGACACTGGGGCTGGGAGCACCTGGGGCAGTGGGAGGTGTCCCTGCCATGGCAGGGCTGGCACTGGGTGGGCTCTGAGGTCCCTTCCCAACCCAACCCATTCTGGGATTCTTTATGAAACCGTAGGCCATCCCTGTTGCTAAATCATATTAAGGATCAAAGGGCCACATCCTGTAAAATATTCCTTCTATAACTGGTGTTTGGCTATAAACATACAATGATATTGATAATAAGGAATAATTTATACATCTAAAATAATGCAATTTATAGAAAAATGCACATCTATAATTATACAATAATAAGATAATAAGGAAACACAACAAAACCCACCAGCACTGTGATCTGTTGGCTCCCTCAAAACACTATTTGAATTCAGCAATAATTAAAACATCTGATTTTGCTCCATTCAGCTTTTCTGGTTGATGTTTCCTGTTCAAATCCACTCAACACCCCGTGAACTAGAGTAAGCACTGGGAAACCATTCAGCTTCCCAGTCAGGACCTCCCAAAACTGGCACATGGGAGCTATGGAGCCAAATCTGACACCTCCAGCCTGGGAACAGCCTCTTGCCCTGTACCTGAAGACAAGTGACACAAATTCCCTGATTTTCCTGTTATTCCCATAACACAGGATAAATCCACAGGTAGCCGAGATTATTTTCACCAAGTTAATCCTCAGGGGTGCAGCATAATCTTGATCCCAAACTCATGACTCATTCCACACCTCTGCAAAGTTTGTAGCTCTGCAGATGAAAGAAGTCTTCGCTCCGATATTAATTTCCAGGGAAATGAAAATCTTTCCTGTTTCTGCTCAGGATTACAAAAATCACACTTTGGAAGTGTTTCCATCTCAGAGTCCCTACTTTCACAGGCTCTATATCAGTCACAATCTTTCACCAAAAAAAAGGAATTTGCAGACATCCAAGCTGTTTCGATCCCAAAGGATTTTTCTTCCTGATATATTTAATGAGGACATGGAAAAAACAGTGTCTGAGGAGCTGATTTCTCTCTCCTCACCAAGAGTAAGTGGTAACAAAGCACAGAGCATCCCAAAACTCCCACTGATTCTTTCTCATGCTCTGTTTCCCACCCAAATGTTGGATCCAAGCTGAATTTCTGCACAGAGGTGGCAGAAGTGCTTCCTCTCATGTAGGGAATGAGGAAATCCATGAGCAGCTCCAACATTCCCTAAGTTCTGTTGAGGAAATTTGTTTTATTTTGCAACAGGGACAGAGCAAACCCTGTGTTTAGGAGACTTCCTAAAAAAATCCCTGTCTGTCCATTTGTTTGGGATGAACTAAAAATCAGGATTATTTATCATGGCTGGGCAGTCACTGGATCACCCAGGCATGGGACAAGACACAAGAAAATCAGGACAAATTCTGGCAAAAGGAACCTTCAGGAATATGAAGTCCAAGCTCCAGTTCTGCCCACACAGACTTTGGATTCACTGCTGATAAATATTCCAGCAGGGATCTCCTGAGGCAGGGAAATGTTCCCCAAGCACAGAAGAGCACAGGACTTTTGTTTGGAGCAAATTTCCAATCCCTGTGCAAGACAAACACGATTCCAGTCTTGCTTTCAATGAAGTGGGAATAGGCTCTTACAGAATAAAGGAAGCACACAAGGTTTTAAGGCAGAAAACCCAATAAAATAATGGAATATCTTGAGTTGGAAAGGTTTCATAAGGATAATCAAGGCCAATTTCAATATTTGTAAGATTGCTTTTGAGCAACGACAAGCTAAGAAGAAATGATTGGACAAAAAATCTGCAAGTAATGGAGAACTTAAAAACCACCTTCACCAGTTTGCAGATATCTCATAAACAAAACCAGCTTTGGACAGATGATAAAATCTGGAACCTGAAAAGGGGAAAAAATAGGGCAGAAGCACTGCTGAAATCCAACCTGAGAGCAGGAGAGAAAATGGAAAATGTTGGGTTGGTTTTTAGTCTGGCTGGGAATTGGGGTCCATGGGATGGAGTGGCTGTGGGAGCTCACCTGGTGTTCTGCATCCAAACCTGGATCCCAGCCCAGGGAGGAGCTGGAGCTGCTGCAGAGAGCCCAGAGGAGGCTCCAGGATGGGCAGAGGGATGGAGCAGCTCTGCTGGGAGGAAAGGCTGGCACAGCTGGGATTGTTCACCTGCACAGGAGAAGCTTTGGGCTGAGCTCAGGGTGGCCTTGCAGGGCCTGCAGGAGCCCCAGGAAAGCTGCAGAGAGACAATTTCCAGGGGATGCAGGGACAGCACCCAGGGAATGGCTGCCAGTGCCAGAGGGCAGGGCTGGGTGGGATCTTGGCAATGAGGAATTGTTCCCTGGCAGGGTGGGCAGGGCTGGCATGGAATTCCATCCCTGGATCCCTGGCAGTGCCCAAGGCCAGGTTGGACACTGGGGACAGTGGGAGGTGTCCCTGCCATGGCAGGGGGTTGGAACTGGATCCTTAATTCCCTTCCAAGCCAGGAAATTCTACAATTCCATTATTTTTTCCCTCTACCTGGCAAAGTGCAGAAATCCCTTGATATGGATTTTCCATTTTTATTTCCCAACTCCTGGGCCATGCAGGGCTCCCCACACCAGCCATGGGATCCAACCTTTGGACAGGGAATAAAAGATTGAATAAAGCAATCCCAGAAGGAGCTGAGCTTTGAAAAGTTGAGCAAGGAGCAAAAGGGAGCAGAGCTGAAACTCCAGAGACCCAGCAAGAGACAGGAGCCCATCCCAGCCTGGGACAGGAGGATTCTTGGAGGAGGAAAATCTCCTTGGAGGAGGAGAATCTCCTAAAGACTCTCCTGACCCCTAAAGGCTCCATCCATCCCAAAATGGACTTAATTCCAAGACTTTCCTCGTGCCTTCATCTTTTCGTGCCAAAAATCCCAGCTATTTACAAAAACATGTTTTTGTGGAATTTTCAGATATTTCCTCTTAAAAACTGTTGCAGTTTCCTAAAGTCCCAAAGCTTTATTTTTACATTTCATGTAAAAATCTCACAGACCCACGCACAGAAATATTTTGTGAATTGATATTGATATTGAGCAGGGTATAGCTGACAAATGTGAAGCTTTTCAACTCCAAAGTGACTTTGCCCTCCTGATTTTAATTAGAATTTAGGTTCAAGTGGAAAGCAATCCTTTGTAGCTGTGCACTGCTTTAGGACTTCCCTGTGAGTCCATAAGAAATTCCAGACTTTCCTGGGGTTAATCCATTTTCTCCAAGAAATCCTGATCAGGATTAAGGCTGGGCCACACGAGCTCTGTCTCAAAATTGGATGACAAAGATGAAGGCCACAAGAAGATGTTCCCATCTCCAGTTTCACCCATTCCATGGATTTCCTCCTTCCTGGCTCCATCCCTGCTGGATCCCATCCCCCAGATTCTCCAGCCAGAGCACGAGGGCTTCTCTAAATCCACTTATCATCAGTTTAGCACCACATTGCAAAAGCAGGGCTGCATTTTTCTGTGAAACTCAAGAAAGTGTCTTTCATTCTCTGAATTGTCCCTCCTTGCTTTCATTTCCTGTCCCCTCCAGAGCCCTGCCTGGTTTGTTTGCTTTTCAGTGATGAGGGGAAAGGAGTGGGAAGAGAAGAGAATTTATTTCTATTTATTTGGTTTGATTTGATGATGTTTCCATGATTAAGAAATTTCTTTTTTCCTGTGGCAGAGGCAGCAACGAAAACTGCTAAATTTGAGGAAGTCCAAGGGAAAACAGCACAAAAAAATCGGAATATTTATTTCCTGGGATGACTGTTTAAAAAAAGATAATGAAATACTGAAGTGGTTTTGATGGGGGGGAGATTCTGTGGAGTAAAGGAATGACACAAGTCAGGGGGTCCATGAATCTTCCAAAGTTTTATTAATAAATTACATAATTGGAAATTGATATAAATTAATCCATGATCTCCTATATAAGCACATGGGAGTGGGATTGGATAAAGGGGAAATGTGAAAGGGAAAAGAAAAGGAAGGAAGGAAGGAAGGAAGGAAGGAAGGAAGGAAGGAAGGAAGGAAGGAAGGAAGGAAGGAAGGAAGGAAGGAAGGAAGGAAGGAAGGAAGGAAGGAAGGAAGGAAGGAAGGAAGGAAGGAAGGAAGGAAGGAAGGAAGGAAGGAAGGAAGGAAGGAAGGAAGGAAGGAAGGAAGGAAGGAAGGAAGGAGAGAAAAGAGAGGAGGAAAGAGAGAAAGAAGAGAAAGAAAAGAGAGAAAGAGAGAAAGAAAAGAGAGAAAGAGAGAAAGAGTCTTCAGCCCCAGCTCATGTCTTGATCCTGCTGATGGAGTTTCCAGTCTCCATTTGCATAAAAAACAAAATTTCTTTAATGCTGTGAGACCTGACCATGAGCTGCTTCTCTCCCAGCACCCAGAGGGATCCCCTCCACCTTCCCAAGGAGTCTTTCCAGCTCCATTTATGTTTTTTATTTCCTTGCATTCAGAACTGAAGCACAAGAAGGAATCTCCTCTCCTGTCTGGACTCACTGCTGCTGCTGGGGTAGTCCAGGCTGATCCCAGATGTCAGAATTAATACTCTCATATCATTTAATGCACCAAAAGGACAGAATTCTCAGCTGGCCCAGCTGAACTAAACCAACAGCAATGTTCCCAGTGTGGTGTCCCTTTGGGAATGCTGTTCTAGGCTTGTGGGAAATGGGAATGAGGGGGATATTGCCTTAAACCTGACCACTCTTTGACAAGCTGAGCCGACATTTAACAGAAGCTTGGTAAGTGCAGGCACCATTACCTCGAGGGGTAATGGCAGCTGAGATTGATCTATTGTGAGTCCTACAAATTTGAACAGTTACACTAAATGCTATTAAAATGTATGGAACCTCTTTGTCTTCAATTATTAAATGGAGTAATTTATGAAACCCAATCTCAATAACCTCACTGTCCTAGTGGCCATCCCCGCTGAAAGGAAGAGTAAATGTAGAGAACATTGCTATCGATCCCTCCTGCAGGGGGGCAAAAAGAGGATCGGGCCTGTTAACCCTTCCCTGCAGGACAAAGTGGTTCACTCGTGGTTTCTTTTCCCCCCAGAGGTCGTGTCCTTCTTTCACTTCTGGGGTCGGGTTTCAGTCTGACAAGTGGTAATTGATTCCGCTGCTGGTTAGGCTGGGGGTAAGTGGGGGATGAAGTTTCAGTGAAAACAAATAGCACTTCACAGGTCTGACCTTTCCTCTTTAAGCTTTTGTTGTGGTTTCCTTGGGATGTGCAGCTTAAAGACTGGAAACCAGCGGTGTCTATCTCAGGAAGTTTCACTTTTGGCCTGGAGTTAAAGCTGGGTTTTGGCTTTGGGGCTCTTCGGGGCTTTTTCCATCTTCTTTCCCATGATGTTGCATGAGACACGAGGATGTCCAGCAGAGCTGGGAGGTTCTGCCAGCAGGCTGAGGGTCACAGCTCGGGGTTTCAGTGCCCAGCAGGGCTGCAATGAGACAAAACCAATCTCAAAATATGAAGGCAGCCACTGCTCCTCAACCCAAGCTTCTCAAACCGAGCAGGTGCCAAATCTGCCACTTCTTTTCGTGCTAGAGCCGCCTCCTCCTTTGACCAGCTCAGCAGCTAAACTGCATCTTTAATTGTCCCTCCTGGTGCTGCTCCTGGTTTCAAACCAGCTCCCTGGAGCCCAGTGGGCACTTCTGCCCCAGACCCAGAGCCTGTCCCTGGGTTGCAGCACGGGGATTTCAGCTAATGAGAACCAGTTCAACGAGGGAAAACCACGCTGACCTGTGTGAGAAGCTCTATTCTAGAACAGAAAGGAAAATATCCTTAGGGGCTCTGTCCCAATGCTTCCAGTCAGGGAGAACATTGCTGCAAAGGAAACCTCTTTGTTTACAAACAAGTTGTTTTTGCCAAAGTCAGGCCTTTGTTTTAAGGTGTTCTCAGAGGAAGCTCAAGGCTCAGCAGCTGCCTCCAAAATGTTGCAACCCCCATGTGCTGCCAGCAGTTGCAAGGGGAAAGGTTTAATGGGGTTTTTTGAGGGTTTTTTTGTTTTGTTTTTGTTTTTTGGGTTTTTTTTTTTGCTTCTCTCAAGCATCTTGAATTTCTGAGGGAGCTCTGAAGATTCTTCTCTGCCACCTACAGGGAATAACCTTAAACTGAAGGAGGGCCAGGATGGATGGGATATTGGGATATTGGGATATTGGGATATTGGGATATTGGGAATTAGGAATTCGTCCCTGTGAGGATGGGGAGAGGCTGGGATGGAATTCCCAGAGCAGCTGGGGCTGCCCCTGGATCCCTGGTAGTGCCCAAGGCCAGGTTGGACATTGGGGTTTGGAGCAGCCTGGGACAGTGGGAGGTGTCCCTGTGATGATCTTTATGGTCCCTCCCAACCCAAACCATTCCATGATTCCACAGTCCTCTGGTTCTGTGGAAATAAATCCCTGCCCTTTAATCTGGACAAAGCCATTCCAAAGACACCAGAACATTTCTGCATTGTGCAGTTGGGGCATTAATTTTTATTTCTATATCTATATTTAAAATTCATTGGAGAAATTGTGCCAGTACGTGGACGTCCAGTGAAATGCAAAGGATGAGGGATAATGACAAGGACCTTAAATCACAAAATGATCCAAATTATGCACCCAGATGTGCCAGGGATCTTTTAGGCTAATAAAATCTGTCACACGGTATGAATCCTTCCTATTTGAAGGAAAGGGAACAAAAGGACATCCTGGAAAGGATAATCATAATTGCTCAGGTCAAATCCTGATTTATTTTAGCACAGACAGGAAATATTTAAACATTTGCTATAGCAGCCATTCATGCCATGAGCTGTATTTTGTTTAAAATAAGCAGCACGAGTTTTCCATCTTGATAAAAGAGGAATTTAATTAGATTGCTAAAATAAAACAAGACAAACAAAAGCAAACAAATGTAATAGAAAACATCTCTGAAAAGGAAATTCATGTTGCAAAAATCTCTTGACTAATCATAAAATGATGCAGCTTTGAAAGGAAATACTGTGATTGCATTTTGACTCCTCTGAGAAGTCAGATATTTGGAAATACCCAGGATTTTTAAGAAATATTTCCTGCTGTGCACATAAAAACAAATTGCACACTCAGAGACTCGGGTCTGTTTCTTATCTTTCATTTCAGTTTTAGACTCAGGTGAACCACCTGTGTTTCACAAGGGTAACTCCACATGCAAAGATGGGGATATTCCTGATTTTTCTGGATGGTTTTTTGCACTGTTTCTCTGTTACAACCACCTTGAAAATGGTGCAATTATGTCAAAAGTCAAGTTCAGCTGTTTGTTTAAAATAGGGCAGTGTGGATGTGAATAACCTTTTTTGCTATAGAGTCAAAAATCATGGAATGGTTTGGGTTGGAAGGGACCTCAGAGCCCACCCAGTGCCACCCCTGCCATGGCAGGGACACCTCCCACTGTCCCCAGTGTCCAGCCTGGCCTTGGGCACTGCCAGGGATCCAGGGATGGAATTCCATGCCAGCCCTGCCCACCCTGCCAGGGAACAATTCCTCATTGCCAAGATCCCACCCAGCCCTGCCCTCTGGCACTGGCAGCCATTCCCTGTGTGCTGTCCCTGCATCCCCTGGAAATTGTCTCTCTCCAGCTTTCCTGGGGCTCCTGCAGGCCCTGCAAGGCCACCCTGAGCTCAGCCCAAACCTTCTCTTCTCCAGAGAATCCCAATTCTCCCAGCCTTTCCTCCCTACAGAATTATAAACTTTATGGTTTTCCTTGTTTTCCATAAAAATGAAGGCAAAAAATATTCTGCATCCTCTCATCCTCTCAGCAGCCCAAATCAGCAGCAAAGCGATGCCTGTGGGGTTTCCTGTGAGTTCCCTTGGTTTGACATGAATTTTGGTGAGCCACATGGAAGTGCAGACGGGCAGAGAGGAACAAAGGTGGGAATTCAAAGCTTCCCTGGTTTTTTATTAGCATTTGCCAGCTCCTGCCCTTCACACTTCAGGGAAAGCAGCAACAGCCATTGGAAGTGGGAGATGTTTTGTCGTAGCTTGCAGCCACCTGGCTGAGGAAACACAGCACAGGATGGTCTAAAATCAGCAAGAAATCTTGGAAAAAAACATCTCCACCTACTGAACCCCAACCTTCTGTTTATACATACCAGAAACATTATTATGCCTTTTTTCCCCCTTTTTTTTTTAGGGAAACCTATCAATAGACAAAGAAATAGCAAATTTGCCAAAGAAGCTGGCCCAGGACACACCCTGAGGAGAAATGAAGAAAATCAAGTGTCAGGTTGGCATTGATGTACTCAAGGTGGGAATGTCTTGGCTGATAAAAAAAATCCATTATTTGAAGCTACTGAATGCCAACCCTCTGACTGTACACACCAGCGACATTAATTATGCTTTTATCCTTTTTTTTAGAGAATCCTATCAATAGACAAAGTAGAAGCAAATTTGCCAAACGAGGGCCACGCTCCTGAGGAGAAATGTAACAAAATAAACTGTGAAGTTGGCACTGATGTACACAGGATAGGAATCCATTATTGTAAGCTAAAAAATCCATGATTTTAAACTACTGGATCCCAACCCTCTGGTTATATAAACCAGCTACATTAATTATGCTGGGGTGGTTTTTTTTTGGTTTTTTGGGGTTTTTTTTAAGCCTATCAATAGACAAAGAAATAGAAGAAAATTTGCCAAATGAGGGCCATACTCCTGAGGAGAAATGTGAGAAAATCAACTGCCAGGTGATTCCTTGTCATTGTTGTCACCCATATTCTCAGGGTGGGAAAGTCTTGGATTACAAATCCATGATTTTAAACTACTGAATCTCAACCTTCTGGTTGTACACACCAGCAACATTAATTATGTTTTCCCCCCCCTCCTTTTTAAGGAAAGCCTATCAATAGACAAAGTAGAAGCAAATTTGCCAAATGAGTGCCACACTCCTGAGGAGAAATGTAAGAAAATCAGCTACCAGGTGATTCCCTGTCATTGTTGGCCCTGATATTCTCAGGGTGGGAATGTTTTGGCTGACAAATCCATGATTTTAAGCTGCTTAGCTGCTGGAATAACATCCCTGAGTCACATCTGACCCAGCCCTGGGCTCTGCTGGTGTCTTGGTTTGAAAAGCCAGGTGTCTGCTAAGGAAGGCAGGAACCTCCTTTGAAATAGAAAATGCAAACCCCTTCCCTCCAAATTATTATAATTTTGAAATTAAGGGGCTCTCAGGCAATGATATGGGAATAGGAATAACAGTTCTTTATTAGGGAAAAAATGAAAAATAAAATAAAAATGCAGTAATATGAAACAACCTTGCCAGAGTCAGAGCAGTCCCTGTCCCCCTGTGTGTCAGGGGGTGGCACAGCCCCATCCCATGGGGGCTCAGCCCTCCTGCAGTGCCAGCTGTGGCTCTGCTGGAGCAGGGATCCTGCACAAGGGGGGAGTTTTCCTCTGCAGCTCCAGGGCTGCTGCAGATGGGCCTGGGCTCCCTCTGGCCATGCAGGGCAGCAGAAGCTGCTCCTCTGGCAATGCACTGGGCAAAGGCTGCTGGGCTGTCCCAGCACCTCAGATTGGATCCAGGTAGGAATGCTTGGCTCCTCCCCTGGGCAATGCAGCATCTCCCCATGGGATGATGGGATTGGATCAGCCCTGCAGGGACACTCAGTGGCCATGGACAGCAGAGATCTCCTGCAGGGAGGATTGGCTGGGGGAGAGAGAAAGGAAAAACTGCCCCATGGACAGCAGAGAACTGCCCCAGCTCTGACAGATGGGAATAAATCACAACTAAACCTTCCAACCTGAGGCAGCCGGGCTGCCACAAAGGCCTGGTCCTTGTCACTGAATATTTGTGGGCATTTCCAGCTCTCTGCTCCCCTGAGCCACAGAAAACTGAGGCAAAGCAGAGTGTGGAATGTTCAGCTGGATTCCTGACACCCCCCCAACCTCTCCTTGCCTTCACATCTTTGCCCTGATTTTGGGAGCAGCTTCTGCCCAAGCTCTGCCTCCATCAGGGCCTGACAGGAACAAGGAATCTGTCACGGCCCTTCTCATAAATTTTAAGAAGCTTTTGCCCTGCCAAAGCAAAGAAATTAAAAGCTGTGGCGTGAGGAGGACATGGAAAGAACCTTCCCAGGAGAAGGGTAATTAATATTCTTAAATTAAAAATTGAAAGATCGTCCGTCATCTTCAAAATTCAGGCACAGCTTAGCTGGGGTTTGCAGCTTCACCCCCACACTTTTCCTGCCTTTATCAGCCTCCAGTTTTTGGTGTTGGACAAAAATCCTGGATTTGCTGAAATCAAAAAGCTTCCTCTTGTCTTTGGTGAATTTATTGCTCTGTTTCAGGCCTTAATTTTTTTTTTTTTTAATATGGAAGAGGAAAGAAGAAAATTATGAATCCTGAGAATTTCCTGCCTCTCCACGTGGGTGACAAGGGATGAGGGAAAAGCCAGTTCTGTGGAGAACAGATAGGAGGGACTTCCAAAGCTGTATAAGAGGGATAAATGGGATGTTTTGTGGAATATATGGGTTATAAGTGGAATAAATGGGATATTTTGCTCCTGAGCCTTCCCTTTTCAATATCCAGGGGGCCCAAGAAGGACACAGACAAACCCACATGACAAGTGAGGGAAAAACCCTGAAAAAACCCTCTCAGAGCAACCCAATCCACCCTTCCACACATGGGTGGCCTGGGAAAAGCCTTTCCCTGACAGAAAACAGTGGGAAAAGGTATTTAAAAAGTGATATTTGAGTGGGGGAAAGCAGCTCTCACTTGTAAAGCATGAGCCAGATTGCAAAAACCATCAGCCTTTACTCAGGCAATAAAATAAGAGGCCAGGACGTCAGTGATGAGTAATATTAATGTGCTGTGTGAAGAAATGTTCTGGGAGACAAAAAAACTTCCATTTAATGTTTTCCTAAGTGTTGCTGGGTTCAGCACAGCCCTGCAAACCTGACCAGTTTTTCTGTCTCTGAATGGAAGCTGAACTTTTTCCAGAATCTCCTGGGATTTCGAGATCTACGTAAGAAAGAGTTTTATAGAGAGGCACTTTGGGCAGCACAGAACACACTGCAGGAGCCCTGAGGACAGAAAATTCAACTGAAATAATAGAAACAATAGACAAAAAAAAGGAAAGAGATTTTGGGTGTTTTCATGCAAAACAAGAGCACAGGATGCTGCACCATGAGTGGAAGAAAAGAAAAAGAAAGAAATAAAGCACTGTCTGCACTTTTTTTTTTTTTTTTTTTTTGTCTTGAGGAGGAAAAGTCAAAACACTGGAAAACCTGAAGGTTTTCAGGCAATTTACCACAAAAACCTTTAGTTATGGAATCATCCTGTTCCTCTAGGTCCAGCAAGAGAGGGTTGGGAGGTGAAATATCTTTTAAAGAAGCAGAACTGTGCAGAAAATGAAGTTTTATTGAGGGGTCTTAAAGCTCTGGACAAGGATCATTTTCCAAGAGGCTTAATTTTGGGGATGGATTTGGGAAGTTGGCATTTTTCTGTTTATAAATATCTTTGTTGCTCTGACTTTTGTTCTACTTCTGGATCTTGCATCAGCTCCCATAGGGAAGGGACTGTCCTTTTTATATCCTATTTTTAATCCTTCTTAGATGTTTATTCAGCATTGAATACCCCAAAACAGGGTATTTAATATCCCAGTTGGAAAAGGCCTCATTTAGGTTGGATAAGACCTCAAAAAATCAAGAGATTTGGCAAAGTAATTCCCACTGATTCTGTGAGATCCCTCAGCAAAGCTGGGAATAAATCCAGCAGCCTGACACCTGCAGTGCCAGTGATCCCTAAATCATCATTTTCACTCAGGAAAACAACTTTTATCTTTTCCAAATCCAACATTAACCAAGGGAACAAAGTTCAGGGAGCCTTTTTTTAACAAAGCAACAGTGAAAAAGCAGCATTGAACTTGGTAAAGGGTGTGAACTCCTTCAGTGCAGGGGAAAGGCTGGCAAAAATCACCACATTTGCTCTGTGTTAACTTGGAAATTTTCCCCAAAACAGGCTCTAGGTTTAACATTTATCACAATTCTTCTCATTTTATTTATCTACAACTCACAGCACATTGTTCACTGCACTGCAATCTCATTTATTAAAAAAGCTTTAGGTAATAGGGTGGATAAAATTCTTACTTAAATAAAATTTATTGTAGAAAAACCACTGTTGGCTGCCTGAAAACTCTTCCCTCATTTTCACGACATTTCTGCTTCTCATCACTAAAATTAACAGCTCAACTTAATGACCCAAAGGAGGGATTTTTAATTTTGGAAATCAACTTGTCTTGCCCTCCATGACCACGTTTTGCTAAATGTGTCCAGTTCTTTACATGGAAGTGGAAGAAAATCATCCATGAGTGTCCTCCCTGCAGGGAATGCTCACAGGAAGGGGATAGGATGAATAATTTCAATTTCAGAGAAGTTTTTCCTCACTGGCCATCAGCAGCACAGCCCAGGAAGGGAGAAGGGTTTTGTTTGCACCAAACACCTTCAGGGAAGAGAGGAAAAAAGGCTGGGCAAGGAAAGGCTTTTCCCAAATCTTCCCAAAGGCAGTGGGATACGCATTTGAGGATTTGGACAGAAAATCAAACATCTCAGAACACTTGGAGTTGAGCTTTTAAGAAGGAAAAGTCTTTTTTTTTTAGCATTATTTGCCCACTCAGGTAATAGAACAGAATCCCAGAATCCCCAAATCACTGATGTTGGAAAAGATCTCCAAGGTTATTGAGTCCAAGCTCTGCCTGATCCCCACCTTGACCCCAGCACAGAGCTCTGAGTGCCACATCCCAGCCTTGGACACCTCCAGGGATGGGCATTCCAAACCTCCCTGGGATCAAATGATTCAGCCCAAATTTACATTTTAACATTAAATCCCATATTTTCCCATGTTTTTACTGATGTAAATGATTTCTGTCTCTCAGCTTGGGCACCTTACTCTGAATGTGATGCTGTTGTACTTTTAGTTTCCCAGACAGGCCATTTCATCAGTGTCTGAGCTCACCATGAATTGAATACTAAAATGGAAAATCAATGTGTTCTGACCCAAACTGGGCTGGAAACCTTGGATTTTCAGGAACAAGAGGGAATCAAGTCAATCACCTTGCAAGCAATGAAGAGCATTGATCTCAGTCAACAGCCAGATTTCATTTTTAAAGGTTACTGAGGGCTGAAAGCGATACTCAAGATGTCACGGATCACGTCACTGAGTTTTTGCAGGCTACAAAGGTCTCCCTGCTTTTATTCTCCAACATTTGGCAGCCACTTTGGAGAAAAACACTGAGGGGAAAAACTGAGGGACCATTTTCCTCCTGGAAAAAAAATCAGCCTGGAGAAGAGAAGGTTTTGGGGTGACCTCACTGTGGCCTTGCAGGGCTTGAAGGAGTCGTGGGGAATGTGGAGAGAGACAATTTCCAATGGATGGAGGGACAGGGAATGGCTGGATGGGATATTGGGAATTGGGAATTGTTCCCTGGTAGGGTGGGCAGGGCTGGGATGGAATTCCACCCCTGGATCCCTGGCAGTGCCCAAGGCCAGGCTGGACACTGGGGCTGGGAGCAGCCTGGGACAGTGGGAGGTGTCCCTGCCATGGCTGGGGTGGCACTGGGTGGACTTTAATGCCCCTTCCAACCTAAATTCTGTGATTCTTTAATCCTGTATTCTCTACACTTTTGTGGTGCCACCACTGAGGTTTT
Source organism: Agelaius tricolor (assembly GCF_023055355.1). Classification (NCBI taxonomy): domain Eukaryota; kingdom Metazoa; phylum Chordata; class Aves; order Passeriformes; family Icteridae; genus Agelaius; species Agelaius tricolor. The sequence continues at coordinate 1,532,015 of NW_027269267.1, read as the reverse complement.
CCCACACTCTGCTGTTAAATTCAGCTTCTTACTCATTGTAAAATCTCACTTACCAAAAATCCACCAAACATCTGCACAGCACAACATGAACCCACTCTGGAAAAAATGTGACTCCTTAAAATCCTATATTCATCCTTTCTTTTGGGGGAAAAATTGCAATGTAAGGGATGAAATGCAGGGTTTTCAGTTGAGAAAAAAAAGGGGAATAATTCCCCAGAGCACCTCAGAAATCAGCAGGGGAGGCACCTCCCTGGAGGGCTGGGATATCTTTGGCTCTGTTCCTCTTCTGACCACACAGAGTTTGCAAAATTCCTTCATCTCCAGCACCCCAGAGTCCCAAGGAAAATAATTATTACCTTAATTCTTCCAATAAAATATCTACTAATAATATCTCCTAATATCTTCTAAATAAAACAAATAAGACATAATCGGCCACAAATAACCTACAACTTAACTCTTAATAACAGAACAATCACAAGTAATAACATAATAATAAATAATATCACAAATAAAAATAATAATATTAACATTTAATACAATAAATGATAATATAATAACAAAACAATCACAAGTAATTACATAATAATGAAAAATCATATTAAAATAGTAACATAAATAAAGATAGTAGTGTTAATATTTAATATAATAAATAATAAGATAATAACAAAACAGTCACAATCACAGACATGTTAAACACTAGTACAAATATCACAGTCATTTCCCATGTCTTTTAACCCAAAAAATAAAAGTAATTTAAGTAATTAATTTAAAACTTAAGTACACCTTTAAAATCTCTCACAAAAATTTTAAAAACACATTATACATAAAAAATAAAAACTCAAGCATCGTACAAAACCAAAAACAAAAAAAAAAATTAAAATCAATTAAAAATAAATTAATTTTTTAAGAAAAATCAATTAAATAGATTTTTAAAATCACCAGTAATAAACTTACACCACTTTTCAACTTATTAAAAGAAAAAACTACAGCACTAAATCTCCCAAAACCCTTGCACCCAAAGGCCAAAAAAACCCCTAAAAAATTACTAAAACCCTTCAAAAAAAAAAACCAAAAAACACAACCAAACACAAGGAGGGAGCCCTGGGGAGCCCACCAAGTGCTGCTCATGACTCCTCTCCCATGGAGCCCTTCCACATCTCCAGCAGATTTTACAAAGAGAGGAAATGTTCTCCAGAAAACAACATTTCCCACAGTTGTCTTTAATTGCTCCTGCCCTCTGCATAGGAGGTTTTATTTTTACTGTTGCCTGATTGAAGCTGTGCCGAAAATCTCAGCCCCCAAATTGCCCAATCGAGCAAAAGCCAGCAAATGAAATCCATGCAAAAGAGGCTATTCTTGTTCTGTTATTATTTGGGTTGTTCCCACATCCCAGAGCACACTTTCCCATTAGCAGGGTTGGGAAAACAGCTTTTAGCAGCTACTTGTGGGCCTGGTGCTATTTGTTTTATCCATCACTATTATTATTATTATTATTATTATTATTATTATTATTATTATTATTATTATTATTATTATATTTTCCTATATAATATATATTATATATATTATATATTATATATAATATAATATATATTCTATATTCTATACTATATACTATATATAATATAATACATTTTATATATTATATATTATCTATTATATGAAATATGAAATATATAATATATTATATAGAATATGGAATATAGAATATATAATATTATATATTATATAATATGCAATATATAATATGTAATATATAATACATTATATCTAATATATAACATATAACATATAACAACATATATAACATATTACATATATATCATATATCATATATCATATATCATATATCATATATTATACTTTATACTTTATACTTTATACTTTATACATTATATATGTATAATATTATATTTGTATATCTATAGAATTTTTTTTAATCGCAGAAAGGTGTTAGAAAGGAGAGCAGGTAAATTGACAGGCAAATCTCTGTTTCTATCCCTGCACAAGGCAATAAATTTTACAAGCTTTAGATACAAAAGCAAAACATCTGCTCTCATTAAAGATTAATTAATGAAACAGGAAAGAAGACACAGAGAGAGAAGAACACCCTGATTCTTCTTGGGATGTTTCCCTCGAACCTCCTGATGTTGTCCTGGCAATCTCCTGGTGTTTAAAATCCCAGCACAGCAATCTGCTGTGCACATCTCCTCCTGCTTTCCCTGCTCTTTTTTCCTCAACAAATTTGGAAATTGCTCTGATTTTCCAAAGAAACAAATTGTTCTGCTCTGCTGGGGTACATGAATGAAAACAAAGAAATATAGAATAAATCTGGATTTTATAACTTAATTTTCTACATTTTACAGTGGCAAAGAGCTTTCATTCCCAGCACTGCTGCTTCTTCCTTTTCATCCTGATCTCAGTCTCAAATGGAAGCAGGATGGAACTCCTTATTCCTTGCAATCCCAGTGGGAGAAGCATTCTCCTACCCTCCAGGAAATACCACAATAACAAAATATAAAATCAAATATCAAATAAAATACCAAAATTTTGGCCAATTTTTGCAGAGGGAGGTAGAAATCCCTACCCTTGCTGAAATCAAAAGTCCTGTTGCCATCAAAGCTCATTTTTTCATGTCCACAAGGAGAGCATTTCCCTGGATTTTGAGGGGCCAGGGAGAGGAGACTTTCCAAGAAACAAAACCAGTTTCAGGTTTAAAACCCTGAGATTCATCTACATTTCCTTTATACAGCTGAATTTCCATTCTCATTTAAGGGTCATGATCATCACTAAGGTCAGGAGGAAGGAAAACGAAAAAGTTAAAAATTAGGCAAAAAGATGATTTGAGGCAGATTTATTCTTAATTAAAAAAAAAAATCTTAGACTTGTAGCCAGTTCAGATGTTGTTCAGAGAGAATAAATCTGATAACGCCACAATTTCACCTTTTTAAAGCAGAACTTCTAAATCATAGCACTCTTTTATGAAAACTCTGTGTGTACACAGCAAATTTTCCCATTTTTGATACAAAGTGACTGTTTATTCCCTCAATGCCTTATTTATAAAGGCCTCACAAAACAGCCATTCACCCACCAGTGACTCAGATTTTTGGGACTTTCCTGCTCGTCTGGGAATAATGTTTATAATACAAATGTCTGGTTAATGAAAGGGCATTTTCTGTGTGTCACTGACCTTTGTGTGCTGGAAAGAGCAGGGAAACAGCTCCTGGAGCTCCTCCTTTTCTCTTGGAACCTCGGGGTGACAACGGCAGTGTTTCGGGTGACACTGACGAGGCCTCTTTTGATCAAGATTTTTAAAATTTTTTTCTTTTTTTTTGCAAACAACATTTTCCAGCTTAACGCTTTGCTTTCCCTGGAGTAGGATATTTTAATTAAATAGAATTGGAAATTGTGGTTTTGAGAGGTTTTCCTTGTTTTTACATTGCCCAATCCATTGGGGGGGTGACAAATCCATGAGAGTGGTGTTGTGGTATGAGCAATGGCACAACATGAATATTTAAATGAATTACAAAAAAAGGAATCATTGTCAGAATTACTTAGTTTGCCTCACAGCTGAGATGGACATAGAAGAATTTGAATTAGTTAGGGAATTAGTTAGGGGAAAACCCTTTTTTTTCCTCAAGGAATGGTTGTTTCTAGTGGGTGGGTGTCTTGGTTTGAAAAGCCAGGTGTCTGCTAAGGAAGGAAGGAGCCTCTTTTGAAATGGAAAATGAAAACCCCCTCCCTCTAGATTATTATAATTTTGAAATTAAGGGACTCTCGGGCAAAAATATGGGAATAGGAATAACAGAAAGAAAATTAAAAATGCAAATGCAATAGTACAAAAAAAGAAAACAAACCACTGCCAGAGTGAGAGCAGTCCCTGTTCCCCTGTGTGTCAGGGGGTGGCACAGCCCCATCCCATGGGGGCTCAGCCCTCCTGCAGTGCCAGCTGTGGCTCTGCTGGAGCAGGGATCCTGCACAAGGGGGGAGTTTTCCTCTGCAGCTCCAGGGCTGCTGCAGATGGGCCTGGGCTCCCTCTGGCCATGCAGGGCAGCAGAAGCTGCTCCTCTGGCAATGCACTGGGCAAAGGCTGCTGGGCTGTCCCAGCACCTCAGATTGGATCCAGGTAGGAATGCTTGGCTCCTCCCCTGGGCAATGCAGCATCTCCCCATGGGATGCTGGGATTGGATCAGCCCTGCAGGGACACTCAGGGGCCATGGACAGCAGAGATCTCCTGCAGGGAGGATTGGCTGTGGGAGAGAGAAAGGAAAAACTGCCCCAAGAACAGCAGAGAGCTGCCCCAGCTCTGACAGATGGGAACAGAACACACAGCCCCGTTTCCAGCTTAAGGCGGTGAGAAAGGTCTGATCCATGGATTCCCCATCCTTGAGGTGTCCAAGGAACACTGGGCATGGCTCTGGACTGGGTGACAACGTGGGGATCAGTCAGAAGTTGGACTCCATGACCTTGGAGGGCTTTTCCAACCTCAGGGGCTCTGGGATTCCATGGTCTGGAGGTGGTTCCTGCCCATCCCATTTGTCTCTCTGAGCACAGGGAATCCCTGTGTCCCCACTGCTGGGACAGGGACACTTTGAGCTCCCCCCACACTGCACTGGGATGTTTGTGGTGACTGCAAATCCTCCTTTCATTTGTGTCCCATTCCTCCCTCCCTGCTTCTTGTACCAGAACAGAAAACAGCCTCAGTAATTCCCTTTCCAGGACTTCATTGGCTTTTCCACTCAGTGATGCCAATTTTCCTCTTCTCTTCAATATCTTTGCATTTACCCCCTCTTAAAACCTTATCTCCTCCGACCTCTCATTCCTGCTGGAAAAAGAGCCTAAAGAAAATGTGACAAAACCACTGAAACCAACATCAGATATTTCTGAAAGGCAAAATTTTGCAAATCATTTTCCCAGCTTGAGGCTTCTTTCAGCATTTCCATTCCCAGAAGGGCAAAAGAGGGTTGGGAATGTTTCCTGGTGTCAACAGCCTCAGTGTCCAACCTGAACCTCCCCTGGTGCAATTTGAGGCCATTTCCTCTCATCCTTTCCCTTGAGAAAAGGGACCTGACCTCCCCTCCCTGCCCCCTCCTGTCAGGTTAAAAAGAACCCAATTTTTAACTTCTTCTGCCCCTCACACCTGACTATGAGTCCTCCTGTCAATGCCCTACATTTCTCAGGTTTGGTTTTTTTTCATTTTTACACATCCTCTGTTGCTGTTACTGAAAGTTGGGCCCAGAAGAAGAGAAACCAAGGGACTGAATAGTGCAAAGAGTAAAACAGAGCCCTGAAAAAACATCTTCCAAACAGACATCAAATAAAGTGCAAAAGGGAAAGGACTTCTGCTCTCTGATTCACTTCTCATGTACACTACATTTAAAATTCAGCACAGGCTAAAAAAGGCTTTTTTAGGTAGAATCACAGAATGGTTTGGGTTGGGAGGGACCTTAAAACCATCTCATTCTACCCCTGCCAGGTCAGGGACACCTTCCACTGTACCCAGTGTCCAACCTGGCCTTGGGCACTGCCAGGGATCCAAATTTTCTCTAGGAATTCTATTCCAGGGCTCCTCACCCTCCTAGGGAACAATTCCTCATTCCCAATATCCCACCTGTCCCTGCCCTCTGGCAGTTTAAGACCATTCCCCCTCTTTATCACTCTCTGCCCCTATATAAAGTCCCTCTCCCTCCTTTTTATGATCCCTTCAGGCCCTGGCAGGGGCTCTGAGCTCTCCCCAGAGCCTTCTCATCTCCAGGTGAGCACCCCCAGCTCTCCCAGCCTGGCTCCAAGGAGAATAAACCCCCACAAACCCCACTGGAGTGCTCTGGGAGCAGGAACCCCATGGGAAAAGTTTAAAAAAACCACTTTGTTTTCTTTTTCCTGGCTGATCTGCTGCTGGTGGCTGAACAATGTGCACTTAAATCTGCCAGTGCTCACTGTGTTTCCATCAGCTCGTGTCCCATTGTCCATTCTCCAGTGTCATTCAGCCTTATAACATCTGAACAAAACCAGGGCAGCAGGAGTGACTGGTGATTTACTGCCCCAGGCCTTGTCCCCCCAGGGAAAGCAGAGATTGAGCTCAGGGAATTTCTTTAATTAATTTCAACCTCACTGCCTTCAGATCTGCATCTCCAAGTGCCGTGGTTTGGAAGGGCAGAGCTGGGAGCCAAGGGTTGATGTGGAGAAATAAATTTATATATTTGTATATGGGCACACATTGACTGGAAACTTCTTGGGGCCTTTTCCTGTTTCTCAAGGGAGTTTCTGGCACAGGCATTGACCTTCTTTGTGCCTCCAGCTCTCTGGGGATGAGATTCCAGCCAGGAAATAGCCAGAGAAGCACCTCAGCACTACATGGCAGCCTCAAAATCATGCCTGGATGGCCCTGACTGGGATGGCAAAAGAGAATTCCAGAATTCCTGAGGCTGGAAAAGCCCTCCCAGCCCATGGAGTGCCAGCTGTGCCCCATGGGCACCTTGTCCCCAGCACATTCACCTCACTCCTGGTGCTCAGTCACCTCCTCAAATTCTCTGTACAGCTCAAGGAGGTGCACCAGGCTTTAAAAAGGGGTCAAATTCTGTTTCCTGGACACCTCTGGGCAGCCCTGTGGGACCTGGGAATGAGGGGCTCTTGTTTCCAAGCAGGATGGTTCAAGGAAGGAGAAGCAGCTCACAGAATTCTGGAATAATTGAGGCTGGCCCAGCCCTGCCAGCCCATGCAGTGCCAGCTGTACCCCATGGGCACCTTGTCCCCAGCCCAGAGCACTCAGTGCCACCTGCAGGGGACACCTGCAGGGCTGGGCACTGCAAAGCTCCCTGGGCAGCCCCTGCCAATGTTTAACAACCTTTTCCATGGAGAAATTCCTTCTGAATTCCTCCCTTTTCCCTGCCATGTTCATTAATGCCAATCCAGCCTTTGGACATCTACACCAAGAACAGAATTTGCCCCGTGACATTTTGGAGGCCAATAATGTTCAGCAAGCTCCCTGAAGATAGAAACCAAATGAAGGGATCACGTCCCAGTGAACCTTGCAGCTTCTCCAAAAATAAACTGTCACACCTGCAATTTTTGCCCTAAAACCATGAGCTGGAACATCAGAAGGGGCTGCCCAGGGAGCTTTGCAGTGCCCAGCCCTGCAGGTGTCCCCTGCAGGTGGCACTGAGTGCTCTGGGCTGGGGACAAGGTGCCCATGGGGCACAGCTGGCACTGCATGGGCTGGCAGGGCTGGGCCAGCCTCAATTATTCCAGAATTCTGTGAGCTGCTTCTCCTTCCTTGAACCATCCTGCTTGGAAACAAGAGCCCCTCATCCCCAGGTCCCACAGGGCTGCCCAGAGGTGTCCAGGAAACAGAATTTGACCCCTTTTTAAAGCCTTGTGCACTTCCTTGAGCTGTACAGAGAATTTGAGGAGGTGATTGAGCACCAGGAGTGAGGTGAATGTGCTGGGCACAAGGTGCCCATGGGGCACAGCTGGGACTCCATGGGCTGGGAGGGTTTTTCCAGCTTCAATTATTCCAGAATTTTGTGAGCTGTTTTTCCTTCCTTGGACCATCCTGTTTAGAAACAAGAGCCCCTCATCCCCAGGTCCCATGAGGCTGCCCATGAAACAGAATTTGACCCCTTTTTAAAGCCTTGTGCACCTCCTTGAGCTGTACAGAGAATCTGAGGAGGTGACTGAGCACCAGGAGTGAGGTAAATGTGCAACACCCCCCCAGCAGCTGGGTAACGAAGGGTAATGTTCACTAATTTGTTAATTATGGAAGTTTTGCAGCTCAATGCTTCATATTGACCAAATTGCCAGTTTGGCTCTGCACAATTACTGTCTGCCTTGATAAATATCCCTTTAATTGGCCAAGCTTGCGTGAGATGAACTTTTAAATCACAGCATTTCCACACAATGCAGTGTGAAATTTCTTTCCTCCCTTTTTTTTTTTATTTCCTCTAGAAATGAGTCACAAAGAACTGTGTTTAAGATATATTGCTATCTCCTTTTTAAGTGGAGTCAGAATGGCTGCACCAAAGCCCAAATGTTGCCAGCATTTGGTGCCAACACTTTGATCCATCCACATGAACTGGATATAGACATAAGAGCTTACTAAACAAACTGGACAGAGTCCCAGTGGGAACACTCAAAAATGTATTAATCAAAGTCAAGCGGCAGAGCAAATTGAACCAGTTCATTAATTATGAAAATTCTCTCACCAAGTGACATGTTGTTAACTGTGTGAGGACTTAACACATTTCAGTCCGTGGGATTCACTCCCTAGGTGCAAAATTTAGTTAGAAATTGGAGTTTTCTTCTTTTTTTTTCTCCTTCCCCTCTGTGGGTTTCTAAGCAGGAAAAAGGGTAGAGCCAGTAGCATGGACACAGCACTGGCTGCAGGAAAGGGTTTGCAAAGGTCAGTGCTGAAAAGAGTCAAGGAAAAATGGGATGGTCGAGAATTTTGAGAAGGAAACTCTTGAAGGAAAGGCTGGAAAAGACATTTGGGGTCAGCACCACCCCAAACCCTGTCCCCAAGGGCCACATCCAGATTCCTCCTGAACACTCCCAGACTCCAAACCTCCCTGGGCAACTCTTCCCGAGGTGTGACCACCCTTGCAGGGAAAAATCACTTTTAATCTCTAATCTGAACCTAATTAGAGGATTTATCTGGTCACCTGTTACCTCTTAAATAAAGACCAGAAAGCCACAGGTGCCCACAACACCCATCCACATTGATTTTCCCTGCTCCCAGCAATGGAACATTTGCTTCCAGATTAAAACCTGGGGACAAATGTATTTTTAATGTGTCTTTTGCTGGATAGAGTCTCAGACCAAATGACAAGAGACAGCCTGAGATTCCCAGCAGGGATGCAAAGCTGATTTATTTACAGACCCTTTAGAAAAGGGGAACAGGGTGAGGGGGAATTATCAAGTGTTGGGAAGGAGTATTGGGTTTGGGATGCTGGGCTCACCTATGGATGCTGTAATTATCAGCTCTATAATATTGAAATTTTCTCATTTCCTGGTTTTTAGCACTTCTGTAAATCACAGACTTTAGAAAAAAAAAATAAAAGAATGTAGTTTCAGAGCTTTTTGCTCTTCAGAGTGGTTTAAATAAACACATTTCTAGTGTAGGAAAGAAGAAAAAACCTCAATTCCATCCCTCCAGAGTTGGACATGAGGCAGCCATTTGGGATTCCTCTGTAATCAATAAGGACAGGCAGGTCCCAGGGGGATTCACCCTCCCAATCCCACTCACCTCTCATGGAATGGGATCAGTCCTGAACTGCTGCCTTAGATTAAGGCCTGAACTGGGTGCTGGGAATTCCAGACTTTCTGTGCTGCCAGGCACTGACCCCCAGAGAACACTGCACTGACCTGAGGGCCTGGAGAAGCTTCCAAAATTCAAGAATAAAACTGAGATTAAAGGTGTGGAGTTGGAATAGAAGTGTGTGATATCACAGGGTGGGAAACTCAGAGTTTAAGGGTTTAGAATACAGGAATAGAGAGAAAGCAAGATGGAGGGTTTAGGGTGGAGGCTGCTCCTTCTTCTTCACCTTCTTCTTCTTCTTCACCTTCTCCTCTTCCTCCTTCTCCTTCTCCTTCTCCTTCCTCTTCTCCTTCTGCTTCTCCTGCTTCTTCTCCTTATTCTCCTTCTCCTTCTCCTTCTCTTCCATGGGTTTGGGTGGTTTTGTGTCATTGGATAAAAAGTCCCCATTGCAGGCATGGGTGGTTGGGTATTGGGTTAAAAGTGAAAATTGTCCAATTTGTTAATTGGACAGTTCATCCTTAAAAGACCTTGGAGAGATAAATGCATCACCTTTTTTTTTTTTTTACCTTGTAAGAGTAAAATACTGCAGAACTCGGGGTTTGTGAGACTGTAACAGAGATAAGGACTAATAAACATCTGAGTCCAATCAAGAAATTCCATCTCATGATTTAATCCCAGCCTTAGCAGAAAAGAAGCAAAGAATCCATTAGTGAACCTCGAGGCAACCAAAGATTTTCAGGAGGATTTTCACCCCCAGTGAACACTCACATGATGTAAAATATCCCTGGGTTTGACTCAAAGCATTCAACATTTAAGCAAAGGATGTGGGCATTCAATCTTTGCTCCTGTAATCCAAAACTACTTCCAGAAATTCTCTAATCTGCCCTGACTAATTTTTAAAAATTGTTCTGATATTTTCCTGATTTTTTTTTGTCTTCATCTCCATTTTGAAATTAAATTTAAGGCTGAAAGTTCAACATTTGGGGTGAAATTAAATTCTCTTTTGCACAGTGCTGTTGATTAATTATTATCCACTGAAACCCTCCATGGATTCCAAGGTGTGTCACTCATCTACCAAGTGAGGATTTGGGAAATATTCCAAGAAAAAGGCACATCCAGGAATTAAATCCAAGCTGTTTGTCACCTCTAAATTCAATATTAGGGGAGTTACCAAACAGGAGACTGAGCTTTGCTCAAACATTGACTGAGATCCTGAGCTTTGAATGAGATTGAAGGATTTTTTCTGGGAATAACTGAATTTTGTCCCCACAGGTGTCTGGTCAGGGAAAGGTGATCATCTTTTTGCTTTCCCTAAGGAATAGTCAGATGAAAGATGATTTTTTTTAATCCCTCATTATCCCTAAATTCTCCCAAAACCCACAGCATTCCTATAAAATCCCCCTTTTTCTTAACAGCAGCAATCAGGACTTAAAGAGACTGCTCAGTATATTTAATTAATATATGTTTAATATTATTATATTATATTATATTATATTATATTATATAGATAAAACTATATATTAAATTATATAATGTTTAGTGTATATTATCACATATAATATAGACTATATTAAAATATAATTATATTATAATAATAATAGTATATTCTTATATACAATGTATATTATATTATATTATATTATTCTATTTTGATATGAATATATATTTAATATTGATTAATTAATATAATTAATAATTTTCCTCTTCTTTTATCCAGCAGTTCCCATCCTGGGAATATTAAACATGTTTTTTTTGGGAAGCCACTGAGGAAGAATCCCAGGAGGAAAAATTGACTCTCCAAGAGTCTGGGGGGAAGGGGAGAATTCCCTTGGTCCCTCTGCAGAACCAGGGCAAGATTGTGCCTAAATCCTTGTTTTTTACATGGAAAATGGGGTTTTCCTAAATATCTGAAGTGCTAAAAATAATAAATATCAAGTCTGGGGCAAGAGAAAAACCTGCTTTCCTCCGTAGAGTCCATGAATAGGGAAGGGTTTATCCTGAAATGAAGGAACTGGGAGCTTGTTTATTCATGGAATTTATAAATTGGGTAAATCTCTCTTTGTGTGGTTATAGAGAAATGTTCTTTTCTTACACCTAAAAAATCCTCAAAGGCACTGCTAACACAGACATGCAGCATCATCTAGTGACCACAGCAGGATAAGGCAGGAAAAATTTGGGAATGAGCTCCAATACTCACATTTAGGGCTGAGGATGAGATAAAAAACTGGATTTTATTCCCTTGTTTCATCAAGGTTTTGTTCCAGCTTAAAATTACCAGGTTCCTACAAAAAGCCACTAAATGGAAAATCTCTCTCCCTAAAAAAAACATTTAAAAAAGAAAAGTTTCCCAGATCCCACACAACAAAAATGATCAAAAAAGGAATGTGAAATTATTGGAAATTATTGCTGTTTAATAAAAAAAAATTTAATTTCACACCCTGCTTTTAAGCAGGTGTAAAATCATTGAGATCTCCATGGTACAGAGTGAGAATTATCTGTGTCTTTATTTAAGGGTTCAGAAATTAGTCTAAAAACCTATTAAAACCCAGGAAATTACATATTTTAATTAATAATTATATTTAATAATTGGTGTCTACCCCGCCTGAATGGATGAAATTCTACTTCGGCAGAATTAATTTTTCCTTATTTTTTCACTTTTAAATATTGCTTTTATTTTGTGGAAAAAGCCAACAGAGGCAGAACATTTCCATCTGCTTTTTTTAACCACTTCCATGCTCCAGCTGCTCCCCAGATGATTTTTATCATTGACCCACAGGGCAAAATTCACAATTCCATGGGTAAACAAATTACAGGCAAAGAAACCAAAGTGTCAAAATTGTGGTTGGGGACATCAGCAAATTCAGATCTAAACCCCTGGGGGCTAATTTGGAATATGATCCACAAATCTTGGAAAAACTCATCCCAGCTGTGATTGGAGGGAAGCTGGAAGCAGAGTTGTCCTTCTTGGATCCCACTCCATGTGTAGAGCTGGGAGCTCAGGGAGGAATTCTGCAGGAATTGGTGGATTTGGGGCTTAGGGGGAGGTTTTGGTGCTGGGGCTGGCAGTTTTCTTCATGCTCAGTGATTTTAGGGGTCTTCCCCAACTTTAGTGGTTCTGTGATTCTCTGCATCAGCTGGGTTTGGGCAGGGATCACCTTCCAGGGATGGCTCTGGAAGGAACCTGGACACAGGGAGTGAGTCCTGAGGGGATGGAATTCAAATCACAAGGGGAAGGCAGAGGGAATCAGACCAGGAATGATGAAATCTGGATTTGGGCTGGGAGGGAACTTAAAGCTCATCCCAATCTACCCCAGCCCTGGCAGGGACACCTCCCACTGTCCCCAGTGTCCAGCCTGGCCTTGGGCACTGCCAGGGATGCAGGGGCAGCCCCAGCTGCTCTGGGAATTCTATTCCAGCCTCTCCCCACCTTCCCAGGGAACAATTCCTTCCTAATATTGATCTGAACCTGCAAAATGTTCACTTTGAAGCCATTCCCTGGGTGCTGTCCCTGCATGCCCTGGAAATTGTCTCTCTCCAGCTTTCCTGGGGCTCCTGCAGGCCCTGCAAGGCCACCCTGAGCTCAGCCCAAAGCTTCTCCTGTGCAGGTGAACAATCCCAGCTGTGCCAGCCTTTCCTCCCAGCAGAGCTGCTCCATCCCTCTGCCCATCCTGCTTCCAAATCCCCTCCATCCACCAAGGGCTTCATGCCCATCATCCTCCCTGATTTCCCCAAGTGATGCTGCAGGAGTCTCAACAGGTGAATGTTTCATCCCATTATTTTCTATTTTATGGGTAATTTTCCCTCAGAGCCCCATGGAACAACTCATTGCATCATTGTTCATCTCTTTAATTCCAGGTGACTGAAAGCTCCCATGAAAATTCATCTGATTATTTAAAGGAATTCATTTTAAATGAATGACATTTTGGGGATCCAGGTTCCCCCAGTCTACAGAAATTCCTAAACATGGGAAAGGAGCTGTTTAGAGGCATTTCTGATATGATTTTATTTTGCCTGAAAATCACTCAAATCCAAAGGCTGATCTGTCTGCCAGAACAGAAAACTTCAATTTTGGGAGTGGAAAGATTCCCCTGAGTAGCTGAACTAGAAAAAAGTGGGCTCAGGGAAAAAAAAAAAAAAAATTAATTAAGAATTCAGTTAAAAGAAACACCTGAGATCTATGAATCTATTATTATAAACCTCTCTGTTAGTCCACCTCTTTAAATAATATATCTGCCACAAAAAGGCATAATCCTCCACCCAGAAAAGCAAAAAAAAAGAGTTAATTATTGTGATTTTTGAGGGCAGGAAGGTGAAACATCTCAAGTTTTCCCAGCCAGATGCTCTCCTGACAACGTGAGGATACCCCCACCCTTGCAAGAGCCGTTTTGTGTCCACATGTGCCAATTTTGGTTCTTTGAAAGCCTTCAGAAGTCAGGTTTAGCACACATGAGTGCAGCTGATGCCTTTGATTGAGGATATTGTTATTGCTGCACACACTTGTGTCACATTTGCTCATCTGAGAGCAGCCTCGGAGGAGTTTGCTGCAGCACAGCCCTCCCCCGTTTGATTTCACACGTGTTTGTTCTCCTGAGAGGCTTTTAGCCCTCAGGTAAGGATTAGACAACGATTTGGCTGCCTTAAAAGACAGGAAAAAAAATACATTCTGCTGTCATCCTCAGCAGCCAGAGGCCTCGTTGTGATTTTGCCACTCTGGGGGTGCTCTTTCTTCCAGAGGATGAAAAATGGAATAACTTTGGTAAACTGAGGCACAGGGTCTCAGATTATGAGGGGTTGGAAGGGATCTGATGGAATCTGAAATGCAGGGAACTCTCAGAACTTTGGGCCTGGAAGCCAAAGCTTAGAATGAAACCCAGGATTTGATCGGAGACCTTGGGAAAGGCTCCCAAACTGAGGGGCTGGAAGGGAGAATGGGGATTTATGGGTTAAAGCAGAGACAGGTTAAGCTAAGGAAAGGAAAGTTTAGAGTTTAAGATATAAAAATGAAAGTAGTTACAAAGGTAAACAAGGAGCTCAGAGTGCAGCACTGTAGGTTTGTGTGTCAGAACATGACTGGCTAAGAAAGCTCACACTGTAACATGGGTCCATGAGATGAAATATTTAAGGGTTGGGTTAAAAACATAAATATCCATGTTGGCAGTGTTTTATTGGTTAATAAATCCTTAAAGAGTTTTGTAACTAAGGGTCTTGTGACCATGCAGTGAAGATGTGAGCCGAACTCACCCTTCCTGCCTATGCAGAAGATAAGAAAATAAATCACATCATCAAAAACAATTCAGAGGTCCCGTCTCAAATTCCTTCCAAAATTCCCCACAAGTGAATTATCTCAGGATCTGTGAGGATCATTGAGTCCAGCTCTTCAGGGAGTGGCCCAAACTGGGACCAGCCAGGGGATTCAGCACCAGGCTCTCACTGGGATTTCCACCTCAGTGCTGAGGGGAAACCTCACATCCAAAATTCAGGTCTGGGGTCCTCGACACGAGGAAGTTGTGCAGCTGCTGGAACAGGTCCAGAGGAGGCCATCAATTGATCCCAGGGCTTGAGAGCTCTGGAGCCAGGCTGGGAGAGCTGGGATTGTCCACCCTGGAGAGGAGAAGCTGCAGGGAGAGCTCAGAGGCCCTGGCAGGGCCTGCAGGGGCTCCAGGAGAGCTGCAGAGGGACTGGGGACAAGGCCTGCAGGGACAGCACCCAGGGAATGGCTGCCAGTGCCAGAGGGCAGGGCTGGATGGGATCTTGGCCATGAGGAATTGTTCCCTGGCAGGGTGGGCAGGCCCTGGCACAGGGTGCCCAGAGCAGCTGGGGCTGCCCCTGCATCCCTGGCAGTGCCCAAGGCCAGGCTGGACACTGGGGACAGTGGGAGGTGTCCCTGCCATGGCTGGGGTAGATTGGGATGAGCTTTAAGTTCCCTCCCAACCCAAATCCAGATTTCATTATTCCTGGTCTGATTCCCTCTGCCTTCCCCTTGTGATTTGAGTTCCATCCCCTCAGGACTCACTCCCTGTGTCCAGGTTCCTTCCAGAGCCATCCCTGGAAGGTGATCCCTGCCCAAACCCAGCTGGGAATGGCTGCCAGTGCCAGAGGGCAGGGCTGGGTGGGATCTTGGCAATGAGGAATTGTTCCCTGGCAGGGTGGGCAGGGGCTGGGATGGAATTCCATCAGTGGATCCCTGGCAGTGCCCAAGGCCAGGTTGGACACTGGGGACAGTGGGAGGTGGCCCTGCCATGGCACTGGATGATCTTTATTGTCCTTTCCAACCTAGACTTTCCCATGATTTTATGATTCTGGCTTTGATAGCAGCACAAGCCCCAGGCCTGGGATCTCTGCCTGAACAGAATCAGGATTTGTGTGGAGGAAACCTGGCTGGGAAATGGCTCCCAGACAATTTGTGCCTCAGGAACAGCAACAAGTGCAGGAGGAAATGTTCTCTGGTTGAAATCCCTGACATGCCAGCAAATGGTGTTAGAGATTCATTCTGTGCTAAGTGGAGTTAATGCCCAGGTTTCACCAGACGTGTGTAAAGAAGAAATTCAACTTTTTTAGGGAACCAGGTGACTAAAAAATGAAGCCCCCACTGTTGATCAAAGCATCAGCACAGAGCTAATCCTGAGGAGAAACCATCTGGTTTAAAAGCATTTGGTTTCAATATGGGGGGGAAAAAAAAGATAACTTGGGCTACTGATCAACAGATCTGGCTTTGCTTCTGCTGTTTTATTAGGAATTATAGCAGAGAAAATCAGAAAAACTAACAAAGGAAGCAGCAAGGAAGCACCAAACAGAAGCTGTGGCAGGGTGAGGCAGAGAAAAAGCTGAGAGAGTGAATTTTTAATGCCAGCACTGTCAGAAAAGCCTGGAATCTGTTGCAAAGATGCTTCTCCTGCTTTATCCAAAGACATCAGACATTGATCCAAGCCTCTGGTTCAAACTGGAAACACCTGGTGGAGCTCAAACTTCTGCCCAAATGCTTGAGGCTGAAAAGGGGACAACAAGGGGTTCTAACCCACTTTTGGGAGATGCTCCAGAGCATTATTATCTTTTAATTATTTCATCATTTAAAGCAATTTTCTATTGCTTTAGGTGTTGTAATAAATAGGTAGAGCTGATTTAGGTGACAAAGGTGGTCAGGGAGTCACCCTTGGTGCTGTCCCTGGGGCCTGCCAGGCTCTAAATGAGCTCAGCAGAGCCTCAGTCCATAATGTCCCTTTTTTACACCACAGTGGTCACAGTTCAATGGGTCATCGACAAAATTTGCAAAGTAAAAAATATTTAATTTCATTTTTTCCTCACCAAAAAGCAGGAGGAACCCACTGGGCCAAAGTCACTGGTTCTTCCTCAAAGCTCCCCCACTTCTGGATGACACAACCTTGGCTGGGCTGAGTCCTTTTAGCCTGGAATGGGATAAAGGATTTGTCTGGTGATGCTGCCACATTTTATAGCTAATTATGCTGTTAATGATGATCTGCTGGATTGCTGCTGATGGCAGGGGGGAAAGAAATGTCAAATAATTCAGCTTGGAAGGACCTGGGGAAGAAGGGGAAGTTTCAGGGCGTCCTCACTGCAGCCTTGCTGTAAAAATGAGGGAGAGGGGTTTTTTATAGGGACAGAGAGAGACAGGACAAAGGGCAAAAGTTTTTTAACGGCCTTGTGTCGATTCTTTTGCTTCTTTTCTGCCAGGGTCAGGATTAAATGTGTGAGAGGGTATTTCTTGTTGGCACTCAGATGTTTATCAGTTCTTATCTCTGTCACAGTCTCACAGACCCTGAGTTCTGCAGCACTTCACTCCAACAAACTAAAAATGGAGCCCTGTCTCTCTCTCCAAGGCCTTTGAAGGATAAACTGTCCAATTAACAAATGACACCTCAATTATTTTCACTTTTAACCCAATACCCAACCATCCATGCCCACAATGGATGGGGCATTTTTTATCCAATGACACAAAACCACCCAAACCCATGGAGAAGAAGGAGAAGAAGAAGGAGCAGCCTCCACCCTAAAACCTCCATCTTGCTTTCTATCTATCCCTGTATTCTAAACCCTTAAACTCTGAGTTTCCCACCCTGTGATATCACACACTTCTATCCAAACTCCACACCTTTAATCTCAGTTTTATTATTGAATTCTGGAAGCTTCTCCAGGCCCTCAGGTCAGTGCAGTGTTCTCTTGGGGTCAGTGCCTGGCAGCACAGAAAGTCTGGAATTCTCAGTAACCAGGGTTCCAATAGCCTTGGGCACTGCCAGGGATCCAGGGATGGAATTCCATGCCAGCCCTGCCCACCCTGCCAGGGAACAATTCCTCATTGCCAAGATCCCACCCAGCCCTGCCCTCTGGCACTGGCAGCCATTCCCTGGGTGCTGTCCCTGCATCCCCTGGAAATTGTCTCTCTCCAGCTTTCCTGGGGCTCCTGCAGGCCCTGCAAGGCCACCCTGAGCTCAGCCCAAAGCTTCTCCTGTGCAGGTGAACAATCCCAGCTGTGCCAGCCTTTCCTCCCAGCAGAGCTGCTCCATCCCTCTGCCCATCCTGGAGCCTCCTCTGGGCTCTCTGCAGCAGCTCCAGCTCCTCCCTGGGCTGGGATGCCAGGTTTGGATGCAGTAGGAAGTGGGAATGTTCTTATTCACCTCAGTGGAGCTTTGGAAGTGTCTGCAGCTGACAGGAATTCACACTGAATTAATATCATGCATTGGCACAGCTGAAAATTCCTGTATTTCCACAATTAGCAGCCAAGCCAACTCCCCTGAAATGTTTTTAGCCAATCAAGTCTCTTCTGGGACACCTCTACTTTCGTAGTTTTTGTGATTTATTTTACTGCTGGGGTTTTTTTGTGCTCTATGACTCAAACCAATAAACTGACTCCATGCTGGTGCTAAAAGCTTTGGGCTGGAGGAATCCCACTGTCCTGATGGACCAGGGCAGCTCTGCCTCCCAGACAGAACTTATGGGAAAAGATGAAAGAAGCACATTCCCATCCTTTCTTCTTCCCTGAGGAGAAAATATCCCTGGAGCCTTGCAAGAAGTGGGTGTCAACCCTTATGAAAATCAGATTATAATGAGCTGGCAAAGCTGCTATTATTGGTGACATGAACAACACAAGACTGACATGTAAACAAAACTGAACATTTTGATTTTTAAACCAGGATTAAAGTCGGTTTTCAGTGATCAGGACTCTTGGCACAGAGTGCTCCAAACACCACCTCAGACATTTTTCCTTCCTTTTCATTTCTCAAGGCATTAAAATGAGATTTCATCATGTGAGCACGGGGTAAACAAAACCTTGGGACAGCACTTGGGACCCAGCCTTTGTTCAGTTCTAATCTCCTGAGCTTCTGGCTCTGTCCTGGCTGTCCTTAGGGAGATTGAGGTGTTCCTTTTCTGTGCCCTGTTTGTTCCCAACATTCAGGCTCCAAACCCATCCCAAAGGTGAGATTTACTGTACCAAACACCAGCTCAGGGCTGTTTGACGGACACAATGCAGGGAGCCTTTGTGCACTCTGCCAGTGACACATTAACCCTAATTTGGAGTTATTCCAGGGGTTATTTCAGCCATCTGAAGCCTAAATGTACAGATTTCCAAGAGCTGGCACAGTTCAGTTGTTGTTTAGTTTTTGCCTTTCTTTTTTTGGGGTGTGCAGGGTCAGAGTTTCAGCTGCTCACTCAGACACAACGTCATAAAAATCATAAAATTACAGAATTGGGTTGGGTTTAATCCATGAAGTTAAAGAAGATATTAAAAAGTCTTTTTGTGGAGAAAAAAAATCATCCATTTTTCATCTTGTATCAAAGAAAATAAAAAGCTAAAAACATCTCAGAGCTGCAATAGGGAGTGAGGCCCAGCTCAGTGTCTCAGTTGGCAAACACCTGAAAACTTATGCCTCAAAAACTTCCTTTAAAACTAAAACCTGCCCTTTTTTTCATACCAAAAGCCCTGGGAGAGGGGCTACACAAATTCAGATATTGCAGGAGTAGCAACTGACATCTGGCAGAATAAATTAATTCCTGCTTTTCTTCTGAGCCTCAGTTTTAAGCAGCTGGTCCTGGCCTGGAGGACAAGATCCTAAAATCCAGCGAGTCCTTGTATACAAAAATAAAGTTGTCAGCCTCTAAAGTGATGTGAAGAGGATGTGGGGCGAGAGGAATCTCAGAGGGAGGTTTGATTTTTATTTTTCTATTAAAAGCACAAAGCATTTTTGCCATAACTCTGTTATTTCTCACCGTGCTCGTGCGTCCTCGCTCCGAGTTTTTCCTCCCGGAATGATAAATTGCAAATAATTTTTTACTCCCGAGATATTTCCAAAGGAAAAAAAAAAAAAACCCTGACATTTAAAATCTGCATGCTTAGCAGGTCATTAATTACCTCATTTAAGAGCTGACAGGTCTCATGTCAGGCTCGACACTGTTTTTCAAGCTGTCACACCCACGCTCTGCCTAAAAGCTGTGGAGTACAAGCGTCATCATTTATAATGCAAAAAAGGATCATTGATTATGCCCTGATTATTCATCATAATGCTTTCTTTCATGTCTACTTAATCATTGTGGTTTCTTGGAATATGCAAACCTTTCAGGCAAATCTTGCTGCGGAGCAATCCAAACAGAGCTCGGAGCTGACACCAGCTGGGCAAATAGGGCAAAAATAGGGAACAGTGCAGGGTACAAACCCCACCTCTGCTGGAGGGAGGGGGTTTGGGGTGGGGTCAGGGAGGAAGGACCTGTGGGATCTGCAGGGCTGAGTTCCAGTGCTGGAGGAATTCCTGGCTCGGGGTTTGCTGTGATGTCTTTGGGATCATTGTGGCAAACCCGGCCCTCTCCACACAGGGGATCAGAGGAAAAGCATCAGGAAAAGGGAATTCACAGAATGCAAAGAATTCACTAAAATAATTTGCATTGAGGTTGGAAAAGCCCTGCCAGCCCATGCAGTGCCAGCTGTACCCCATGGGCACCTTGTCCCCAGCCCAGAGCACTCAGTGCCACCTGCAGGGGACACCTGCAGGGCTGGGCACTGCAAAGCTCCCTGGGCAGCCCCTGCCAAGGCCTGAGCTCCCTTGCCATGGGCAAATTGCTGCTGCTGTCCAAGCTGAGCCTGCCCTGGCCCAGCCTGAGGCCGTTCCCTCTGCTCCTGTCCCTGTGCCCTGGGAGCAGAGCCCGACCCCCCCGGCTGTGCCCTCCTGGCAGGGACTTGTGCAGAGCCACAAGGGCCCCTGAGCCTCCTTTGCTCTCTTCCCCCCTCCTTTTCTCTTATCTTTTGTTATCTCTAGAAATAACAGTGAGGTCAGATAATGATTTCCACCCAAAAAATTCCCTTTGTGACTATTAAGATGTCATTTCTAGGAAAAGCTGATGTGGCAGCAAAGTCTTCCAAAGAAAAGGATTTTATTCCACTAAGGAGTTCAGGGGTGGTCAACACCTTCCTGGAACCCTGTGGATGTTCTGGTTCTTGGGGCTGTTGTTGCTGCTAGACTGATTTGTTGAGGCACTTGTGCTGCACACCAAGGACACGGGACTGGCAGTGCCACCAGCAGTGTCACAGTGTCACAGTGTCACTTTGGGCTCTCAGTAATCCCAGAGCACCAAGCCCTGGAGCAGAGCAGGAACCTGCCTCCAAAATGAGATCCACTGTGCTTGGGTGTCCACCCTTGCTCCTGTGAATGTGTTGTCAGGAGAAAGCTCAAACCTGACAATAGGAATCGGTGAGAGGAGCAGAGCCTGGGGGCCCAAGTGCTTTGGGGAAGAGCCTTGAGGAGCCTGAGTTTTTCTCCATCTATAAAAGGGTGTGAGGGCATCTCCAGACTCTGGCTCCAGCAGTGCCTCAGCCAGCAGAGGTGGAATTCACAGAATCCCAGAATGAAATAGATTGGAAAAGACCTCTGAGGCCATCAAGTCCAACCTATGGCCTAACCCAACACCTCCTCATCAACTAAATTCAGTGCCACATCCAGGCTTCCTTTAGACACATCCAGGGGTGGTGTCTCCAGCACCTCCCTGGGCAGACAGTTCCACTGCCCAAGGAATTATCCAAAGAATTCCCAGAATCCCTGGGTTGGAAGAGACCTTCAAGGCCATTGAGTCCAGCCCAGCCCCAACCCCTCAACTGAACCCTGGCACCCAGTGCCACATCCAGGCTTTGTTAAACACACCCAGGCATGGGGACTCCACCACCTCCCCGGGCAGCCATTCCAGAACTTTCTCACCCTTGCTGGAAATAACTTTATCTTAATACCCAACCTGTATTTCCCTTGATAATTCCCTTGATAATTCCCTTGGAATTATCCCCAGGGGAGCTCTGTTTCTCCTATTAAAATATTCTTGCTTTTCACCCCTGTGAGCACGAGCTTGGGCTGTTTGACAGATGGATAACAAAGTTCCTGGAAAGGCAGAGCATCATTTTGTGGGATCCAGTGGGTTTTGGGATCACTGTGTGGCACAAGTCAGAGCAGGAGGCACCCAAGGCATGGGTGGCACCTTCCCTGTGATGTGGGAGGCAAAGAGGGAGGGGGGACTTGGAGTTTTGATCCTACAGGGGACCTTGTCACCTCAGGCAGGTCCAAAACTGCAGCACCTCCAAGGGTAGGAAAAGATGTTTATGATTTTAAAATGTTCTGAAACATCTGCTGTACCTTTACTAAAATAATGGCGTATTTCAAACCATCTTCTTTTTACTAAAGAGGTGACAGCATCAGGGGGATTCAGATTAGAATGGATTAGATAAAATAAGAAAAAAATCCCTCTCAGAGTGGTCAGGCCTTGGGCTGAGCTGCCCAGGGAGGTTTGGAGTCCCTGGAATTGTCCCAGAGCAGTCTGGATGTGGCCTTGGGGACAGGGATTGGGGTGATGCTGGTGGGATCTTGCAAAATTTGTATTCCTTCCTTGAATAAAACCTACTCACAGAAAGAAATATCCATCTGCAATACATTTATTTCCCTGTGGGTAATTCTACAGTCCTCAGAATGGAGTTTTCCAGTATTCCAAAGGAAAGCTGAGACATACAAATACTAAAAGGCTGCACAAAATCCATGAAGAAAAATCAGGGAGTGCCCAGTTTGCTGCCTTGATGCCTTGTGCAGGCTGCCCCAGAGCAGAGGCTGGGCAGAGCTACAGAATAAAGCAGGGATTGATTCAAAGCATCTCCTCCATGGATGCACCTTGGGCAGCACCAGAGCCCAGCCAGGGCTGCACCCAAGATGAACCAAAATGGCCCCAAAATGCACGGCCGGGCATGGGCTCTGTCCCTGGGATCAGTTCTGCTCCATTTGCATCTTGCAGTTCATTGTCCCATTCCAGCTTTAGCCCCTGCAGTCCCACCCTGCTTGTTTTTCTCTCTCCAGCCCACGGGGTTTGTGCTCTGGGGCTGAGATTTGGATCATTTGTCCTTGGTGCCCAGCTGGAGCAGGAATTGTTTTGTCTCCCTGCTCTGTGCACAGAGCTCACCATCCCAGAATATGAAGCCCAGACCCACAGACTAAAGTAGCACAGAACCTGAAAAATAGAAAAGCTCAAACCTGAGGCATCAACCTGACCAACTAAACTCTTCCTCCTTTGCAAAATGCAGCCTTGGGGACAAAGGGAAGCTGCTGAGGAGTCTCCAAAACCCTGCAGGCTGAGAAAATCCCACCTTGAAACCCTGGAGCTCCTGAAGCAGTGTCAACGTTGAGATTAAAACTGAGAAAGGCATGAAAGTTCATAATGGCAGAAAAAGTAAGGCTGATAACATTATCTGTGAGGTTAATTAATGCCCAATCATTCGTGGGCAGCCTTTTCCTTTTGTTCCAGAGCGGGTTGTTTGCCAAGCAAACGCCAGGAGCTGTGTGAACCACCTACAGCAAATGTTCCTACAATGGAATCCTCAGCACTGACTGGGGATGTTTGCTCAGGTTTGATTTCCACCACCTGTGCTGGGTTTACCAAGCGGGCTGGGAGCCCTCCCTATCTTTTGTGTTTCCAGCTTTTGTTGCCCAACAACCACAGCTCCTTCCCAAGTATGGGAATGGGAATGGGCCTGGCTGGTTTCTGCCTCTGCCCTGAAGCTTAGGGAAAAGCAAAGGGAGCATGGAAAGGAGACTCCCTGCCTTTGAACTCTGGAAGTGCTGTGGTTTGGGAGCCACAGCAGCCATTGTGGAACAGGGAATCCCAGGATTCTGGAATCACCAAGATGGGAAGAGCCCTCCAGGATCACCCAGTGCCACCCCAGTGCCACCAGCATCACCCCGAAATCTGTCCCCAAGGGCCACATCCAGCTCCAAAGCTCACCTGAACTTCACCTCATCCCTTGGACTGTGTAGGACCCTGACCTTTGGCTGGGAGGGACCATCCTGGAGACTCCTCACAGCCCTCAAGGTGCTGAGTCTGGCAGCAGAGGAATTGTGAGTTGGAGCAGCCTCAATATTTATGGGGTGGGTGTGCAGGAGCCTTTGGCTTTGATTGCATGGAATCACCAGGGTGGGAAGAGCCCCAGGATCACCCAGTGCCACCCCAGCCCCACCAGCATCACCCCAATCCCTGTCCCCAAGGCCACATCCAGACTGCTCTGGGACAATTCCAGGGCCTCCAAACCTTCCTGGGCAGCTCAGCCCAAGGCCTGACCACTCTGCCAGGGAAATTTTCTGTCCCAGTCTCCACCCTGAGCCTCCCCTGGTGCCATTTGAGGCCATTTCCTCTCCTCCTTTCCCTTGGGACAGGGGAGCAGAGCCTGACCCCCCTCACTGCCCCCCCTGTCAGGAGTTCCTACCCATATTTTGTTCCTATTCCCTCAGAGGGGCAGTGCATCCCTTTTTTATTGTCATGTTAAATGTGGTATTTACCAGAGCACTTCTAAAACAAACACACCTTCCCTCCTTTGTCAGCCCAGTTCTCTGTACCTGCTGGGACATAAAACAGGATAAAAAATTGGCTGGAGCAGATCCTGGGCTAAATCAGTGCTGGGCTTGAGGTGAGAGCTGCTGCTGTGCTGCTCAAGTTTTCTTTGAGTTTCTGGTCTTTATTTAAGAGGTAACAGGTAACCAGATAATCTTCTAAAGGTTCAGAATAGAGATTGGAAGCAAAATTTCCCTGGCAGAGTGGTCAGGCCTTGGGCTGAGCTGCCCAGGGAGGTTTGGAGTCCCTGGAATTGTCCCAGAGCAGTCTGGATGTGGCCTTGGGGACAGGGATTGGGGTGATGGCACTGGATGGTCCTGAAGGGCTCTCCCCCCTTGATGTCTCTATAATTCTGTGTGATTCTCCCAGGACAATCTCACTTGCAAACACAAATTAATCCCCATCCTGACGAGTCAGAGATCCACCTCCCTAAACCAGCCCAGCTCCTGCTGCCCAAACACAAATCCTGCTGCCCCTTTGCCATCTCCTTGTAGGGGGATACAGGATGGGTAAGTGAAGGTGGTACAGAATGTAATCTTATCCCCCAAAGAACTGCAGCTGAGCCAATTACTAAAGATGAGGAGCAGGCCTGATGTTAACAGGCCACACCTGTAGCCAATAGAACAGTGGTGTAAAAGAGTGGATTGGTGGGCACTGGGGCCAGATGGCTGCTGACCAGGAACAGTCAGTGCTTAGAGGAACTGCCTGTGAGAAACATCAAGGAGGTACAAAACTCTGCTGATATGGAATCCTTGCCCCATAATTATAACAGAACTCTTGATATGTGAGACAACATCTCCTCGTGGGTTTCTTGCTGTCAGCTCAACACCAGGACTGCAGGTGTGGTCCTGACCCCATTCCCTGCCCCTTCCTGCTGTTCCCCTCAGCTCTGGGATGCAGAGCTCTGCACAGCTGCCCTGGGAAGGAGGATGCCCCAGTCAGGGTGGCTGTAGCCATGATATTTTCTGAAAAATCCCTTTGCCAGGATTTTTTCTCCTGAGAAGCCAGGAGGCCTCAGGAACAAAATGTAAACAATGATTATCTGCTGCTGTGCCTAATAAATTATTATACAATTATTATACAATTATTATACAATTATTATACAATTATATTATGAATATAATTATTATACTATGTATTATATAATTATTATATAACAGGATAATCATTGTTATCATTATCCTGTAGCAGGATAATTATAGCAATAATTATCCTGCAACAGGTGCATCTGGGATTGGTCTCATGTGGTTGTTTTTAATTAATGGCCAGTCACAGTCCAGCTGGCTTGGACGCTCTGCTCAGTCACAAGATTTTGTTATCATTCCATTCTATTCCTTTCAAGCCTTCTGATGAAATCCTTTCTTCTATTCTTTTAGTATAGTTTTAATAGGCCATTTTCTTTTCATATAATATATATTATAAAATAATAAATCAGCCTTCTGAAGCATGGAGTCAAGATTCTCATCTCTTCCCTTGTCCTGGGACCCCTGTGAACGCCACCACAGGTGGCAGCTAAATCCATGTGCAGAGCTGATAGCAGAGGACACAGAAAACCTTCACATGTCATCAAAGATCTTCGCATCAAGGAGGTTTTTACTCTTCAGAGTGGAAGCCTGCAGTTGTCTTCAAACATTCAGAAGGCGTGGTGCCCACATTCCTGCAGAAGGAGTGGAAACAGATGGAAACCTCAGCACAGGAAGAGGAGCTCAGGCCAGAGTGGCTTTTCCTCATCCTGACACATGTTCAGCGTGGTGCTCTGCAGGCTTGAAACACTGGGTGGGCCAAAGGAGTGGCTGCTGCTACTTCAAAAGTTGGTCAGGGCTTTTATTTCTTTCAGCTCAGGCTGAAGAAGTTCAGGTTTTACAGTCTCAAGGTCAGAGCTGCTGCCAGTGATAGCCTGAAAAGCACAGCACCATCTGACAGGACAGAAAAGGGCAACAGAGCCCTGGGAGATGTTGAAAGCAGAGAATTACAGAGTTATTGGGGTTGGAAGAGCCCTTTAGGATCACCCAGCCCCACCAGCATCAGCCCAGTCCCTGTCCCCAAGGCCACATCCAGACTGCTCTGGGACAATTCCAGGGACTCCAAACCTCCCTGGGCAGCTCAGCCCAAGGCCTGACCACTCTGCCAGGGAAATTTTCTGTCCCAATCTCCAACCTGAGCCTGCCCTGGCCCAGCCTGAGGCCGTTCCCTCTGCTCCTGTCCCTGTGCCCTGGGAGCAGAGCCCGACCCCCCCGGCTGTGCCCTCCTGGCAGGGACTTGTGCAGAGCCACAAGGGCCCCTGAGCCTCCTTTGCTCCAGCCTCAGCCCCTGCCCAGCTCCCTCAGGGATTCTGCAGCCCCTGCCCAGCTCCCTCAGGGATTCTGCAGCCCCTGCCCAGCTCCCTCAGGGATTCTCCAGCCCCTGCCCAGCTCCCTCAGGGATTCTCCAGCCCCTGCCCAGCTCCCTCAGGGATTCTGCAGCCCCTGCCCAGCTCCCTCAGGGATTCTCCAGCCCCTGCCCAGCTCCCTCAGGGATTCTCCAGCCCCTGCCCAGCTCCGTTCCCTGCCCTGGACACGCTCCAGCCCCTCCAGGGCTCTCCTGCAGGGCCAGAACTGGGCCCAGCCCTGGAGGGACCCCAGCACAGAGGGACAATCCCTGCCCTGCTCCTGCTGCACACACAATTCCTCATCCAGCCCAGCTGGACAAAGCCTGCAGTGCTCAATGCCAGGTGAACATCCAGAGTGCCCAAATCCTCCAGAACTCACACTAAAACCTCTCACAGAATGAAAAGCAAAAACCCCTTAAGTGGTTGATTTGTGATTCATGCAGAGCTCTAGGCATGTGCACCATGGAAATGCAATGGAATCCTGGAATGATTTCATTGGAAAAACCCTCCAAGATCATCAAGTCCAACCATTCTCCAGCACTGCCAGGCCACCACTAACCCCTGTCCCCAAGTGCCACATCTGCATGGCCTTAAATCCCCCCATGAGAGGAATAGTGGATTTGTCTTTACAAACAAGCTGTGGGTCTACTAAATATATTTTTGTATTTATATATAAAAATACATATGTATATATACACATGCATATATATATGTGTGTATATATACATTTCTATAAACATATACATGTATTTATATGAGAGGAATGGCAGATTTGTCTTTCCCAACAAGCTGTGGGTCTGCTGGTAAATAAAACCAGTACTGGGAGATAAAAGAAACAATGGGAAGGATTCCACTGATTGATGAATGGAAAAAGAGATTTGCTTTTACTAATGAACTTTGGGTTTGCTGATAAATGAAATTAGACACTGAGAGATGAAAGAAACAATGGGGAAGAAAAACCCCTAAATTCCATAAGAATTCAAAATGAAAAGGGAGGGTTGTACATTAGAGGGGAATCTCTGGTATCAGGTGTTTTGGGAAGTCTGAACCTCTCAAGTGCCTCAGGAATGGGGAAAGAGAGAAGGGAAATGTGGCTGGGAAATTGGGATAAAAAGGAGGCTGCATCCTCCAAAAACTGGAGAGATCCCAGGGGAATGGCCCATGGCCTCTCCCTTTATTGGAATAAAGCCAAAGGACTCCTCTG
Source organism: Agelaius tricolor (assembly GCF_023055355.1). NCBI lineage: Eukaryota > Metazoa > Chordata > Aves > Passeriformes > Icteridae > Agelaius > Agelaius tricolor. The sequence goes on along the minus strand of NW_027269267.1, from coordinate 1,504,337 downwards.
TCTCCTTTTTGGCCATAAACCTTTGGTGTGTGTGGATGAATTTTCCTGACACCCAGGGATGGCGATTCCACCACTTCCCTGGGCTGGAAAACCCTTCCTCACCTGGCACTGAGCCCTGCCCAGGTTGGGCAGTGAGAGGCTCAAGGCACCATCTCCTGCAAATCCATGAGCCCTTGAATGTCCCAAATATCTGGGAAGGAGCAGCATCCCAGAGCAGTGCTGCAGGATGTCCCAGATATATTTCATCTAATATCCAGGTGAATTTGCAGTAAAGTCTCAACACACATCCCCTGTCTTATTCCCTTGATACAATTCTCTATAAATCAGTCAGAAGCGTAATAAAAATTATCCTTACAGGGGAAAAGCTGTAAAACTCCTGCCTTTAAGACATTTCTTTGGCTCTGCAGTGATGTTGGGAGAATTACCCATGATATCACCTTTGGTTTGGGTTCTCCAAGGTGCCCAAGGCAATCAGGCACTTGAAATGTTGATTTTCTTTGGGCACACGTTTGAAAACTGCAGCTGGGTTTTCTTCCAAGCAGATTCAACCCCCTGGGAAAATCTTCCAGCGTGGCTTTGCAGCTCCTTTCCACCTCTCAGTGAGAGCCAAGGAATTGTTTTAATTCCTCTGCAGGAGTGTATCAGCCCTGAGGTTTTCGTGGTGAGCTGGGAGAGGAGTTAACAGCGCTATCAAACCTCAGTTGTTTTATCCCAACACGGCTGTGGTTTGGTCTTCAAACAAACCCAAAGATAAGGAAATATCGGCTGTGACCCTTCTTGCATCATGGATATTTGATGGGAGCAAACAGCGATGTGTAATGGGTGATTCACACCACGCTGCTGCACCACAAAAGGTGTTCCAAGGGCTCTTGTTCCTCCCCAAAGGGCACTGGAAGCTGCTCAGGGAGGTGGTGGTGATGCCTCAGGTTTAGATTTTATGATTTTTTTGGATTCTGTGCTGCTTTAGTGTGTGGGTCTGGGTTCACATTCTGGGATGCTGAGCTCTGTGCACAGAGCAGGGAGACAAAACAATTCCTGCTCCAGCTGGGCACCAAGGACAAATGATCCAAATCTCAGCCCCAGAGCACAAACCCCGTGGGCTGGAGAGAGAAAAACAAGCAGGGTGGGACTGCAGGGGCTAAAGCTGGGATGGGACAATGAACTGCAAGATGCAAATGGAGCAGAACTGATCCCAGGGACAGAGCCCGTGCCCGGCCGTGCATTTTGGGGCCATTTTGGTTCATCTTGGGTGCAGCCCTGGCTGGGCTCTGGTGCTGCCCAAGGTGCATCCATGGAGGAGATGCTTTGAATCAATCCCTGCTTTATTCTGTAGCTCTGCCCAGCCTCTGCTCTGGGCCAGCCTGCACAAGGCACCACTGGAGTTGCCTTGGTGTCCCTGGGAGTGTCCCAGAGGTGTCTGGATGTGCCCTTGGGGACAGGGTTTGGGGTGATGATGATGATGATGGTGGCACTGGATGGTGCTGAAGGGCTCTCCCATTGATTTTGGGATCTGCTCTCCCTACAGCCATAAGAGCATCCAGAGGATCCTGTACTGGCTTTGCTCCAATTCTCACAGTGAATTCCTCATGAAAAACCTGGGAAAAATCAGCTTTTCTGCTCCTATTCCCTGCTTAGCTTCCTCTCTGTCTCCTCAGTTACAATCCTGTATTTAATGATTTGGTTTTGCCTTAAAACAACACCAGGATGATCCAAAGAGGAGAATTTTATTGCAGAGAAATTGCAAAAGGATCCTGGGAAGAGCAGGAAAAGGCACAAACCCCCATTCACGTCATGAATCACACAAGTCCAAACCCAAAAACAATTGCAATATTTCTCAACTCCCTCCAGACCTGACATTTAAAGATCACATACATTTCCTGCAAGCCTTACAAGAGCTTCTTAAAAATTTTCTTGGCTGCAGAGAAGTGGTGAAGCACCAAATCCAAGCCGTGCACACCAAGAATTTTAACCCAAATATTCATTTGTCTTTACTCTTTAAAAAAAAAAATTAAATTAAGGAGTTAAAAAATCTGTGTAAGATGCACACTGAGCCACATCTGGAGGATTATAAGGGAGAAATAAAACACTACTTGGTTTTAAGATGGATGATCAAGATCTTAAGGTCCTGAAATGCCACTAAAATCCACTAAACAGGTCATGTTTTTCTTTTAAACCCCATTGGATTTTAAATTATGTGCAGTTGAAGGAGTATGACACAGTGGCAGTCCTTTTCCCTTAAAAACTCATCATGGCTTAGTCAAACTTGCAGACCCAGAAAGGATTTGCCCCAGAAAGGCTCCTTAAGACTGAAATAATAAAAGTGTTGAGCAGTTGTTAAGCCTGGCCTTAAGTCACAGGGTCAGAGAGCTTAGAGCAGAGCTGGGGATTTGTACAGGGTAATTCCTGTGAGGGTGGGCAGGCTCTGGCACAGGATTCCCAGAGAAATCATGGATATTCCCTCCCTGGAAGAGTCCAAGGCCAGGCTGGATGGGGCTTGGAGCAACCTGTGATAGCAGAAGGTGTCCCTGCCCATGGCAATGAGATGATTTTAATGTCCCTTCCAACCCAAACCATTTCTTATAGATACAGATTATAATATTGGCTTTTTGCAAATATTAAAATGGATTTTATAGTGTGGTGTTAAAGTAACTTTGTTATAAAGATATGTTTTTATTTCTGTTGTTAATTAAGCTTAGTGAAACAGCTGATATCAGTGTGCTTGTGTTAAAATGCCTGCTTGGGTGGGATAACACCCAATGAACACAGGATGAGCACACCTGGACAGATCTGCCAGCCAGCAGCATTCACCCTCTGAAGGCAGCGTGGGCCAGGGCCCAAAGACTGAAGATGATGATGATAAAAAAGGACTAAAACCACTCCCAAGGAATACACATGCTCTAAAAAAGTGAGCCCAAGAAGAAGAGAAGCTAAATAGTTCTTGGAACATGTAAACTGGTTTGGGGAAAAGTTTACTGTGCATAAGGGTCTGTGAATATACAAAGGGATGATGTAATTAAAGGGTCTGTGAATATGCAAAGGGCTGATGTAATGAAAAGGTATTTAAGGGGCATCCCCAAGGATAACAGGGTGCTCTTGGCTGAGGAACAACCTTTGCTCTGTGGTCCTTGTCTCCCGTTGTCCTTTATTAAACTTTTTACATTTTCACAGGAGACTGAAGCTGTTTTTCACACATTCACGATCCTCTCCATTCAGGAAGTGGAACTCCCACCCAGTCCCAGTTTGTGGCTGCCAGGCACATCCCACACCTTTGGTGGGGACAGAGCTTGAAGAGAGAGAGAGAGAGCAGCAGAAGCATCAGGGCCGAGGAAACATCATCTGGCAGCTTCCCAAAGCAGAGAGGAGCAGCAATTCGCTATGGGAAGGGACAGAATCCATCCCAGTGTCCCGCCAGGACAGAGACTCCGGGGAAAAGCCAAAAGCAGAGAACAAAGTGATGCTCTTGTCCCAGTTTGCATCCACTGGGGCTATCCCTGTCCCAACCCTTCTGGAAAACGTTTCTCCTTTTGGCCTCCAGGACATCTTGAGGCAATAAAGCTCCAGGAACCAATTCCCTACTGCTGGGAAAAGCTCTTTCCTTTGGTTTTTTGGCTTTATAATCCCACCAGGCACCCCCCACTGCTTGTGTTTTGGGAAAGAAGATTTCAGCTTTCCCTATCTGCCTTCTCCGTGCTATTCAGGATTTTATAGGCACCCTTCGTGACCCTTCCCTACCCCATTTGTCCATTTTCCCAAACTTAGGGAAATTTCTATCTTAATCTTCATTTCTGCAGGGATCACTTCAGTCTCTGCTCTTTCCTTTAATTCTGCTGGATTCGAGAAGTGATGCCCAAAGCAGTGTCTGCTATATTTATTGTTAATATAATATAATATAATATAATATAATATAATATTATATTATATCATATTATATTATATTATACTATTATATTATATTCCTATATTATGTTATAGCATATTATATTATTTTTATATTCTATTCTAGTCTAGTCTCGTCTATTTTATTTCTATATGTATATAAATATAAATTATTTATATATATATAAATAAATATATATATTTGTATTTATTTAAATATAATTTAAATAAATTACATTTATTTATATTGTATCAGTTACATATTCTATCATATTCTATCAAATTCAATTCAATTATATTCTATTTCTATATTATAGCATAATTTATTTATATTATATCACTTATATATTCTATTCTATCATATTCTATTCTATTCTATTCTATTCTATTCTATTATTCTATTCTTCCTGTCTATAAGGATGTACGTCCATGAGTTATAAAGGGTACAAAAAATGCTCTGTTCATGAATTTTTGGCTCTTGCTGAGCACTGAGCCAGCATTTTCACCCACCACAACCCAACTGTCCCAAGGTGACACCTGTACCCTGCAGGCAGCCAAATCCCCCCATTAAATTTGCCAGCGACATTCAAAGTGCCTCAGGTGAAAAATAAAATCTGTAAGGGGGTAAATCCATTCCTGAAGAAAAGGCTGGAATATGGCCAGGGCATCTGGGATGGACCAGGACAGGCTGGACCCATGGGGTGAGGCCACCACAACCCCAGGGAGCTCCAGGCTGGGCAGAGGGGCTGGGAAAGGCCCTGGGGGTGCTGGGGACAGGGGCTGGACACGAGCCCAGGGGTGCCCAGGGGGACAAGAGGCCCCTGGCAGCTGGGCTGGATGAGGAATTGTGTGTGCAGCAGGAGCAGGGCAGGGATTGTGTGGTGATCACAGATCCTCTGAACAGACAGAGACACAGTTCTCTGCCAGGATTTTCCTGGGAAGCTGTGAGAAAGTTCAGAGAAGAGAATGAGAAACAATTCTTATCTCCATTTGTTACACCTGTTGTTGTGTACATGTAGAATGTGTTATGGAGATTATTTACCAAAGAGTGATTTCTTAATTAGACACTGGATGGTGTTTAGAGGGATTGGCCAGTTAGGTCAGAGCTGTATCAGACTGCCAGTAAGGGTAATAAACTTCTTAGTGAGATAGTGTAATATAGTAGAATAATATAACTTAATGAAACAATTGACCAGCCTTTTGCAATCACAGAGTCAATACCAATTATTCCCCATTCAGGGGACCATAACCACAATAGGATTGTCCCTCTGTGCTGGCTCTGAGAGACCCCTGAGGGCTGGGCCCAGTTCTGCTCCTGCAGGAGAGCCCTGGAGGGGCTGGAGCGTGTCCAGGGCAGGGAACGGAGCTGGGCAGGGGCTGGAGAATCCCTGAGGGAGCTGGGCAGGGGCTGCAGAATCCCTGAGGGAGCTGGGCAGGGGCTGGAGAATCCCTGAGGGAGCTGGGCAGGGGCTGCAGAATCCCTGAGGGAGCTGGGCAGGGGCTGGGGCTGGAGCAAAGGAGGCTCAGGGGCCCTTGTGGCTCTGCACAAGTCCCTGCCAGGAGGGCACAGCCGGGGGGGTCGGGCTCTGCTCCCAGGGCACAGGGACAGGAGCAGAGGGAACGGCCTCAGGCTGGGCCAGGGCAGGCTCAGCTTGGACAGCAACAGCAATTTGCCCATGGCAAGGGAGCTCAGGCCTTGGCAGGGGCTGCCCAGGGAGCTTTGCAGTGCCCAGCCCTGCAGGTGTCCCCTGCAGGTGGCACTGAGTGCTCTGGGCTGGGGACAAGGTGCCCGTGGGCACAGCTGGTGCTCTGTGACATTGGAAATCTTTCCCAACATCAGAGATTCTGGGATTCTCTGATCTGCTGGATGCTCCAACCTCTCCGTGGGTCTCTGAGTTTCTCTTGCCTTTTCTCTGACCACACAGCCCTGCACAAATTCAGAATTAAGTGACATTCAGTGGGGTCTGGCATTCCACTCTGTCCTTCTGGTGGAAACACTTTTAAAATAAAATCCTGATAATTTCTCACCCACATCACCAAGTCCTGAGCTCCTCGTGTCAGCAGAAGGGAGAAAAACTAAGGGTTCTTTGTGCATTTAATGTGCTGCTTTTTAGTGACAAAAATAAAGCAAAACATCCCTGAATATTCTTAATAAGATTTACAAGAAGACAACAGTAACTGTTGGAGGATAATCACAAAAACACAAAACTTCTGACTGCCAGAGTTTGCCTTTAATTTTCCTCACAATCTCACATGGTTTTGTTCAATAATTGTGCTGTTGACTTTGGAGTCTCTGATGTGGCATTAATTTGGGAACTGTGAAAAAGTGACAATCAACAGAGTCATAGCAGATGTGGCCCAACAGCCACAAAAAATACTCATATTGTTGAATTCTGCACTGTGTGTTATTGCACCAAGTTATTCCACAGGCAGCAGAATCAATAAATCCCCTTTTCCAAGGGGAAAGATCTGGCAGATCCACTGAGATGGGGTTTGGTGTCTCCCGCCCTGTCCCAAGGGAAAGGAGGACAGGAAATGGCCTCAAATGGCACCAGGGCAGGCTCAGGTTGGAGATTGGGACAGAAAATTTCCCTGGCAGAGTGGTCAGGCCTTGGGCTGAGCTGCCCAGGGAGGTTTGGAGTCCCTGGAATTGTCCCAGAGCAGTCTGGATGTGGCCTTGGGGACAGGGATTGGGGGATGCTGGTGGGGCTGGGGTGGCACTGGGTGACCCTGGGGGCTCTTCCCACCCTGGTCATTCTGTGCCATTCCCAAGAGTCTGGAGAGGAGAAGCTGCAGGGAGAGCTCAGAGGCCCTGGCAGGGCCTGCAGGGGCTCCAGGAGAGCTGCAGAGGGACTGGGGACAAGGCCTGCAGGGACAGCACCCAGGGAATGGCTTCAAAGTAGGATTAGATGGGATCTTGGGAATGAGGAATGGTTCCCTGGCAGGGTGGGCAGGGCTGGGATGGAATTCCCAGAGCAGCTGGGGCTGCCCCTGCATCCCTGGCAGTGCCCAAGGCCAGGCTGGGCACTGGGGACAGTGGTGTCCAACCTTCCCTGCCCATGGAACTGGAGGACCTTTAAGGTTCCTTCCAGCCCAAACCATTCCATGATTCCACAATTCCACACCAGGAATCCACAGGGTTAATGTAACATTCTGTCTGTCCTTTCTCTCTGAGTGACACAAAATCTCAGGGGCAGGGCAGAGGTGACCAGGGCAGTGCCACCTTTGTACAGCTGCAGGAGGGAAATGCTGATTTATGGCACGGGAATCTCAGAGCAGGACATCCCTTAGGAAGGAGCCACCAGAAGAAATCCACTTTTAAATACAAACCCAGCTGAAATGCAATAGCCACAGCTATCACTGAGACAATCTGCCACTTGCCAACGAGAAAACCACAAGAAATGGCTGATAAAAACCGACCTCTGTGAAGCACAGAAAGAAAATGTACATTACTGTTATGTTGTGGTTAATTCCCAGACAATCCTGCAAAATGAGGCTGAAGTGCTACTTCCTGTCACTGAAAGGCAGAGAAACCCAAACAGGGAGAATTCCTCAGGCTGAGGAATGCAGACATACATCATGTCTGCAGCAATCATAAAAAGATCAAATGCAATATTTTCTTTCAGTGCAGACAACAGCTTTGAGATTTCCCATCCAGGCGGCCTCGAAAAGCGCCTCCAGCGTTTCGCCAGCTCCTCCTGACAAAGACCATTTGGTAGTGAGTGATGTTTTAAGTGAAATAAAGCAGTGGAGAAAACGGAGCATGATGAAAGGGTTCTGTTCCTCCCCCTGAAGTGACTGGAGGTTCTGTGCTCACAGGGCAGGCTTTGAGCTTCCTGCCGGTGACAAATCCCACGGGGTGCCAGCGGGGAGGTGAGGTTTGTTTGACAGTAATAGGAAAGGAGCTGCTTTTCATGTTCTGTTCAGCAGCCAGAGAGTTTCTGGCCATAAACAAAGGAGGAGTTGCTGGGACTCCTGTTCCACATCATTCCTCAGAAATTTCAGGGCGTTAATGGAGGGGATGACTCCCCAGCGTTGAAGTGGGCAGAGGGCAAAAGAGGCTGGAGCTTTCTGCCACCAGCACTTGATTTATGAATCAGCTGCAACCATAAAGAACCAGGATAGTCCATCTTTTTAAATTATTTATTAGTATTTATTTTATATTATTTATATTTATTTTTTTGTGACGGTGTTCACAGGGGGTTCTTGGATGAGGGAAGAGATGAAGAATCTGACTCCATGTTTCAGAAGGTTTGATTTATTATTTTATGATATATATTACATTGAAACTATACTAAAAGAATGGAAGAAAAGGTTTCATCAGAAGGCTGGCTAAGAATAGAATAGGAAGGAATGATAACAAAGGCAGCTGTCTTGGACTCTCTGTCTGAGCCAGCTGGGCTGTGATTGGTTATTAATTATAAACATTTCAGATGGGCTAATCAAAGATCTACTTGTTGCATTCCACAGCAGCAGATAACCATTGTTTACATTTTGTTCCTGAGGCCTCTCAGCTTCTCAAGAGGAAAAATCCTAAAGAGAGGATTTTTCATGAAAAGATGTCTGCAACAATTTTTAATTATTTATTAATCTTGGAGAGCTTCAAGACAGGTAAAAATAGCTCAGGCCCTCCAACTGTGTTTAAAGAATGATTTAAATAACTCACTGTTAGCTCTCTCTTGACTTTCCTCCTTTTAGACAGAGGATTTGGGTCCATTTAGCTGCACATTTATATCTAAACTGTCAGGAGTGTTTGCCTCAGTCCTCGTGTCCTCTTTGCTGTCTGCTGGGCTCACAAATGCTGCCCCTACAACACCAAATTAGCAGAAATTTGTCTCTCCCTCCCAAGGGGAGCAGCATCTCTTCCTGAGTAACACAACCCAGCAGCAGCAGCAGCAGCTGCTTTGTGAATTACCCAAGGAACGCTCCCATTTCCCCCTCCTTGACATTCAACAGTTGCATTTTGTTATTGACTTAGATCCAAATCTTGACCCAGAGGGGGAAGCAGGGGGAAGCTCCAGAGAATGTGGGTGCATTAAGAACATTTTTCACGCTGTTTCATCTTGCAGGGGTCCGGGGTTTCTTTGTTTCACAATCCTCTGCCCATTTTCTCTAAGGAAAACGTTTTACTTGGAAATTAGGAATGTTTTACCATTCCGATTTTTTCAGTGTTGTTTCTCTCTTCCTTTTTTTCTTCTTGCTCTCCACAACTCCCTGACTGATTTTTCTAGTGGAAGGTATTCCTGCCCTGGAAGGAACACCTGATTTTTCCAGTGGAAGGTGTTCCTGCCCTTGCCAGGAGTGGAACTGAATGGTCTTTAAGGTTCCTTCCAAGCCAAAAAATTCTGGAATTCTGGGATACACTGATATAACAGAAAATGAGAGATTTCCCACCTGGGATCTGTGTCCATATCCCTCTGTGCAAGGAGCAGTGACCAGTACAACAAAAAGGCCCCAGCACTGCCAAAAAAATCCCAAAAGATCCCTCTTGATCCCTCCCCAACATCCTCTGCAGGCCAGACCAGCCCCAGCGAGCATCTCTGTCCTTGCAGAGATCATCTCATGGGAAGAACAACCAAATTCCCTGAAATGCCTTCCCTGGGACACCCAAATTCCCCCAAATTCCATCCCTGTCCTTTCAGAGTTCATCTCATGGGAAGGACACACAAATTCCCTGCAATTCTGTTGGATTAAGCCTTTTCCTGACCCAGGGATGGGGTATTTTAAAAAACTTTTATTCCATTTTCAGTGCCATGAGAAGGGTGAGACAATACAGATGTTATAATTCACACCATCACAATCAGAAGCCAATTATTTCCTAATTACAATACACTATAAGTTTGTGGCTCATTGATTGTTGTGCACAGTGAAGAACACAAGGCACTATTACTAATATTGTTACTTTAATAATTAATGTACATAAACTTAATTATAATACTATGTTATAATTATGTAAAATTATATTATATTATATTACTATATTACTATATTAATTACATTATAATAATTATATAAAATATAATATTATGTAATATAATATAATATAACATTATATTATATTATATTATATTATATTATATTATATTATATTACATTATATTAATTGTATAAACTTAAGTTGAAACACACTATACTTTGTGTAACAGACTTATTTTGTAGACACACTATATAAACCTTCTATTAAACATTAAAAATTTTCTACAAATCCATTTCCCACACAATTCCTTGTTGGTTTATTCTGCACAAGCTCTGGAGGCCAGCCCGGGCAGGCTGGTGCAGCCAGGGGTGGCACCATCCTCCTGCTGAGAGTGTCCCTTGTCCCCTCCTCGCTGCCTGCCAGGGGTCACAAGGGCCCAGCTGGCCCTGCCACAGCAGCCCCAGGAGGAGGGAGCTCTAAAGGGGCACAGCCAGAGCCTCTGGAATGTCTGCAAGGGATGCAGAGCTCAGCTGGGATTCCTCCCACCATGGAATGGTTTGGGTTGGGAGGGACCTCAGAGCCCACCCAGTGCCAGCCCTGCCATGGCAGGGACACCTCCCACTGTCCCCAGTGTCCAGCCTGGCCCTGGGCACTGCCAGGGATCCAGGGATGGAATTCCATGCCAGCCCTGCCCACCCTGCCAGGGAACAATTCCTCATTGCCAAGATCCCATCCAGCCCTGCCCTCTGGCAGTTTAAAACCATTCCCCCCTTGTCCTGTCACTGTTTGTCCATATAAAAAGTCCCTCTTCCTCCTTTTTAAAACCTTCTTTGGACACTGGAAGGGGCTCTAAGCTCAGCCCAAAGCTTCTCCTGTGCAGGTGAACAATCCCAGCTGTGCCAGCCTTTCCTCCCAGCAGAGCTGCTCCATCCCTCTGCCCATCCTGCTTCCAAATCCCCTCCATCCACCAAGGGTGAAGCCCTGATTTCCCCAAGTGATGCTCCAGGAGTCTCAACAGGTGAACATTTAATCCCATTATTTTCTATTTTATGGGTAATTTTCCCTCCCAGCCCCATGGAACAACTCATTGCATCATTATTCATCTCTTTAAATCCGGGTGACTGAAAGCTCCCATGAAAATTCCAGCCCTGCCCTCTGGCAGTTTGAAGCCATTCCCTGTGTCCTGTCCCTCCAGCCCTTGGAAATTGCCTCTTTCCATGTTTTTTTTTCTGCTCCTTCAGGTCCTGCAAGGCCACAATGAGGTCACCCTGAAGTTTCTCTCCTCCAAATTCCCCCCAGTCAGTGGCAATGTTTCAATCTGCTCCATCCAAGGACATTATGGAGAGGTGTCTGTGCCAGAGATCCATCAGGCCCCTCATTCTGAAGGAATAAACCACAGGAACAGACATTTCTGCACTGCAATCCCACTCATTAATCCATCAGAGGGGAGTTCTTGAAATCACCAGGGTTGGAAGAGACCTTCAAGATCATCCAGGCAATGATTTGAGCTCAGTCTTGAGTGACAGATCCAAGAGGAATGCCATGAGGAAACTTGTGAGAGGCACAACAAGAGAGTTAAATCCCAATAAAACTGAGAAGATAAAAGACTATAAACATTCATGTTTCACTTTCAGAGCAAAAAGAAAATTACATTTTGAACTATTTATCTAAATACAGTAATGGTATCTCACTGGAGACAATGCTTTTTTCTGTTATAAATATAATACAGTAAATAGGATTATAATTGGCTGTGGATTTACTGTAATTCCTTTTTCTCTGCAGTACAGCTGCATCATCTAGTGGACAGCACAGAGATTGCATTTGGTTTATGTTTTATACAATTGATGTGGGATTAATTGTCTTTGGTTTTTCCCTGAATACGCTTCAGTGCAGTGCTTCCTAAACCTGAGTTCTGGGATTGTAGATATCCCCTAGAACCTGCAGGAAAATGAGCTGGAAATGGAATTTTTTCTTTCCATTTCTGGAATGGTTTGGGGTGGGAGGGACATTACAAATTATTTCAGCCCCTGTCAGGTTACTCCAAATCCCACCCAGCCTGGCCTTGGACACTTCCAGGGATCCAGGAGCAGCCTCCTGACCCTGCTACTGTTTAAAGAAACCCATAAAGTTTTTTGGGATATTTTCCTGTGCTCCAGAGAACATTAAATCCATCACTTGAATCACTGACTGCCAACAAACATTGCAAATTCTGCCCAAGTGTGGCACTTTTTGGACAACACCATTTTTAAAAGCTCTTTCCTTTGGAAATGTCATCGGCAGTGTTTTCATAGCTTATTTAAAAGCTTCAATTATCAGGCTGTGAAGTTGATACTCCCTTATCTTGTCCCAGACCAGACAGGCCTGAGGGCACTCAGCAGTGATGGATGAGCTGCACACATTACAGGAGGAAACTCTCAACTGGGAGCCACTTTCTGCAGGAGATCAAAGGAAATCCAGGTTTTATTGACATAAACTGACACAGCAAAGATTTTGTCAGGAGGTTTCATGTTTGTAATTTTTCAGTGACTTCAGTGACTGCACTAAATCAACACCTCTCTTAAAAAATTAAAAAAAAAAATCAACTGTGCTATTTTGGCCTCGTGCTCTTTACACATGAAATCTGGTGGCTCTTACTACCTAAACAAACCCAGTTTGTGTTTGAGTGTTTGAGTGCCTTCCCACTTCAGCTCTCCTTGAATCCCAGGATCACCAAGGTGGGAAGAGCACCCCAGGATCACCCAGTACCACCCCAGCAGCACCAGCAGCACCCCAAAATCTGTCCCTGTCCCCAAGGACCACATCCAAAGCTCACCTGAACTTCATCTCATGCCTTGGACTGTGTAGGAACCTGACCTTTGGCTGGGAGGGACCATCCTGGAGACTCCTCACAGCCCTCAAGGTGCTGAGTCTGGCAGCAGAGGAATTGTGAGTTGGAGCAGCCTCAATATTTATGGGGTGGGTGTGCAGGAGCCTTTGGCTTTGATTGCATGGAATCACCAGGGTGGGAAGAGCCCCCAGGATCACCCAGTGCCACCCCAGCCCCACCAGCATCACCCCAATCCCTGTCCCCAGGGCCACATCCAGACTGCTCTGGGACAATTCCAGCGACTCCAAACCTCCCTGGGCAGCTCAGCCCAAGGCCTGACCACTTTACCAGGGAATTTTATTTCCTAATATCCAATTAGGAAAGAAATTTGAGGCCAATTCCTCTCCTCCTTTCCCTGCCCCTCCTGTCAGGAGCTGTGCAGAGCACTGAGGTCCCCCCTGATCCCCCTTTGCTCCAGGCTGAGCCCCCCCAGTTCAGCTGCTCCCCCCAGGATTTGGTTTCCAGCCCTTTCCCAGTTATTTTTGCCCTCTCTGGCCAAGCTCCAAGCCCTCAATGTCATTTGTTGGGGAACACTGCACAAGCTGGGAGAGAATCCCACTCCCTGCCCTGCTCTGGCCCAGGTTTGCAGCGCTCCAGGGCAGAAGCTGAGTTTATTCCCACTGGTGCTCACATTTGCAGCTTCAATCTGAAAGGGAATTTAGACCAAGAGGGAATCAAGCTTTTCTTTTCTTTCCCCACAGCTCAATCCCTTTTCAGGGAACAGAGAGCCAGAGTGAAATGTTACCAGCCCATCACTGAGGAGATGCTGTTTGCAGCTCAAAGTAGAGGCTGAGAGGGAGAATTTTCACTCTGAAAATTTGATTTATTCTGTAAAACAGGTACAGAGCACTTCCAGGGCTGCTGCTTCCTCAGGCACCTCAGCTCTCAGCCCTGTCTTGCACACAGTTTAGGTTGAATCAAAAAAGTTCAAGCTTAAATTTAAGTTCTATTTTTATATATACACATAAACTGCTGTGCTCTGCCTTCTTTCCTGCATTTCCAGACTCCCTTTCCTGCTCTCCCTGGAGGGTGTGCAGGAGTTCCAGGAACAGAGCTCATGTCCAAAGCACCTGGAATAAATGTGGAACAAAAGCAAATCAGCTTCTGTCAAACTCCTATTCACCAGGCCAGACACATTGTACAGGAGCTGTTCTTAAAATAACCATCCTCAGGAAAAAAATAAAAGAGAAATAAACCAGCCAAAGAGCCTTATCTCCTTTAACTCTGGCACCATTTTGGGATCAAATGATAAAATTAGAAACACAGCTGGTGTTAGAGAATGAAAAGGGCTTTATTAAAGGAAGGTCAAACAGTCACAGGGGCAGGGCTGAGCCAGTCAGTGGCACAGAAGGACCTGGAGAAAAACAGGTGAGAATTCCCCCCAAAATCCAAAGGAACCTCAGGAGCCACTCAGAGCCAGAAAATCCCTGAATCCTTAAGGCTGGAAAAGACTTTAAGCTCAAAGTTCAACCATCACCCCATGGTCACCATCAAACCAAGTCCTCAAGTGCCACATCCACGTTTTTGGACAGTCCCAGGGATGGGGGACTCTGCCCTGGGTTTCCTGTTCCAATGTTTTACAACCCTTCCCATGGAAAAAAATTCCTGATATCCAATCTAAACTGAGCAGGGTTTAATGGGACTGATTAGAGTGGAAAATATGGTGGCAAGTGACTTAAAAATATAATTTAGGCAAATCTGAAGGTGAATTGGCCTCAAGGATGTAAGAAATGGAGTTCCAGCTCCAGGAAGGATTTTAGAAAAATGAAGCAGACAAGTCTTGTAGAAAATGAGGTAATATATTTACAAAAATAAACACTTTTTAAAATCACATCCTGGAAAACAATCACAAGAGAATCCCAATTCCAAATGAAGTTTCTGCAGTTTAAATAAGGGTCCTGCCCTGAAATGCCCTTTAAAAAAATTCTCTTTTCTCCAAACCAAGGAGCTCGAGCTCTCCTCTTCAGCTGAACCTTCTGTGTGAAGGTCAGCAAAGACCAAAATTATTCTGATGAAATTTAAATTATTCTTTGCTGCTCAAATCCATTAAAAGAGTAATAACCTGGCAATAATCCCTGAGCAATTACAGCTGTCACAGCTCCAGGGGGCTCAAGTTGTTCCTGAATTCAAGTTGCAAAGAATCTCAGCTGATTTTTGAAGGATCTTGAGGTCTTCTGAGCGCAGCATTTCCACCAAAGCCAGGTGGGTTTTGAGGTTCTCTTTGTCTCTTTTCAACTGGGAAATCTGCAGTTGAGACAAATGGGATGACATGATTCCAAATTCTGATTATTTAATAGGACACAAAGAGAAAATCTGTGGAAATCCGTAAGGATTTCATTGATTATGGTAAAATAGTGGGGTTTTTAATTTCACAAGAGAAACTTTGATAGTAAAAAGGAAAAGAAAAAAGAGGGAAAGGGAAAAATCATCAAAATTCTTCTTTAGAAAATGACATAGTCCTGATGGAGAAAGGAATCTGAGCTCCCTTGTTTTCCCAAGTTACCTGGAGAAGGACATGCTGGGTCTCCTCTATTAAAAACTGACAAATTTTTGCTGCTGTAGCCAAAGCCTGCTGTTCATTCCTGGCTGAAGAGACATCACCAAGCAGGATCCTCCTCCAGCAGGCACTGGAACCAAAATGGTGGAAGAGTTCAGAATGATTTGCTGCACTCCCCAGCTGGATGCCAAACGTGGCTCTGCTGCCCTGGCCCTCACCTGGGCCTGTAACCCAGCCCAGGGATTTATTTTTAGTTCTCAGATCAATTTTTTCCACTCAGCAATGAATCTTCAAAGCACAAACAGCTCTGAACAAGCCTTTTCTCATTAATTTATTGCCTCATTTCATTTATTCCAAGCAAAGTGCAGGTAATCATTTTCTAGCCCTGATGTTTGAGGCTGATTTGGAATAAATGCTCCAAGTGCACTGAGAGTCCCTGGAGATGAATTTCAGCAACTTCCTCAGCCCTGGAATTCCAGCCTGTGGAACACATGACTCAAGGAAATCAAACCAGGTTAAAAGCATTTAAAATTTCATCAAACCAACAGGAAAAAGGCCTGAAAGGAGCCTGAACCTTGAGGGAACATCTTGAAATAGAAGGGAATAGAGGAAATAGAGGTTTGAAATAGAAAGGGAAAATAATACAGGAAAGGAAATCACCAAAGCAGCAAAAGGGGAGGGAGTTTACAGCCACTGGTGTTCTCTGACTTTCCTCTTTTCATTTCTCACCTGGGGTCAACAAATCAGACACAGGAGATCCAAACATTGTCCCAGTGTGTCACTCACAGCCAGCAGAGAGCAAAGAAAGAGTGGGGGAAAACAGAAAATATTGAAGGGGCTGGAAAACAAATCCTGGGAGGAGCAGCTGAAGGAGCTGGGGGGGCTCAGCCTGGAGAAAAGGGGGATCAGGGGGGACCTCAGTGCTCTGCACAGCTCCTGACAGGAGGGGCAGGGAAAGGAGGAGAGGAAATGGCCTCAAATGGCACCAGGGCAGGCTCAGGGTGGAGATTGGCACAGAAAATTTCCCTGGCAGACTGGTCAGGCCTTGGGCTGAGCTGGGATCTTACTGTGGGGAAAAAAAGAGAAGAGCTTGATTTCCCTCTTGGTCTAAATTCCCTTTCAGATTGAAGCTGCAAATGTGAGCACCAGTGGGAATAAACTCAGCTTCTGCCCTGGAGTGCTGCAAACCTGGGCCAGAGCAGGGCAGGGAGTGGGATTCTCTCCCAGCTTGTGCAGTGTTCCCCAACAAATGACATTGAGGGCTTGGAGCTTGGCCAGAGAGGGCAAAAATAACTGGGAAAGGGCTGGAAACCAAATCCTGGGGGGAGCAGCTGAACTGGGGGGGCTCAGCCTGGAGCAAAGGGGGCTCAGGGGGGACCTCAGTGCTCTGCACAGCTCCTGACAGGAGGGGCAGGGAAAAAATGAGAGGAAATGGCCTCAAATTTCATTCCTAATTGGATATTAGGAAATAAAATTCCCTGGTAAAGTGGTCAGGCCTTGGGCTGAGCTGCCCAGGGAGGTTTGGAGTCGCTGGAATTGTCCCAGAGCAGTCTGGATGTGGCCTTGGGGACAGGGATTGGGGTGATGCTGGTGGGGCTGGGGTGGCACTGGGTGATCCTGGGGGCTCTTCCCACCCTGGTGATTCCATGCAATCAAAGCCAAAGGCTCCTGCACACCCACCCCATAAATATTGAGGCTGCTCCAACTCACAATTCCTCTGCTGCCAGACTCAGCACCTTGAGGGCTGTGAGGAGTCTCCAGGATGGTCCCTCCCAGCCAAAGGTCAGGTTCCTACACAGTCCAAGGCATGAGATGAAGTTAAGGTGAGCTTTAGAGTGAGTTTTCTTCCTGAGACACATCAGCCATGGTGGATCTCCAGCTTTGATATTTATTGGTATTTATATTTACCATTATGTTTAATTTATTTAAATTACTGGTATTTATAACTTCTCCACCTCTCCCAAGCAGTGAGTTTGTAAAAAAACAAATAATTCTATTTTTTTGTTGGATTTTGATACTAGGAGCGAAATCTGACTCCCAGAAAAACTGAATTAAAATCTCACCAGGAAACAAAAAACTCCAGATACTTACTCTAGGAAATCATGATCCTTTAGAATGGAAACTTTGGCCTTTCTCTGCTTGTCCAGTGGTGAGAAATATTTGAGGAGGGTATCTGCAGAAAAATACAGTTTACATATTTAAACAAATTGTATGTATGAGAAACTGCAATCATCAATTCTGAGAAAATATTTCAACCATCTTTTTCATGTAGGACTAAGATCAAAACCTGTTAATTTTTGATGAACTTTCCAGAATTCTCTCCAGGATTCTAACAGAAATCCTGACTCAGACTGAAGTTATGAAATACTCCAAGCAAGTTCAGTTTGTGGAGATCTGGATTTCAATCCTCAGTGCTGCAATCTAAGACATCCAGCTGGAATCTCTACACAGATGTTGTTAACAACAACAAATTTTAAAAATAAAAATGGCCACAAAACCCATTTTAAATTAAGCAAAAATTAAATCATTAAAGTCTATGCAAAGAGGGATCAAACCCTTCTGCACTCCTTGAGAATTCACACACTCAGGTCTCTGGTTTTGTGCCTTTCAATGCTCAGACAATCCATAAATCCAACCTGCTGAGACATAAACACTGCTCTGAGGGTTGTCCATGGCAACAAATCCATATTCCAGCAGCAGCCTCTGATTATCATGAGGTCCATAGCAGATCAAAACTTCCTGGTATTTTTTGCATTGTGAATTTGTCCAAATTTCATAGCTCCTTGTCTGCTCATTAAACCCAGCCTTGACCTTCAGGGAGTGAAAAATAAGAGGATTTTATTCTTGGTAGGGTGAAAAAGGAAATAAACCTTTGAATTTTGAAACCTCAGAGGATTGAAATTCTTGTTCAGTTGTTGGGACCTCCTGGAGGGACCCCAGATCTGCAAACACAGATGGCTCCACACAGGCTTGGCCCCTCCTGTGCTGCCCCAGCCCAGTGGTGGCACCCAGAGCCTGACAGAAGGTGGAAATTCCCTCTGCACGCCCCTCAGGCTGCTCTGAGGCTTCAGCCAGAGCTGAAGCAACACAGGGACCATGGAATTTGTGTCAGGACAAGGAATTTGTCCTGCTTTTAGGAGCAGATCAGGGGGGTGTTTACAAGTGGCTCTTCCCAACAGTTGGTTTGGATGCCAACCTCCCCCAGGCACTGTGGGCTCTCCCTGCACCTTGGCTTTGCTGCACAAACTGAAATATTTGAATTCTACAATTACTGAATGTTTGAGCTGTGAGGGACCTTAAATATCTCATGCCACCCCTGCCATGGCAGGGACACCTCCCAGTGTCCCCAGTGTCCAGCCTGGCCTTGGGCACTGCCAGGGATGCAGGGGCAGCCCCAGCTGCTCTGAATTCCATGCCAGCCCTGCCAGGACAGGATTTTGCCCAATATCCCATCCAGCCCTGCCCTCTGGCAGTCTGAAACCATTCCCTGTGTCCTGGCACTCCAGTTCCTGAGGAGCTGAGCCATTCCTCCCCCTGTGAGATCCATCCCTGCCCTCCCCACACTCCTCTCATCCATCACATGAATGCAGATGGCACTGACAGAGTGCACTTTAGAAAAATACAGAAATTTACTGATCTATTTTGAACTTCTTACCTGAACATTTGGGCTGTGGTTGAGCAAATCTAAATATGGTGCCAATGCATAAACATCTGGCTCCAGGGAGAAACAGTCCCTGTGGGGATGTTTCATGTAGATTGTCCTGGTATTTATAGTGCACCAAGCCCACTCCAAAGCACTGAAATTAAAAATAGTTCCTGTGCTCTCAGTAAATAAAGGCTGCAGGGAAGAGAAGAAAGCTTTGGAAGATCTGAACAGCTCTTGGATCATCATTTTTTGCTCCTGAGCCTTCTCTTTTAAGGGTTTTGGGAGCAGATTGATGACATCAGGTTCCATACAAGCAGGGCAGGTGTAAGTCTTGGGTAGAACATCCAGGTAGGGCTTCCATGGAGATTTCTCCCCAGCGTGTTTCTCTGCTATCAAAAACGTGCACAGGGCCAGCAAAGGAGACACGGGGGGCTTCCAGCTATTGAAAATAAAAATAAAACCAAAATAAAATGAAAATTAAAATAGAAATTAAATAAAAAATAGAAATAAAAAATAAAAATAAAAAAGTAAAAAAAAATTAAAGGTAAAATAAAAATAAAATAGAAATAAAAATAAAAATAGAAATAAAAATAAAAATTAAAAAATAAAAACAAAATGGGAGGGAAAATTAAAATAAATTAAAATAAAATAAATATTATATATAAGGATTATTATATATAAATATATATAAATATATATAACATATATTATATGTATCTATATATATTATATATTCTATATATATTATATATATTATATATGTTATATTTATATGTATTATATATTATATAATATATATAAATAAGTATTTATTTATAAATATTTTAAATAAAATAAAGTAAAAAATAAAAATAAATAAAAAGAAAAAGTAGAATAAAAATAAAATTAAATCAAATGCAAATAAATAGAAGCAAAAATAAAATAGGAATAAAAATAAAAATAGAAAAAGTAAGAAAAAAATTAAAGGTAAAATAAAAATAAAATAGAAATAGGAATAGAAATAAAATAAAAATAAAAATATAAAAACAAAATAGGAGGGAAAATTAAAATAAATTTAAATAAAATAAATATTATATATAAGGATTATTATATATAAATATATATAATATATATATAATATATTATATATATTATATATATAATATATGTGATATGTAATGTATATAAATAAATATTTATTTATAAATATTTTAAATAAAGTAAAAATAAAAATAGATAAAAATAAAAAGTTAAAATAAAATTAAATCCAATGAAAATAAATAGAAGTCAAAATAAAATAGGAATAAAAATAAAAATAAAAAAGAAAGAAAAATAAGATCGAAAGAAAAATAAATAAAAGTAAAAAGCAAAATACAAATAAATAAAATAAAAATAAAAAGTAAAAAATAAAACGAAAAATAAAATATAAATAAAATAAAAAAATAAAATAAAAATAAAATAAAATAAAATAAAAATAGAAATAGAAATAAAATAATAATAAAAATACCAATGCAGCAGACCCACAGAGGTGAGATGGGAAATGGACACAGCAGAGTTTTACCTCTCTCAGAGCTCTCTTGAAGTTTTAAAACTTCTTTGCATTTCACCTCCAAGTCCTGGGGCTGATTTCCAAGGGGCAATAAAAGCTGGATTTAATACCAATTTCAGGCTCACCCCTTGAGCTGGCTTTTTTCAGGATACACAAGTACTCAATGCCCAGCATGGGACTTTGTTCCAAATTTCCCAAATTTCCAATTTGTTCCTAATTTTCTAAAGGGCCCTGGCTTTGCAGCCCAGTTTTATCTTCCTTCTGCTATTGAAGCTGGCTCCCAAATTCCCAAAAAACCATTCCTAATTGGCATTTAGGGCCAAGCAAGCTCTGAGGCAGCTCCAGCTGCAGCTGTGCCCTCTCTCCAGCTGTGCCAAGCTAAAAGGGGGTGCTCAGTATTTAGCAAATGTTCAGTATTCATCAGATGTTCAGTATGTATCAAAAATGTTCTTCAGCTGAGCATTCCACATCCCCAAAATGCTGGCACCACTCAGGGTACTCAGTTTAAAGCTCCACCACCCCTTCAGAGGATTCATTATTGCTGGAAAACCCCACTGAAGGCCACCAAGTGTCACTTGTCACTTACTTCTCAATGTGTCCTCCCAGGCAGCTGCTGAGGACGGTGCTCGTGGTGAGCAAACACTTCTCAGGCAATGAAATTATCACATCTCCTGCCTTGGAGGGAGGAGGGAAAAAATACACACAAAAACCAGGCAAAATCAAGTGTAGAGACTCATTTAATTACTGTGGGGACTGCTGGTTTCACTTCATGGCTGCACCAGTCCAAAAGGCAGAAATTACATTCAAAATGGATTTCTGAGCTTTGCTTGTTGCAAAAATCATTAAATGTCAAAAAATGCTGAAAGGCTCCTGCATCAGAAACAGCATCACTCACCTGGAGAGCTTTTGTTGTCATCAATCCTCTGCCTGTCTCTGAAGAAGGAACAGAGAGCAGGAGTAAATAAATGGAGAGATGGAAAATCAGGGATCAGGTCAGCAAGGAAAAGCTCTAACAGAACAGGCACTATGTGGAACAAAACATAAATTCAATTATGGACTGCTCCAGATAGACCTCATTTATTTTGCTCCAATTTTCTTTATTTTTCAGGATCTTTTCCCTGCATATTCTGCAGCATTTGCTGTCTAATTCTAGCAATTGTTCAGCTTTTTTTTTTCTCCCACTTATAGCAATTATTCACCTTCTTTTTCTCCATTTTTTCCTCAAACACATTTTTCATCACCATCTGCAGCTCTTGGTTTCAGAGTTTTAACTAAACTTTAGCATTTCTAGTCACAATATTTTTCTCTGATCCATTCTGTTCTTTCTGCTCTGTCTATAATATTACAAAATATTTAAAATAAAACCTACAGAGAGAGGAAAAAATATAAGTATAAATCTTTACAGTAAAGATTACTAAGTGAACCTCAGCTTTCTGCTGAACTTGCTTGGGGATAAAAAGATAAACAAATTATAACAAGGTTGAATTCCAAAAACTGCTTTGTTAACACTTCAAATTTTGGCTTTTTCAGGCCTCCATGTCTATTTTTTCATGTTAAATTGACATTACAAGGATCCTTGGAAGAGTATCAGTAACTGGTTTTTTTCCTGATGCCAGACAGGGGCATAATTCAAAATGAAAGCTGGCATCTAAAATTCTTAGAAGATTCAGAAATTTGTACCATCAAGAAATAATTAAAGCATTACCCCAGAACTCTGCTGGCCTTAAATTACTGTCTTCAAATCCTCTCTCTTTTAGCCACTTCTTAAGTTTAATGTATTCCAGCTTGTGACTGCAGTTGACTAAAAACAGAAAAACAAATTAATGTTATTAAAGGGCATTCTGTTGGACAATAAAGGAAATATAAAAAATTTTACTGCACAGTCAGAGAAACTGTATTTTGGACATTTTAAAGCATAACAGAATGGCAAGAAAGAATTGAACTAAATAAATAAACTAATTTGTTTAAACTTATTATTTAGTTATTTGTAAACTAAATAATAAACTAATTCGGAGTCTCTGGGCACTGGGAGGTCTCAGAAATGTGTGAGTTATTCAGCATGTTCAAGGAATTTTAGAATAATGTGATATTTGCCATTAGACAGAAAAGTGAGCTCAGAAAATTCACCATGCTCTGCTTGGGACTGTAAACTAATACTCAGATATTTGCATATAAAAAAAAGGTAACATTTATGAATGTAATTTTCCAAGCACAAAGGCTTTTGAAAATATAAATAATAAAGTGACACCTCGAGGAACAACTGGTTATTTTCTTATTTAACTTCCAGGTATGATGATACCTCCATCCATAAAACCCTTCAAGTGCTTTCTTCTTCTCTTTCGACCTGTCCGACCTCTGCTTTTCTTCATATTAAGCAACAGATTTTGCCTTTTTTAGACAACCTGAATTTAAAAAAATATATAAATTAAAAAGAACTGATTTAGAAACATTTAAAGCCACTTTCTAATTTATTACTGTGAGGGTGGGCAGGCCCTGGCACAGGGTGCCCAGAGCAGCTGGGGCTGCCCCTGGATCCCTGGCAGTGCCCAAGGCCAGGCTGGACACTGGGGCTGGGAGCAGCCTGGGACAGTGGGAGGTGTCCCTGCCATGGGATGGGATGGGATGGGATGGGATGGGATGGGATGGGATGGGATGGGATGGGATGGGATGGGATGGGATGGGATGGGATTTCATGGACTTATGGAATATCCTGAGGTGGGTAAGATCCACAAGGATGATCCAGTGCCACCCCAGCCCTGCCCAGAGCCCAGCAAGCCCAGCCTGGGCATCCCTGGCAGCGCTGGCCAAAGGCTCCTGGAGCTGTGGCAGCCTCGGGGCCGTGCCCATTCCCTGGGCAGCCTGGGCAGTGCCAGCACCCTCTGGGCAAGAACCTTGCCCTGATCTCTTTCCTTTTGCTAAAATTGCCCTGAACTGAAGCTCGAAGCGCAGCTTTTCCCTGCCAGGACGGAGGGCTGCAGGGAGCCGGGATCACCCACAGGCGCTCGGGCTCCTCAGAGGCCGGCCCTCCATCCCAGCCCGTTCCTTTGGGTTGAAAAGACCTCAGAGATCATGGAGTCCAAACCCCATCCCCTATCATCCCATCCCACCCCAGAACTGGGAATCCTGTGCTAACCAACCTCCATTCCCCGCTCGGCACAAACCCCTGGGACGAGAGGGAGAGAAACGGCCCCGGCAGCGCTGCGGGAGCGGAACTTCCTGAGGGACCGCCCATGCTCCGCGCACGCCCCCTGGGAGCCCCAAGCGCGTCCTCCCCTGCCAGCCCAGACTGTGATTCCCGAGTCTCTCCTGGGGCTAGAATTGCTCCCCGGTGTCCCCAAACCCACCTGCAAAGGGGACACCAGCACCGATATTCCCTCGCCGTCCCTCTCCGCGAGTCCCGCCCGCTCTCCCGCCCCTGAGGCGGGGCTGCTCCGCCATCTTAGGGGCGTCCCCATCTCCCTTCCCCGCGGTTTGCGGGTGTCTGTGCTTTGGATATAACGTGCTCTGTCTTCGCTGTGTGAAGCCGAGGGACGAGGGAGGGGTCCCTGCTGTGCTGGAGGTGGGTGATGGGGTGCTGGGTGTCCCGTCCCCCCCTCCACCGGACCCTTCACCCCCGTGTCCCCCCTGAGGGCGTCGGGGTTGATGGCGGCCCGCGGGTTCCCTCCCCTGAGGGGGACGAGACAAGGGGGGCCAGAGGGAGGCTCGTGGTGAGGGGAGAATGGCGTTCCTAACGCTGGGCCGTCACTCTGGAGATTCCTGGAGTGTTTTATACTCGCTGGATGCCTGCTTAGGGTTACCAGTAAATTACAAAGAAAGAGATGGTAATGATGTCAAAAGGGGGCAAAGCCAGCGTTTAAACTTGTTTTTGTGGGGGAAATGCAGCTTCTTTAAATGCACTGTATCGATTAGAAAAGCAGCAGGCAGGTTTCGGATGCTGTGTTACATAACCAGCCATTGTAGTCAGCCTGTGCTCTGCTGTTTTTCCCGGAAAAGGCTGTAAGTGCTCCTCCTGCCTGGTACTGGAAGATAAAGATACACCATCCTTTTTTTAATATTCTTTGGGAACTTAAAGATCATCCAGTTCCAGCCCTTGCCATGGACAGGGATACCTTGCACTAAACCAGGTTGCTCAGTTTTTGAGCCTGAAGTTTTCAGCAAAACTTGAGCTGACCCAATTGAATATTCCCAAAAGGTGGAAAGTCTTTCTGTGAGGTGCAAGTGCAGAAGAGCTTACTCCTACAAAAAGTTCATTTAGTATGAAAGATTAGTCACTGGTAATTTTTAGTCGAGACATTGCTTCTTTTTACCCATCACTGCTTGGCTTTTCTTCAGAACACTGAACACCAGATATCTCTGTGAATACCTCCTGTTGCCTTAGGAATTTACACGGCTTGCACAGGAATGTAGTTTCACATAATCCGAGCTGGAATTTTAAATAATATTTTAAAGAGAAAACACTTACCTAGGAAGGCTCCACACTGCTGGAAATGTTCAAGGCCAGGTTGGATGGGAGTGACCTGGGATAGTGGAAGGTGACCATGACAACGAGACAATCTTTAAGGTTGTGGGGCTTTTAGTTGTTGGTTTCTCTGGGTTTGAATTGAAGGCACTTGAGACAGTAGTTCATTTTTGGATTTAAGAGTTTATTATTTCTTATCAGTAAAACAGTCTCACTACTGTGAGTTCTGCAGCTTTTCATTAGAAGGCGCAAAAGCCTAAACTATCCAATGAAGAACTGACACCCAGATTATTTTCCCTTTTACCCCAATAACTGATCCTAAAGGGCTGCAATGGGGACTTTTCCGCCCAGTTACAAAATGCCACCCAAACCCATGGGGAAGAAGGAGGAAGAAGCATGAAGAACAAACCCAGTACAACACCCTGTGCCCTCCATCTTGCTTCCATCCACAACGTGCTAAAAATCCAAAATCCTCAATTTCTCACCCAATGATACACTTACACTACTCTCTATAATCTATTTCACACTTTTGTGGGTTCTAGTTTATGTTGAAGTCTGGGAAACTTTCTCCATGGATGAGGGTCAGAGTCAGTGCACCCCAGAGCAGACACAGAAATATTCCCGGTGCCCTGAGCTTCCACAGTCCCTTCCATCCCAAACCATCCCAGGATTCTGATTCCTTTCCCAGCAGCCATTTTGCGTGTCTGACTGGCCTTTTCTTTGCTGTTGGCAGTTCCTGTGACCTTGGCTCACGTTCCCAGGGGACAATGTCCAGCGTGCAGGTGGCTGTGGTGACGGGCTCCAACAAGGGCATTGGCCTGGCCATCGTGCGGGCGCTGTGCCGGCAGTTCCCGGGGGATGTGTACCTGACGTCGCGGGATGCCGGCCGTGGCCAGGCCGCCGTGGCACAGCTCCAGCAGGAGGGGCTGCACCCCCTCTTCCACCAGCTGGACATCGATGACCTGCAGAGCATCCAAGCGCTGCGCGACTTCCTCAAGGACAAGTATGGAGGGCTGGACGTGCTGGTGAACAACGCTGGTATTGCCTTCAAAGGTGGGAAATGCTCTCTTGGGGTACTTTGTGGAGAGGGCAGGGGGTGCATCCAGCACTTTCTGCTTGGGCAAACTTCCCATCTTAAAGGATGATGTGAGAATAATGTGCCAAGGGAGGGTCAGGTTGAACATCAGGAGGAATTTCTCCATGGAAAGGGTGCTCGGGCCTTGGAAGGGGTGGCCCAGGGAGGTTTGGAGTGCCCATCCATCCCTGGAGATGCCCAAGGAAGGCCTGGACTTCCTCAGGGAGAAGTATGGAGGGCTCAGCGTGCTGGTGAGCAAGGCTGGCATCGCTTTCAAAGGAGGAAGAGCTCTGCTGGGGTAGTTCTGTGTTCTGTGGAGAGGGCAGTGGGTGCATCCAGCACTTCTGTGTCAGTGCCATGCTGCATTTTTGCTTGGGCAAATTTCTCATCCTAAGGATTATGTGAGAACAGTGTGCCAGGGCAGGCTCAGCTTGGACACCAGGAGGAATTTCTCCATGGAAAGGGTGCTCAGGCCTTGGCAGGGGCTGCCCAGGGAGCTTTGCAGTGCCCAGCCCTGCAGGTGTCCCCTGCAGGTGGCACTGAGTGCTCTGGGCTGGGGACAAGGTGCCCATGGGGCAGGCACTGCATGGGCTGGGAAGGCTTTTGCAGCTGTAACAATTCCATGTTTCTGTAAACATGCATCCCTGGAGGGGTGTGTTTGCACCACATGGAAGTGTTGAGGCACACAGGGCAGTGAGCTGGGCTGGGTTCATTGCCTCAGTGCCCATCTATCTCCATTGGGAATGTCTCCCTGTGCCTCAGGGAGCTGCTGTGCTTCTCTCTTTTCCACCCCCTGCTCTGTTCTGTGCACTCTCTGCTCAGGGATTCCAGCTGATGAAAAAGCACCTTCATTGTCCCTTTGTGGGCTTTGCTGTCTGGAACTTTCTCAGGCCATTCAGTCACCTCTAAACCACTCAAATCCTGCTGTGCTGGGCAAGAGTTTAACCCTTTCACCTCCCAGTGGGCAGAAAGGCAGGGAAAGTGAGACTCAGCAGTTTCAAGGTGGAAGGACAAATTTTTGTCGTGTGTATGAAATCCAGAATCAGAATTTGCTCCAGACAGAGCAAATCAGAAGTCTGGCTGATGGTTTTATGGTGGGGATTGTAGCCCTGTTCCCCCCTCAGGTGAGACTCCACCTGCAGAGCTGCCCCAGCCCAGGGAGGAGCTGGAGCTGCTGCAGAGAGCCCAGAGGAGGCTCCAGGATGGGCAGAGGGATGGAGCAGCTCTGCTGGGAGGAAAGGCTGGCACAGCTGGGATTGTTCACCTGCACAGGAGAAGCTTTGGGCTGGCCTAACTGGGGCATTCCAAGGGGGAACAGCTTCACACTGAAAGAGAGTAGGGAACTTCTTATGGAGTGGGAGTGCAGTGATGATCTTCTGACTCTTTTGCTTGTTACTTCATAGGAAAATTGCTTAAGATCAGCTTCTTGGGAGGCAGCTGTTAATAGAATTGTCTGAGCTTCAGGGTGTGCTCAGCAAAGATTCCAGCAGCAGTTAAAATATAACTTCCAGATGTTCAGCCTTGACTCTCCTCGAGCTGACAGCTGAGTCAGCAGTAAGTCACAATTTAGGAACTGCTGAAGTTTAACTGTTAAACTGTTAAAAACTGTTTAACTATCAGTTAAACTGTTTAACTGATAAAGGAAACTGCTGCTGTGAGTATCAAGCACAGAGGGTGTAACATCTGTGTAAGAACTTGCTGTGCTGCTCCTCCCATGGTTACAATTTTTGCTTCCCAGATTGATATTTCTACCCAATTTGCTTCTTGCTTCACCAAGTTTTTGCTGCCATCCCGGAATTTATGCTTTCCTTTCTTAGTTGTAGCATTATGTGCTATTGCAGCCTGTCAAAGATTTGCCATCAAGTTTTGTTATTTTGGTTTTGTGCTGCATTTGTCCAGCAAAGTCCTTAATCCAGCAAAAACTTCCTGTATCAAATGGTGCTGGAGCTGTGGTTGTCTTTTGGATGAGCCTCTCTGGGAAGAGTTTTCTGATAAAGCTTCTTAAATCATGGAGTTTCAGAGTGTTACCATGTACCCTGTGAGACACATGAGTGGGATTTGGGGTGTCAGGAAGTTCTCTCTCACAAGGAAGGCAGGACATGGAGCAGGATTTGGGGTTCTGTAGGATTTCAGTTCTCCCCCTGCCATAACTCTGGCCATGGGTCACAATCTGGCTTCATGTGTGAGATTTAAATGCAAGTGAGTGATTTGCAAATGAGTGCGGGTCATTAAACATGTTTGACAATTAAAACCACATCAAATAATGACCTGTTACAATTTCTCTTTTGAATTATCGTGGATTTGGAGACAATGAACACCTGCCCAGTCTATGATCATATACCAGTTTTCTAATTATTAAAAACAGCAGCTAAGAGAAACTCTTGGGGTTTGATAACTTCTATTCAAACAGTGTTACAATTCTAATTTTTGTTGGTGTTTTTTTTTTCCCCTTCCTACTTCTTATGACCAGTTAATGACACCACTCCATTTGCAGTCCAGGCTGAGGTTACACTGAAGACAAACTTTTTTGGAACCAGGAATGTTTGCACAGAATTGCTGCCTCTTGTGAAACCTTATGGTAAGTGAAACATAACAAGTGCAAAAAGAGTTTTGTTTGAATTTTGGCCCCTTTCAATGGGAAATCTTCTCCAGTCTCAGGCATTGCACCAGTGTTTCAGATGTGTTTGCTGCTGTAAGTGAAATGTGGTCTCTTCTAATATTTAAATGCATCAAGGTTTTCAAGGAAAAAAGAAGTCAAACAGATGAAGAACAGGTTTTTATTTCCTGAGGGAGAAGGAATAAACAGAGTTGAGTGAATTTTGAGGAAACAGTGCCAGGGTTGCAGCCTAGTGCTCTTGTACTACATTGAAGGATGGCTGTTAATAAAGTCATTAACAGCATTAATTTCCATGGCTTTTAAGATTAAATCCCCAAATTCACCACCAAAATGGCTGTGAAGTAGCAGGTAAGAGGGGAAACAGTGAAATATAATTTTGGAGATGAGTGATTTACTGATTCAGCTGATTTGTTCCTCTTACTGAAGTGCTGGGAGATAAATCCTGGAATTTGTAAATCTCCAGGTGATATTTCTGCTGTAGTAAGAGTGTACCTGCTGATTGTGAAGTTGTTTCCTGGAGGTTTATCTGAAACTTTGCAGATTCACACCTTAAATTACCTCTCATGGCATTTACTAGAAATCAGAGCATTGAGTTATCTGATTTTCCAGGAGCTCTGCAAAACAACCCACCTAAAATATTTTACAGATATTCACCTGAGGAGTGAATGCAGAACTGGAGAGCAGCCCCACTTCAATGGGAGCTGAAAATGTGGAGGTGTTCACAGGGGTCCCAGGATGAGGGAAGAGATGAGAATCTTGACTCCATGTTCCAGAAGGCTGATTTATTATTTTATGATATATATTATATTGAAAGAAAATTATCTACTAAAAGAATATAAGAAAGGATTTCATCAGAAGGCTGGCAAGGAATGGAATGGAATGATAACAAAGGATTGTGACTGACCAGAGAGTCTGAGCCAGCTGGACTGTGATTGGCCATTAATTAAAAACAACCACATGAGACCAATCAAAGATGTACCTGTTGCATTCCACAGCAGCAGATAACCATTGTTTTTCTTCTCCTCTGAGGCTTCTCAGCTTCTCAGGATAAAATAAAATTCCTAGCAAAGGATTTTTCACTAAATATGTCCGTGACAGAAAATGTGTGAAGGAAATCCCTTTTCATTCTCTTTTCAGGCCGGGTGGTGAATGTGTCCAGCATGGTGAGCAGCTCAGCCCTGCGAGGCTGCAGCCAGGAGCTGCAGCAGAAATTCCGCAGTGACGCCATCACCGAGGAGGAGCTGGTGCAGCTCATGGCCAAGTTTGTGGAAGACACCAAGAGAGGTGTCCACGAGGAGGAGGGCTGGCCAAACACCGCCTATGGGGTGTCCAAAATCGGGGTCACCGTCCTGTCCAGGATCCACGCGCGGCTGCTGACCGAGCAGAGGAAAGGCGAGCACATCCTCCTCAATGCCTGCTGCCCTGGCTGGGTGAGGACGGACATGGCAGGTCCCAGGGCCACCAAGTCCCCCGAGGAGGGGGCTGAGACCCCCGTTTATTTGGCCCTTTTGCCTTCCAGCGCTGATGCTCCTCATGGCCAGTTTGTCAGTGACAAAACTGTCAAACCCTGGTGAGCTCAGGGAGGTGGAGATGGAAAGGGCTGAGCTCATTTTCTTGATTTCATTCCTAACTCCATCATTCCCTTTTCCCTCTGCCCTGGGTGGGTCTCGTGGAGCTGGGATGAGGAAGCAGGTGCCTTATCTCTCATCACAGTAGAATTTTCCAGGATCCAGAGCTGTTCTGGAGGCTGCACAGGGTTTTCTAAAGATGATGGGGCTGTTCTAGAGCTGCTGTGATCTGTCTGGGGGAGACTCAAGACTAGAATCACTGTTGGACAGACATTCCTTACTATCAGAACTAAATGGAATTAGGTGAAAATAAAAATAGCACTGAGCTATCATTTATAGCCAAACATAATCAGTTGGTGTTATTAATATATCAATAAATAATTACTGATTTATATTCTGATACTTAATTATTGTGGTACTAAAAACTTAAAAAGTCAGAAAATATATTTTCATTCTCTACAGCAGAGTTGGTGGCTGGAATTTGTGATGTGTGCATTGGAAATAGAAAATAAACTACAGACCTGGCACAGCAAAGTGTTCCTCTGTTCCTTTATTGCACAGCCAGAAGTTTCCTTAATAAAATCTGAATTAACTGCTCTCCACATAGCAGCAACAAGAACTGTAAGTGGTATGGAGAGCTCTACATTTGTTGAATTATTGCTTATTGCCTTCCAAAGTCTCAGAGTTGAAAAATTGCCCCTTCTGAGGCTGAAGGAGCTGGAAACAATTGCCCATAAAGCTGTTGTTAGGAGTGACAAATCAATAATGGGCTTGTTAATTGTTAATCAGGAGTCAGGGAGGCGATGCTGGTGGCTTTGACATTGGCCTCCCCCAGAACAGCTTGGGCTGGGAAGCCTTGGAGAGGGAGGAATTGGGAATCAATGTTTGGGGGGATTATTAATTGCTTATCAGCACAGAACAAAGGGCTGGTTACAAATTGGTTTTTTAAGCATACAGGAGCATTGTTTTTATGAGCAATTACCTCATCAGTCATGCCCCAGAGCTCCTGGAAGGGAAGGCCAAAAGTTCTCAGGGAAATTTTTTCTGTGGGAAGCCTTAGGTTTAGGGGGAAAATTACAAAAGTGTTGGAACCCTGGCTCCTGAGAATTTTAAACTTTCTGTGCTGCCAGGCACTGACCCCCAGAGAACACTGCATTGACCTGAGGCCATGGAGAAGCTTCCAGAATGGAATGGCAGAACTGGGATTGTGGGGGTGGAGTTTGAATAGAAGTGTGTGAGATCACAGGGTGGGAAACTCAAGAGTTTAAGGGTTTAGAAATAAAAATATAGAGAGAGCAAGTTGGAGGTTTTAGGCAGAGGCTGCTCCTTCTTCACCTTCTTCTCCATGGGTTTGGGTGGTTTTGTGTAATTGGATAAAAAAGTCCCCATTGTGGAATTCAAGTGATCAGTTATTGGGTTAAAAGTGAAAATAATTGAGGTGTCATTTCTTAATTGGACAGTTTAGCCTTAAAAGACCTTGGAGAGAGACACTCACATCTCTCTGCAGGGACAGCTCATGGGATCTTTTGTCTTCTCCCCATCCCAGCTCCTGCTGCCCTCTCATGTCTATTCCCCACTGGGATATCTCTTGGCTTGTGACACATTCTTCCCACTCGCACACCTCTTGCTACATCTCACTGAGGACTCTCCCCACTGCTACAGCTCCCGGACTGTGACAGTTTGTTCATAGAGCTCTTGGTGTGTCCCACCTCTGCACAGGGAAACTTCCCCAACACTCACACGTACCTGGCATTGGTACAGCTCTTGGCTGCTCCTGGATCTCTGCTGGGACATTTCTTGGACTCTCAGCACTTCTCTTGTGTACGTCTCTTGCAAAGCTTCCCACTGGGAAAGCTCGCGGTCCTCGTTGGCAAAGGGCCTCTCCTCCTCCTCAGTCTGTGACAGTGGCAGGACTGACCTGCCCACTGCCCCCGACCACTGCCCGCTGGGGGCCTCCAGCCAGCTGGGCAAGGGGCTGGCGACCGGGAGTTGGAGTTGCCTTTGTCCTTGTTGCTGTCCTTGTCTGTCACTGTCGGCCTCTGTCACTATGGGCGTCCAGCGCAGACAGACACAGGGAGCTGCTTCCTGCACAGAGAGCGGCTCTCCTGTGACTGGGCACCGCAGGGCTCTGCGCCCCTTAGACACCCTCAGCCAGGGCCGGGCTCCCTGATGTCACAAGGCTCTCTGGCCACCAGCACGTCCCACATCACAAAGGGCCCCGACACCGTGTGCCCGTGTCACAAAGGGCCACCCCCGGCAGCCCAACATCAGTGGAGCAGCCAGGAACTGGCTGGGAGCAGCCCCGCACTTGTGGCCTTGGGCCCCTGCTGTGCCCAGAGCCCTGAGAGGCTTTGGCCACGCTGCCACAGGACAGCCCCAGCCCCACAGTGCAGAGCCCTGGCTTTGCCGGCTGCGCTGCCCAGGGCACCAGGAATTGGCCGCACGGACGGGCCGGGCACTCGTGGGCAGCGGCTCCAGGAGTGGCGGGAGCCCGGGGAGCAGGGGTGTCCCTCAGGGCTCTGCCGGGCACCGGGGCTCGGCCCTGCCTTCAGCAGCGACAGCCGGGGGCACCGAGCGCGGCCTCGGCGCCTTTGCCGGGCACGGGAAGCCGAGCGGGGCAGGGGCAGCGCGCAAGGCCGGGGCCATGCACAGGCACCCGGCCGGGCTGCAGAAGCAGCACCACGAGAGCCTCCTGCGCTGCCACAAGGCCGGGGCCCGGCTGCTGCAGCTGCCTCGGGCCGGTGCCTGAGGCCCCGACTCCGGCAGCTCTGCCCTGGCCTCTGCGGCGCCACGGGCACAGAGGCCGGGCCGGCGCTCGCTCCCTGCTGCCCGCAGGGCGCTGCCGAGGGCTCTCCGCCCGCCGGGGCCGGGCCCGGGCGCTGAGGGAGCGGCGCCGCCATTGCTGCCGCCCTCAGGGGCTCTGAGGGGAGAGCGGCTCCCGCCTGTCATCCCTGCCCTCTGTCTGGGCAGTCCAGACTATCTCCCAGAGTTTTCTGGGGAGCCTGGCAGACTCTCCACAGCACTGACCCCATTCAGCAGCTCCCCCAGTGCTCTTCCCATGTCCTTCCCAACAACCTTCCCCAGGGTGAGCCCCTATTTCAAGCCGTGCCACAAATGTTCAGCCACAGCTACAGAAACTCAGGGCAGCTTCAGCATCTTCCTCCCTCAGGGCTGTGCCTCCCCAGCCAAAACACTCGCACCATCTCCACGAGAAGGAAGAAATTTATTGTTTCCATGTGACAGGTTTCCCTGGGAACCATGAAGACAGTTCTCTAGACAGTCTCTCTCATGATTTTGGTGAGTTTCTGGATCTTGGACCTTGTTGACATGTCCACGTACTTCTCCCCAATATTGACAATCATGCCACCAAGGATCGCTGGGTCAGTCTAAGGAAGGAACATTAAACAGAAAGTTGATTAGCAGTAGTTTGTTACCATAGGACACAAGTTTTACAGTAGTAAAGAAAGAAAGAAAGAAAGAAAAAAAGCTTTTCAAAAGAGCCTTTTTTGAGATGATTTTGCTGTCATTGCGTTCTAAAGTGAAGATTTTAGAAATTAAAACATCATAATGTCTATAAAAGCACAGAACTACGCAACAAAGCAACTGAATTCAACAAAATATTTTTGTTTTCATAAAAATCAGACACAGAAGCCTTTAGCATGAACTTAGTGACACTTATTTGCAAGTCAAGAATCCAGACCTTAGTCTCCAGTTTCAACACCTCTCCTTTGGCCAAGAACCCATTCAGAGCACTTTTCAGTTCAGTGAGGTTAGCCTCATCCAAGGGCTGAAAAAAAAGAACAGAAGAGCAGGAAAATGAAGGACTTAAAAATACTCAAATGATATAATGATAATAAATTATATAATAATAATATATACTCAAATGGTATAAATTATATAAATTTTCTTCTCAGGTCCCTTTGATGACACACTTCCACCAGGAATGCAGCATTGTGGAACAGGGATAACCCAAGGACAGCACAGGAACAACAACCACTTTGTGCCCTCCTGATTTCATGAAAGATTTTCCTGTTTGGAAAAAGAACAGGGCAGCTCTACGTGCAGACCAGCCTGACTTTTGTCAGCCCCTGGGCTCAACAGAGGAAGGAAAACCATGAGCTGTTTAGCTGTAATGAGATGAAGAGTGTTCATTGTGCACCAGGAACTGCTGGGTATCAGCCCTCTCTTTGCAGCAATTTGTTCAGCTTGGCAGAGGTGAGACATGTCCTCGCTGCTCTCACAGCAAGCACTTCAATCACAGAGAGCAGCCTTAACTGGCAGAGGTTTGTCTTTCCTCCCACTCCCTGTCTTTCCTCCCTGTGGAAACCCAGAGCACCAGGAATATTTCTGTGTCTGCTCTGGGGTGCCCTGACCCCCAGGGCAGCACTGACTCTGACCCTCATCCATGGAGAAAGTTTCCCAGACTTCAACATAGACTGGAATCCACAAAAGTGTGAAATAGATTTTTATAGAGAGCAGTGTTGGTGTATCACTGGGTGAGAAATTGAGGTTTTGGGGTTTTTAGTATGCTGTGGATGGAAGCAAGATGGAGGGCACAGGGTGTCATCCTGGGTTTGTTGTTCATGCTTCTTCCTCCTTCTCCATGGGTTTGGGTGGCATTTTGTAATTGGGCAGAAAAGTCCCCATTGCAGCTCTTTGGGATCAGTTATTGGGTAAAAGGGAAAATAATCCAGGTGTCAGTTCTTAATTGGATAGTTCAGTCTTAAAAGCCCTTGGAACAAGAGATTGTCGACCATTTTGTGCCTTCTAATGCAAAGCTGCAGAACTCACAATAGTGAGACTGTTTTACTGATATGAAATAATAAACACCTGAGTCTGAACATGAAACACTGTCTGGAGTACCTTCAATGCAGACCCAGAGAAACCGATGACTGGGACCCCCACACTGCCACTCCCTGGCCCTGCTCCCAGTCCCTGGCCCCGCTCCCACTCCCTGGCCTTGCTCCCAGTCCCTGCTGCCCCGCTCCCAGTCCCTGCTGCCCCGCTCCCAGCGCACCTGGGCCGTGGTGACCGTGCACACCACCTCCCCTCGGACGGCGCTCATGATCTTCCCGAAGGCAGAGACGATGCCCGGGGTGTAACGCAGGCGGCCGTTCTCAGCCAGCAGATCTGCAAAACATCCACACAACCGAGGGCTTCAAGCACTACCAGGGGCACATCCCAGCATCCATTCCAATGGATGGCACTGCTGGGATGTTCTCCTGAAGCCCAGAGGTCACTCACTCATCAGGTTGACGGTGATTGGGGACATCTTCTCTCTTGCCATGGCGTCGTTCACGGCTTTTTGTTTCACGGAGCTCTTGGTGTGAGGGTTCATCACCACACTGGACAGCTTGGGGTCCTTCAGGAGGCTCTGAGGGGATACACAAAGATGTGACAAATGCCAGGGGTTTTCCTGGTGTCACAAGGCCCACCTGGAGCAGCCAAGGCAGGCAACAGGGGCACTCCTGGAATGAGAACAAAGGGGCTCTGGAGCTGATTGGAAATGAAATGGCAGCTCCAGCTAGAGAATCAGGGAATGGTTTGGGTTGGAAGGGACCTTAAAGATTGGATGGACAGGGACACCTTTCACTACCCCGGACTGCTCCAAGCCCCATCCAACCTGTCCTTGGACACTTCCAGGGGTGGAGCAGCCACAGCTGCTCTGGGCACCTTGTCCCAGGGCCTACCCACCCTCCCAGGGAACAATTCCTTCCCAATATCCCATTTAAACACCAGGGCCACAAGCAGGCAGTGCAGGTGCCAGCAGGATGGGAGTCTCACAGGTCACAGGAGCTCAGCCCCCTCCCTACTGAGGAACAGCAAGGAACCCTCCCCACTTCCACCCCTGGGAGCCCTGGCTGGGAACACCTTACCCAAACCCGGGTCAGCTCCTTCTCCACCTGCTCCAGCTTCTTCTGCTTGCTGGCTGCCGAGTAGAGGGCGGTGGCATAGCGCCCCTCCAGCCCGTACACCTGGATGGGCGGCTGCGGGAGCACGGGCAGGCGCTGAGCGGGGAACCCGGGCAGAGACCCCCGCCCCTGGCCTTGGCCAGCCGGGAGCCTCCCCTGCACCCTCCCCTCACCGTGACCATCTCGGCCCTGCGCCTTGAGCCCCTCACGACCCACCTGGACACCCCCCTTGACCAGCCTGGGGATACCCTAGATCTCCTCATGACCTCCACCTCCTCACATCGACCAGCTTGGAGACCCCTTCCGGCCCCTTCAGGACACCCCTGCCCCCTCATCTTCACCAGCTTGGAGACCCCTCTGAGCCCCTTCAGAACACCCCTGCCCCTTCATCTTCACCAACTTGGAGACCCCTCCTGGCTCCTCCAGGACACTCCTGCCCCCTCATCTTCACCAACGTGGAGTCCTCCCCACCCTTTCCCTCTGACATCGCCCCTGCCCCCTCACCTTGACCAGCTTGGTCACCGGTCTCGCCGCCGTCGTACTCAGCTGCCGCACCTGGGGGGGAATAAGGGGGAGAATGGCGGGGTCGGCGCGGCCCTCGAGGATCGGGAGGGAGGGGAAGGTCCGAGACCCCGCGCAGGGCTGGAGGGCGGCAGACGCCGCTGCTCCCCCCCAGAGCCGCCCAGGCCCCGCCGCCCCCCAGTTTCACCTTCAAGACGAGCCCCGCTGCCGCCGCCATCTTTCCCGGCTGCCCCCAGGGTCACGGCGCACTGCGCAGGCGCGCCGGGGCCCCGCCCACCCAGCGCCGATAGGGCCGCTCCTGCCGCGGGGTACGCTGGGAGCTGTAGTTCCGCGGGGCGGCGCCTTCCGGCCGCGTGCCTCCTGCCGGGATATTGGGGAAGCGCAGCCCCCGCGCCGAGACGGGGTCCCTGTGGGGTCCCTGGGTCACCACTGTCCCTGTGCCACCACTGTCCTTGTGGGGCCCCTGTGCCACCACTGTCCCTGTGGGGTCCCTGCGGTGTCCCTGTGCCTCTGGTGTCCCTGTGGTGTCCTGTGCCACCGGTGTCCCTGTGGTGTCCCTGCAGTGTCCCTGTGGTGTTCCTCTGTCCCCAGTGTCCCTGTGGTGCCCTTGTGGTGTCTCTGTGCCACCACTGTCCCTCTGGTGTCCCTGTGCCACAAGTGTCCTTGTGGTGTCCCTGTGTACCCGGTGTCCCTGTGCCCACAGCATCCCTGTGCCCACAATGTCACTGTCATTGTCCCTGTGCCCATGGTGTCCCTTTGCCCCCACTGTCCTTGTGCCCTCAGTGTTACTGTCAGTGTCCCTATCCCCCTAGTGTTCCTGTCCCCATGGTGGCCCCGTGCCCTCAGTGTCCCTGAGCACTGGTGTCCTCCATGGACTTCTCCAGCACGGGTACTTCCCACAGGATCGGTTCTTCAGGATCAGCCTGCCCCAGGGTGGGTCCTTTATCCATGGGGTCATTCCTGCAGGACCTGCCCCAGTGTGGGTCCCTTTTATCCATGGGGTCATTCCTGCAGGACCTGCCCCAGTGTGGGTCCCTTTTCCCATGGGGTGAGTCCTGCAGGACCTGCCCCAGGGTGGGTCATTTATCCATGGGGTCATTCCTGCAGGACCTGCCCCAGGGTGGGTCCCTTTTCCCATGGGATCCCAAGCCCTCCCACCAAAGCTGCTCCAGGGGGGCTCCTCTCTCCACAGGGGCTCAGATCCCTGCCAGAGCTGCTCCAGGGTGGAATTCCCATGGGATCACACCTTTTGTGCATCCCCTGCTCTGGTGTGGGCTCCTCCAGGGGCTGCAGGTGGATCTCAGCTCCTCCATGGATCTCCAGGGGCTGCAGGTGGATCTCAGCTCCTCCATGGATCTCCAGGGGCTGCAGGTGGATCTCAGCTGCTCCATGGATCTCCAGGGGCTGCAGGTGGATCTCAGCTGCTCCATGGATCTCCAGGGGCTGCAGGTGGATCTCAGCTCCTCCATGGATCTCCAGGCAGCCCTGCCTCAGCCCCACCTGTCCCTCCATTCATGAGGAGCATCCCACGAGTTCTTCCAGACTCAGCACCAGCTCTGCTTCCCTCACAGACACCTCCAAAACCTGGGATTTATTTCCTCCCCATGGATGAACTCCATCCCAAGACCTCCCAATTCAAAGGATCTTCCAGGTGGGACAGGCAGCTCCGTCCCTCTCTCTGGTGACCTTGAGCAGCTCGCTCAGATCCCTGAATTATCTGGGATGGTTCCACTCATCCTATCCCTAATTCTTCCATCTTTTTTTTTATTTTTCCCCCGCAGAAAATGGATGGATGGATGGATGATGGATGGATGATGGATGGATGGATGATGGATGGATGATGGATGGATGATGGATGGATGGATGGATGGATGATGGATGGATGGATGGATGGATGGATGGACGGAAGATGGATGGATGGATGGATGGATGATGGATGGATGGATGGATGGATGGACGGATGATGGATGGATGGATGGATGATGGATGGATGGATGATGGATGGATGGATGGATGGATGGATGGATGATGGATGGATGGATGATGGATGGATGGATGGATGGATGGAGGGATGGATGGATGGATGGATGGATGGATGGATGGATGATGGATGGATGATGGATGGATGGATGGATGGATGATGGATGGATGGATGGATGGATGGATGGATGATGGATGGATGATGGATGGATGATGGATGGATGGATGGATGGATGGATGGAGGGATGGATGGATGATGGATGGAGGGATGGATGGATGGATGATGGATGGATGATGGAGGGATGGAGGGATGGATGGATGGATGGATGGATGATGGATGGATGGATGGATGATGGATGGATGGAGGGATGGATGATGGATGGATGGATGGATGATGGATGGATGGATGGATGATGGATGGATGGATGGATGGATGATGGATGGATGGAGGGATGGATGGACAGGGATGGATGATGGATGGATGGATGATGGATGGATGGATGGATGATGGATGGATGATGGATGGATGGAGGGATGGATGATGGATGGATGGATGGATGATGGATGGATGGATGGATGATGGATGGATGGATGGATGGATGGATGGATGGATGGATGGATGGATGGACGGATATATAAATGGATGTGTGGCTGGATGGCTGCAGGAACTCTGCAGGATCCCAGCACTAGGTGCCGCTCTCGCTGCGCGTCCCGAGCGCTGGGATCGTTCCAGGACAGTTCCACCGAGGCTCTTTAGAAAACGCGGCTCAGCGTCCCAGCGGGAACCAGGCAGTGGCTCCAACGCGAATTATTTTGGCTGTCAGGGTTTAATTCCCTCCTCTGTCCCTGGCTGCGTCCCGGGGTGACACTGCAAGGCACAAGGACAGGTTTGAGCCTGAGGCACAGCTGGAGCCAGGCTGGGAGAGCTGGGGGTGCTCACCTGGACAGGAGAAGCTCCAGGGAGAGCTCAGAGCCCCTGGCAGGGCCTGCAGGGGCTCCAGGAGAGCTGCAGAGGGACTGGGGACAAGGCCTGCAGGGACAGCACCCAGGGAATGGCTGCCAGTGCCAGAGGGTAGGGCTGGGTGGGATCTTGGCAATGAGGAATTGTTCCCTGGCAGGGTGGGCAGGGGCTGGCATGGAATTCCATCCCTGCATCCCTGGCAGTGCCCAAGGCCAGGCTGGACACTGGGGACAGTGGGAGGTGTCCCTGCCATGGCAGGGATGGCACTGGGTGGGATTTAGGGTCCCTCCCAACCCAAACCATTCTGTGATTCTATCACTGTGCTTTCAACAACTCGAAGAACTACACTACTGAGTCTAAAATACACTACTATGTCTAAAATATAGAAAAATACTTGCTTTTCTTTAATAATTTTATTTATTTTTTTATAGTATGCCTGCACTGAAGTTTTCAATTGCACTTATTTCAAGCATGGTTTCATATCCCAAATAATTTTATTGTTATTCTGGAACATTCTGTGATCTTGCAGCATTTTAATAGACAGAAAATCTGGTTTTTTGAGGCCAGGGAAGTCACTGAGTGCTGAGGGCACTTTACTGAGCTGGGGATTGGGTCAAAGCCTGATAATGCTTTCAAGAATTAAAATCAGAGCACCTTTCACAGGTTAATTTTGGACAAATAACATCCCCCAGATGATAAAAAGTTTGTACCTTGATGCCTTCCACTGGAAGGAAAATTTAAGCCCAGTTAAAACCTGTCCTTGTATTTGGACATCTGTCACAATAATGGACTCCTCCATTTTCATAGATGGGAGGGTTTAGGAGTTTTTCCTCCTGCAAAGCAATTAAATATTATATTCTAAATAAATATTGCCCCTTTGCCATTTGCCTGTGTCCCTGGTATCAGTCTGGTCACTTAATGAGCACTTGAACATCTTCAAGCTCAGGAGAAACACCTGGAAGAACCTTCCCTTGTGGGTCTGTCCCTTTAGTGCTTGTGGGGTTGTGACCTTGAAGTGCTCCTTTTAGTCATGTAGGGAATAGAAAAAAAACATCTTTTTTTGTCTCCTGCTGAGTCAGAGCACCACTGAAACCATGCAAAGTGTGTGTGTTATCTTCCTTTCACTGAGAACCCTCCAGAAGGAAGGGGACAGTTCTCAGGCCATGGTGGTGCTGGGGAGGAGCTTCCCTCAGGGCTCTGCTTCAGGAGGCATCCAAAAAACAGCAGCAAGGCTTGTCCAGCTCCACCACCAACTGATGGCACAGAGAGGTGGAAGGAGGAGGTTCTTAACAGCCCACCTGAGGTCCTCACAGTGCCACCAGACCTGCACCAGGCCTTTGGGAAGAAACCCAAAATCCCCTGTAATGATTGAGCTGCTGAGCCCAGGTTTGGAGCAGCGCTGGGAACGCCGAGTGCTTCCCTCCCTGCCTCACCTGAAACCTGAGCTCTGCTGGTCCCCACCTGTTATTCAGTAATTGCACCTGGGAGTCCCAGAGGAGCCAGGCTGGAGCTGGAAACCTCCTCCTCCTGACCTGGAGGAAAAAACCTTTGGTGTTTACCAGCAGTGGGGGAGTTTTCCTCTCCTGGTGCTCCAGTTCACCCCAGAGAACCTGGCCCCAAAAGGTCAGGACTGAACTCGCCCCCACCACAGCCATGGGCTCATTCCTGCAGCTGCAGGAGGGCTTGCAGGGCCTTTGTTGGGCTTTGTCCCTCTTTCCCAAGGGCTCCAGGGGCACAGCTGTGCTGGATCCAGCCCAGCTGGGTGTTTTCCACAGCTCTGCTCCACGAGCAGCTCCCCTTGGGCAGGTAAATCAAGAGCTCCCAGGGGATGGAGCCTGTGCCCACCCTCCAAAATCCCCTGCCCAGGCACAACCTGACTCATTTCCCCATTAAGAAAGAGTTTTTTTGCTCACTGGCAGGGACAGAAAACCTTTAAAATTTTTTTTTCCTCCCCTCCAAACCGGAAAGAATGATTAAAAATGCACAAAAATGGTCAGGGGAATTCCAATGGCAGGGCCAATGTCACTCAGGGTGGGTGAC
Source organism: Agelaius tricolor (assembly GCF_023055355.1). Taxonomy (NCBI): domain Eukaryota; kingdom Metazoa; phylum Chordata; class Aves; order Passeriformes; family Icteridae; genus Agelaius; species Agelaius tricolor. The sequence goes on along the minus strand of NW_027269267.1, from coordinate 1,462,873 downwards.
TGAACTCTCTGCCCTCAGCAGCACAACTCTCCTCTAAAAGCTGCAAAATCGAGCACCTCAAACCACATCTTCCTGCCCTCCCAGGGGGATGTCAGCTTAGTGTCTTTCAACAGGAAAAAGATTCATCATTATTATTTTGTTGTGCACGCGACGCTTCCGGGGGAGCTCGTGGTGGCTGCAGTTATTTTCCATGCAAACGTTGTAAGAGGGGGAGAAAGCCATAACCAGGTGCCTGTGGACTTTAAACACTAATCTAAATTCTTTTAAGATGCTGCAGGACACCTGAAAAAAAAAATAATTTAAGGGTGAGCTGGCTGAGGGAATAAACACTGACTGCAAATCTTTAACTAGGAAAGGTGATGTGGGTCCACCTGGATTTTCTTAGAGATGATTTGATTTGTTAATTTGTTTTATGAGGTTGGCCGTGAAATGTCAAAGGTAAAAAGAACTGTTTTGGGAAGCTCTGAGGATAACAGACACGGGGTAGGTGGTGCCAGGAGCTGAGTGTCACCATCTCCCACCCTGGCAGGGGAGCAGGCAGAACGTGGCCCTGAGGCTCAGGAGATTTGGGATCTATTTTCAGCTCTGCTTTGGACCTGCTGATTGGCTTCTAATTATTCCACACCTCAGTTCCCCCATCTGCAAAAAAAAAGCAAGATACCAGCATCCTTTATAAATAGCTCTCAATTCTGTTGATGAAACACAGTTTATTAATAGCAGTGGTACCTTCTCACACACGCTGCTGAGGGGAAAAAAAAAATCGTTGTAAATTCACAAATGTCACTCAAATGATGGAAATGTGCAAGTGGCTCTGGAGGAAATAAAGCAGAGGAGGAGCACCAGGCCTGGTTAGATATTAGGGCTCCAGTTTGTTCATTGCCACAAGAGGGAAGCCAACACTAATAAAATAACTTTATTTGTGCATTAACCGTGCTTATTGTGGAGGGGTTTACCCATGTCAAGGCTGTTGTTTGTCCTCTTTCCTCGTGGCAAACTTGCACTTGATCATATGTCAAAAGCCATAGAACATTATTCCACATTCCCTTTGGTCAATGTCCTGTGAAATGAATTTCATGGATTTGCCTGTTTGAATGGCAAAGCCATAAACCTGAAACAGAAAGTTGGGAACGAAACGGAGCCGGCTGCTCTTGGAGTGAATTTTTAAAAAGGCCTCGTACAAGTAAGGGGAAGTTTGGTGGATGTGGGACTTGAAAAAACAAAGGTGGTGTTTCCCCTTCTGTGGGTGAGCATGAGAAACTAAAGACTAATCACAGGCAGAGGTATTTTTAGGAGTTTTTACACCACAGCAGTGACAAATTAATTCAGGAGGTCTTCTGACTCTTGTTCACAACGTGTGTGAGCATCTTCTCTGTGGATTCATTACAGCAAAGCTGCTCTCACTGCCTGCTGAGACCACGGGATCTGCAGATTTGGGGGATTTCTGGGGCAGGGAGGAACCTGTGAGAGTCACCCTGGCTGGGGTCACACGTTGGTGGCATAACCCTGGTGGGTCAGGATTTGTTGTCACATCTCCACCTCGGGCTTTTGGGAAGGGCTGAAAGCAGGGCTTGGGCAAGGAGAGGTTTTTAAAACACTTCCTGTGGAACTGAACAAAAAACCATCTCCCAAATTCCTTTGGTGGATCTTTTCCTGGCTGTCCCCTGGATCTCTGTGAGATGGGAACATTTGAGAGTCTCTGCTCAGGTTTCTGTAGAGCTCTGGGACATTTTTGTCCCTCTCAGAGTGGTCAGGCCTTGGGCTGAGCTGCCCAGGGAGGTTTGGAGTCCCTGGAATTGTCCCAGAGCAGTCTGGATGTGGCCTTGGGGACAGGGATTGGGGTGATGCTGGTGGGGCTGGGGTGGCACTGGGTGATCCTGGAGGGTTTTCCCAGCCTTGATCCTGGGATTCTGAGAAGATCCAACCTTCAGGGCAGGTTGGATCAGTCACAGCTCTCTGATGCTCAGCCTGGAGCAAAGGAGGCTCAGGGGGGACCTCAGTGCTCTGCACAGCTCCTGACAGGAGGGGCAGGGAAAGGAGGAGAGGAAATGGCCTCAAATGGCACCAGGGCAGGCTCAGGTTGGAGATGGGGACAGAAAATTTCCCTGGCAGAGTGGTCAGGCCTTGGGCTGAGCTGCCCAGGGAGGTTTGGAGTCCCTGGAATTGTCCCAGAGCAGTCTGGATGTGGCCTTGGGGACAGGGATTGGGGTGATGCTGGTGGGGCTGGGGTGGCACTGGGTGATCCTGCAGGTCCCTTCCCACCCTGGTGATCCTGGGACTGCTGGCAGTGCTCAGAGATCATAATTCCTGGTGTTTGGAAGTCAGGATTTTTGAGGAATGGCAGAAAAGGGAAGCCCAAGCAGTGCAGAACATCACCTCGGGTGAGGTTTCCTGTGAGGACCCCGAGGATGTTCCCTGCAAGGGCAGAGAGGGAATCAGGGCAAGGTTGGGGAAGTCACAGACAGGGATTGCAGTCCCCAAAGGACATTTGCATAACAAGCTGCTTTGTTAATTCTTTTTTAATATCCTTTAGGAACATTTTGGATGTTTTGTTTCTCCTCCCCTTCACAGCAGGCAGAACTCAAACTGCTGCCCTAAAGATTCTGAATTGAGGAGGAATTCCTCCTCAGTTCCTCAGAGGAACTGTCAGGCTAAAAAAGGGAAACAGGCAGAAATATTCCCCATGCCCAGGTGGGCAGCTGCCCCCTCCCACACTGCTCAGGAATTCCCACCCTCCCATCCCTTCCCCTTCCCCTGGGATGCTGTTTCAGGCCCCAATCCCCTGGATGTGTTTAACTCTGAGGACGTGAGCAGTCACACTGGGCAGATTCACATGACTCCAGCCATGCCCTGGCATAGGGATCTCCTGAATGAAGGGCATGGCAGGAAATGGCCAGGTTAAAAATAATGCCTGGGTTTTGTCCCTGCTGCAATGCCTCTGACACCAGTGGAATTGTACAGGCCTGACCGGGCTCCAGCTCCCTCACCTGCCAGTTTCCATTGCTGTGTTTATGGAGGGATAAAAGCCAGGCCTGTGCCTGGCTGGGGGCAATTCAGGATCCTTTGTGTCCTTCAGGACAGGGCTGTGCCCCTGGAGCTCCAGCAGAGCTGTGTTCCCCCTGTCCCCATAGCCCAGGCAGTGCCACAGGGGTGGCTGGGGTGACAATCAGAGCAGGTCCTGCCACTGCCCTGTGGCCTTCTCATGGGACAGGAGCCCCTCTTGTCTTGCTTGGCCTCTTGGCTGCTCCTCTTGGTGTCCTGCACCGGTTTCAAACAGCTGGGAGGTGAACACTGAAATAAAAGTGTAATAAGGCACCAGGACATCTCTCCTCAGAACGTTTCTCCCTCTTTTCCGTGGCCAGGTGCCCACGTGGTGCTTTTTGGGAGCCCCCAGGCTGTGCCACAGTGACTCCAGCAAGGCCAAACTCACTCTCATTGCAGTCCCCCTGTTGTCCTGCCGATCCCAAAGCTGTGCCACACCCTCTCCCGGGAATCCCCAAACCTGGGCACTTTGGGGGGCAGAAAATCCCACCCCAAAGCAGAGCCCGGGCAAGCAGCCCCGTGCACCTCCTGAGGGATCTCTGACAGATCTATCTTTAGTGCCACAGTGAGTCACACCATTGTGATCTGACTTTAGCCTTTGTCGGAGCTATGAGCCAGGCCATGGGACCGGCTGCGGGCGAGAGCATTATGGGATGGAGCTGTAAAATTCCACTGCTGCCTCCTCTCCCAGCCAGCAGCGAGCGAGCGAGGAGCGGGGGGTGTGAGGCTGGCACAGCATCGCGGGGCATCCTCGGCACGGGGAGGCTGCCGGGCACAGCTGGGCACAGCTGGGCACAGCTGGGCACCCGGGGCCGGCCCGGGGTGCCCGCAGTGGCGGGGTGCTCGCCGCGGATGCTGCCGCGTTGCTAAGCGACAGCGACAGGCAGAGATGCTCCTGCATCCCGCACAGCCGCGGGGTAGCCGGGCTGGGCCGGGCCGTTCTGCTGGAAAAAAATTCATTTTCTGCTGGCCAGATGGGCGCAGGGGTGCTGCTGCCTCCTCCCCGGGTGGGATGGGAGTCACGGGATTGCCGGGATAGCGGCTCCTGCCGTGCCCCGGGGGCTGGGCAGCTCGGGGAAAATGGGAATAAACAACCGGGGGGTGGCGGGGATGTGACAGCCAGAATGGTCCCATTAGCACAGAGCCCCTGCCAATGGTTCTCTCGCGGATTCATGGGGTCACCGAGGGTGGCAAAGCCCTCCCAGACCACCGAGATCCCCCCTTTGTCACCGAGTGCCACCTCCAGCCTTCCTTGGGCACCTCCAGGGCTGGGGACTCCAAACCTCCCCCTGCCAATAAAATCCTCTGTGAGTCCCACGTGTTGGTGGGATGAACACAGACATTGACTGGACATTCTGGGACAGTTTTGAGGCCCTCAGCACCCCAGAACATTGGATGGTCCCACCACAAACCCGTGGGGAGTTTTTAGCCTGATGAGTGCGGTTTTGGCAGAGCCTCCCTGCCGAGCCCCCTCCTTGAAATGATTCCAGGACCAGCTGTTGCACACAGAAAGAGAAGCCCAATCCCATTGTGGAGGAAGATGAGGGGTTGTTCTAGAAGGCAAAGAGCAGCCAGCCTGGTCCCCAGGGCCACAGAGAAGGTGGCACCGCAGTGTCCTGGCCCAGGGCAGCAGAGGCCTCTGCACAGGCCAGGCTTTGAGCACAGCCCAAATGCCCAGGGCTGAAACGTTCATTTTTTGGGCAGATCGTGGCTGGCAGCAGGTGCTGAGAGGGGAGGGATGCAGAGGAGCTGATAAAAGGCAGCAGACAGCTCCTGGCACGTGAGCCTGGCTGGGTTTTTCCGCTGCGCGGGGCGGGAGCCGAGCAGGGAGGGAAGCAGGGCAGGAAAACCACGCTGGCAGCATCGCCAGGGGTCTGGGGACAGAGATCAGCAGCTGCCCTGCCCTTGGCTGGCACCTGAGGACACCCCAGCAGCTGCCAGAGCAGGGCCTTGCTTGGACACATTTTGGGGGAGCAGCAGTTTCGTGGTGGCTGAGCCCCTCCTGTCCCTGCACAGCCTCCTGCTCCGGGGGTGGAACCAGGTAAATCAGGCACAAATCTGAAATGATCTCCCAGTTCAGGCATGGGCTGGGATGAGATAGATCAGAGCAGGCTCTGGAGGAGCCGAGGCACTGCAGCTCGAGGCAGAAACGCTCTCGTGGCGCTCGGTGGCGTCGGGCCAGGAGCAGAACAAAGGCAGCCACAGAACTTCCATTTTTCACCAAATTGCAGCAGACTGAGGCAGATTTGGCACTCGAGGCTCCTCAGCCCCTCCCTTCAGGCTCCTCGGTTTTTGTTTGTACAGAAGGCAAATTTAATAATTTAATTGCAGGAGAAGATGCTCAGAATTTGCACTGAGTGTAGGAAACCCCCTGAGCACTTTGAAGGGAAAACCACTGCTACAGCCACACAAAATTCATCCTTCAGGGATGGCACCTTTTTTTTTTTTGTCAGGTGAGATAAAAAAGAATACAATCTGTCCTTTTATTTATTTTTTTTTAATTTACTTGGAATGGTTGCCCAGATGGATTTTCAGCAAGATATTTCCTCCACAAAACACTTCCACAAAAGCAGCCACAGTAGAACACAAGGGGTAGGAAAAAGGCGCAGAATTTCACCATAAGTTTGCAAATCTTCCTGTCACCTCGTGAAGAACAGAGCTGTGAGTGTGGGGAGGTCCTGGAGTTGGTTATCCAGGAAAATTTTGGACTCCCCATCCCTGGAAGTGTCCAAGACCAGGCTGGACAGGGCTTGGAGCAACCTGGGATTGTGGAAAGTGTCCCTGGCTGTGGCAGGGGCTGGAACTGGATGAGCTTTTAGGTCCCTCCTAACCCAAACCTTGTGTGATTCCATGGTTAATACAAAAGATGACTTATCCCAGCTCTTCCTGAGGGCTGAGAGTCACCACAAGGAAATTTAGAGGATAAATTGCTCCTTGCCCCCAAACGGTGCCAGATTAAGGGCACAGGAAGGAGAGCAGTGTTCAGCTGGGCAGAAGCAAAAACAGAAACAAGACAATCTCTAATGAGATTGGAAATGAAAAACAGCCTGGGGGTGTTTTCTCTGGGAGTTTCAGGGTAAATACCACTGGGTTTTGGGTATCATTAATATCTGATCATTGCAGCTCCTATTTAGCAGTGGCCCCACCCAGCCCTGTCTCTGTTTCACGGGCACGTCCCAGCAATTTGCCAGCTGCAGGTTGTGCTGAGGCTGGAAATAACTGTATCATCATTTCATTAGCACCTGGCTGGGGGAGAGGATCCATTAATGCAGCTCTGGAGGCACCTCCTGTGACAAATGAGGGAGGAGGCCCCACTCCAGCCTCTCCTGTAGCGAAAGGGAAGCTGCAATTATGTCTTGACATTTTTCTACTTCCTCAAACAGATCACCACAGCTTCTTCTACTTCTTCTTCTTCTTATTATTATTTTTCTTTTCCTTTTTCTTTTTTTTATTTTTTTTTTTAATTCTCTTCTCTTTCCTTGCAAGAAATAAGGTTTGATTGTTTGTTTTGTGCTACAAGAGATGGCACAGCCTCCTTTTTGCTCCAAGTGACTCGGGGTCAATGTAATCTGAAAAAACAACTCCAGCAGAACAAACTTGTCTCAGATGAATCCCCAGGGACTGAATCTGCTGCTGCTCTGCCTCAAAAGCCATTTCTATGTTGCATGTTTCCCTTTCCCTTGTGCCCATCCTGGTGGATAAGGGAGAAGTCAGCTCGTCCTTTAGCCCTGCATGTGGGGGGTGTTCCTGGATAAAGGAATTTCTGTGCTGGGAATAAAAGGAGTTGATCATCCAAAAAATCTTCTTGAACCTGTTTGGCCCATCAGGATCATCTCCTCAGCTTTCCTGCAACACTCAGGCCACTGATCCTCAAATCCAGGCCCAAATTCCTCTCCCCAGCCTCTGACAAGTGTTAAAAGGTGCTTTTTGGGTTAATTTGCTTTTTATGTCCATTTCAAATCTGGCCCTTGGATTTTGCCTTTGGGTTTGCTGGTGAGGGGTAGCCAGGTTTGCTTACAAAGACATCTACAAAGATTTATTTTAAATATTGCCAGAAGCAGGATCACATTTATAACTTTTATTAATATATTTATTTGATAGATTTAGAATTACTGGATACATTTGGGATCACAGAATGGTTTGGGTTAAAGACCCTCTGATTCCAACAACCCCTGTCAAGAGCAGGGATGGCATTCACAGATCAGCTTGCTCAGGGCCCCATTTACTGTTATTTATGTTTACTTTGAATTCCACTGAAACATTTATTTATGCCTATGTTTCAAATTGCAGTGAATTGAAAAATGAACCAAAAAAAGGAGTTCATTTTTGTGATCTTTTAATCTTTGTTTGTTTGAAGAAACATTCCCCCTAAGCAGAGAAGAAAAAGAAATCAGGATTTTAATTTTTTTTTGGTAGATGTAGACATTTCAAGATGTTTTTCCCTTTTTTTATTTTTTACAATGAAGGGAAAATGAAAACAAAAATAGTATAACTCCTTCCTTTGTCCAGTCATTTTTAACAGCAGAGCCCTAAAATCTGGTTTGGAAGAGGGAAGATGCGTTACAGAAATATCTCAGCAGGGATTTTTTGCCCTGCTCCTGGCCCAGTGACAGTAACACCCTCCTGAATGTTTTTCCAGCCCAGGGAAAGCTGCTGATGGCTGCTTCAGAGGCCAATCTTTGTTTGTCCCTTGCAGTCGTGTCAGAACCACCTGACAGCACCAAACCGCGAGTGAAGAATGCACCCCAAAATTCAGGGATGGGGGAAAATCCAGGGGAATGTCCCTGCCTGAGGCTTGAGCTGCCACAGGAGCTCCTGGCTGGGCATGGATCTGTGGGGATAACAGGAGCCAGCCCTGGATGCTCCCCTTGTTGTGTAGCTGTGCTCCAGGGACTCCTGCAGCCCTGAAACTGCCCTGCAGCCCAGGCTGTTCCCTCTCTTCTGGCCTGGGGAAAAGGCAGAGCTTGACCCTGAGCTGCTGGGGCTGAGGTGGCCCCAAAGATCACAGGGGATTCTGATCTGTCACAGCTCTGGAGCTGGAGAAGGGCTTGAGGAATTAATTCGTGGCTTAATTCACACAGGAGGTGTTGTCTTGCAGCTCTGGTCCCTGTGTTGGTGTGTGGAGGACAGAAGGACAGACAAGAGGACAGAATTCCCAGCTCCTTGCCCAGGCTCCTGTCACATGAACAAACTGAAATTTGTTCTGGCTCCTTGTCACAGACTCCCCTGGATGAGCTTTGGGCTCCTGCTCACTCCTTGACAGGTCACTAAAATTCCTGTGAGGTCCTGCCTTGAGTCTGGAGGGATCCCCTGCACCTCCCTGGCACAGAATCCCCAAATCCCTGGGGCTGGCCCAGCCCTGCCAGCCCATGCAGTGCCAGCTGTGCCCCATGGGCACCTTGTCCCCAGCCCAGAGCACTCAGTGCCACCTGCAGGGGACACCTGCAAACCCCCAAAGCTCCCTGGGCACCTCTTTCCAAGGCCTGGGCACCTTTTCCATGGGGAAATTCCTGCTGAGCTCCTTCCTCCCAGCTGCTTTCATCTCCTCCCACAGCTTCTGTTTGTATTTGCTGAACCTTTTCAGAGGACTCTCATTTGGTTTCTCTTTAAAACATCTTTCAAACCGCTGCAATGGTATGAAAACCAACAAAAAAATATTAAATAATTAATATTTATGAGTTGCATCTTTTAATTCACTGAGCAGCTCTGAGGAGCAAGTCACAGGAAACGGGGTTGGGAAAATCGATTTGCTCATCAGTGCTGAGCTGCTTCTCCACGGGACATTGTCAAATGCTTTTTCCAGCTCATGTTGGACTGGCCAGATGAAACATTCCCATGTGGGTTCCCATCTGGGGGGAGTGGGTATTGCAGGAAATGCTGAGAATCCCCCCCTCACTGAGCTCTGCTGCCTCGGGGGAAGGTGCCAGCAAAGGAAAACCAACCCAGAGCACAAAAAATCCCTGCCCAGAGGTTTGGAATAGCAGCTGATGGCAAGGAGAGGGACAGAGACACCATTTGTGGGTGACATTTTTCCAGTCTTTAAATTTAAACAGGGTTAATTTAGAAAGTTCTAGAATGGCCATATCTGTTTCCAGGGAAAGAAAAAAAAATAAAGAAAAAAAAGCCTGGATTTCTCAATCAGCTCAAATGTCCCTGGCCATATGTATTGGCATTGGGACTCCTCTTTCCACACAAAACTAACCCCAGGATTAGGAACACCAGTAATTATTTGCTCAAAGTGAAGTCTAGAAATAAACCTCATCAGGATCCAAATCTTGTTAAATATTTTGTGGTGCTGCTGGACAGAAGGAAGGCATTTCAGATTTGTAGTTATAATTAACTATCAGGAGGGAGAAAATGCTCCCAAAGTTTCCTTCTCTTTTTCTCTCATTTTTCAGAGACTTTTATGTGGGCAAATTCTACAGCTGGAGAATTGGAGAAAATATTGGAAGAGGGATGGGAGTTAAGAAATGGAATTGTTCAAGTGCTAATGAGATGTAAATTGATGTATAGGAAAACAGGAAACACTGGCTGCCAGCATATGGCAAAACAAGGAAATCCAGGTTGGACTTTTTGAGATTTAAACAGGATTTTAAGAGAATCTCTTTATTTGCAACAGAATTAGACGAGTTCAAATGTGGCCCAGAAGTTGTTTAATGAAAGTGGGGATGGGATCACCACAGCAGGATCCACAGGAAGTTTTCCAGGGCTACAAAGGGGAAAAGAGAGGTTGGAGAGAGCCAAGGTGGCAGAGTCTGCAGTGCCTGCTTGTAGGATTTGGATTTTGGCAGAATGTTGCATTGTTTGATGGGGTTTTTCTGTTGATTGTGAAGAGGGCTACATCCACATCTATATCTGTATCTATTTATTCCATATCATCTATAACCTCTATGTCTATGCCTGCCTATATATCAGTATCTATATATCTATATAGCTATGTATCTCTGTATCTCTATATCTACATTATTTCTATCTTCTACCTCTATCATCTATATATCTCTATGTCTATGTCTATATCTATATATCAACATCTATATACCTGTATATAGCTATAATCTATATACCTCTATATATCCATATTTATATCTATATTCTATATCCATATTTGTATTGGATATACAATATCCAATACAGATATGGATATAAAATATAGATATAAATATGGATATATAGAGATATTTATATCTGTCTCTCTATCTATAACTATATATCTATATTTAAATCCATATCTATATTGATATACCTGTATCTATATCTCTTTATCTCTATCTCTAGATCTATCTATATACCTATATTTATATATCTATATATCTACATATCCCTATCTCTATATCATCTGTATAGCTCTATGTCTATGTCTACATGTACATATCAATATCTATAACTATATATCTATATCTAAATCCATTTCTATATTGATATACCTGTATCTATATATCTACATATCTACATATCTACATATATCTATATCTATATCATCTATATATATATCTATGCCTATGTCTAGATCTATATATCAATGTCTTTATATCTATATCTAAATCCATGTCTATATTGATATATCTGTGTACATATATATCTTTATACCTCAATATCTCTATCTATATATCTGTATATCTTTATATCTATATATGTATATATCCATTTAGCTATATATCTACATATCTACATATATCTATCTATATTGATCTATATTGATCTATATCTATATCTATATCTATATCTATATCTATATATATCTATATCTTTATATCTATATCTAAATCCATATCTATATTGATATATCTGCATCTATATCTCTTTATACCTTATATCTCTATCTTTATACCTCTATATCTCTATCTTTATATCTATATATGTATATATCCATTTAGCTATATATCTACATATCTACATATATCTATCTATATCTATCTATATTGATCTATATTGATCTATATTGATCTATATTGATCTATATCTATATCTATATCTATATCTTTATATCTAAGTCCATATCTATATTGATATATCTGCATCTATATCTCTTTATACCTCTATATCTCTATCTTTATATCTATATATGTATATATCCATTTAGCTATATATCTACATATCTACATATATCTATCTATATCTATCTATATCGATCTATATCTCTATCTTTGTCTATATCTATATCTATATCTATATCTATATCTATATCTATATCTATATCTATATCTATATCTATATCTATATCTCTATATCTGTATCTAAATCCATATCTATATTGATATATCTGCATCTATAGTCTTTATACCTCTATATCTCTATCTTTATATCTATATATCTATATCTATATCTAGATATCAATATCTATATATCTATATCTAAATCCATACCTATATTGATATATCTGTCTCTATATCTCTTTATACCTCTATATTTCTATGTCTATATCTATATATCTACATATCTATATATCTATATCTATACCTAATCTATCTCTATCTCTATCTCTATCTCTATCTCTATCTCTATCTCTATCATCCATATATCTCTATATCCATATATCCATATATCTATATATCTACATCTCTCCATCTCTGTATATCTCTATCAATATCCCAGTATCTCTATCCATACAATCTCCCCATCCCTCTCCCCAGCAGCAGCAGGCCCTGTGCAGGGAATGCTTTCCAAGCTGTGCCTTTCCCCCTTCTCCAGGTGCTCCCTGATCCCTGTGCACCCCCTGTGTGTGGAGAGACCTTTGGAGTTTCAGAAGGGATGAGCCCCTTTGGGTCACACAGAAACCAGCCCTGCGATTTCAGCCTTTACTCATGACACCCCTGCTTCCCACCTTCTGTCACCTGCCTTTCCCAAATGCCACGAGGAGCAGGGTGAGCCCCTCCAGCTCCTCCTGCCAGGCCAGGAAATCACAGCTGACTCAAATCTCTCTGTCCTTGTCCCCCCTGAGAGCAGCTCTGACAATTGTTTAAATTATTCTTCTGCTTGTTACTTGCCCCAGGCAGTTCTGACATCAAGGCTCTCTTGTGCAGCTTTCCAACACTTCTTGGAGGAAGAGGTTGGAGAACCTGCTGGAATTAACCCAGAGGAGCTCTGGAGCCAGGCTGGGAGAGCTGGCAGTGTTCAACCTGCAGAGAAAAAGCTCCAGGGAGAGCTCAGAAGGGCCTGCAGGGGCTCCAGGAGAGCTGCAGAGGGACTGGGGACAAGGCCTGCAGGGACAGCACCCAGGGAATGGCTGCCAGTGCCAGAGGGCAGGGCTGGGTGGGATCTTGGCAATGAGGAATTGTTCCCTGGCAGGGTGGGCAGGCCCTGGCACAGGGTGCCCAGAGCAGCTGGGGCTGCCCCTGCATCCCTGGAAGAAAATATGAAAGTGCTCATTTCTACAGCTCAGCTACAGAAGTGAAAGAGGAAACAATTGGTTGGTTTGATTTGAATTTCTCTTCTGTTATTCCTTCTGGCTGTTCCAGAACTTTCCTCTGCCCTCACTGGGAGCAGAAAGAGGCCCCTTTCCCCCTCTGCTTTTTTGTTATCATTTTGTCACCTCACCAGTGCGTCCATCAGTTTGTTGGTGATTTTACAGCACAGCTCCAGAGCTGTTTTCTGGAAATGAGTAAAACAAACATCAGGAAGAAAGTTGACACAACATATTTTGGTTGGGTTTTTTTTTTATTATTTCTTTCTTTTAATCACAAAATCTTGCTGGGCATTGATCAATGGTTTTTTTTTTTTAAACAAGAATTGCTCCAGATTAAACAAGAAAAGAGACCAAACCACCCAGGGTTTGCTTGTTTTGGACACTGTTGTTGCAGAGGTGTAGCTGCTGAGCATTGTGCCACTTTGATCAGCTGCACAGAGAAAACACACAGCAAGTTCACAATTTATTCTGCCAGCTGCCCAGGCAATTATTTGAAGCTCCTTAGTTCACCTGACCTTTAAAACTTCTTTTAACACACAATCACATCTGATCAAGTGGAGTGTTAAGGTCAGTTCTTACTCTCAGAGCAGAGCAGAGCAGAGCCAGCCTGTTGTGCAAGCAGAGCTGGACATTTAAAGGATATCATTGTTCTGTGATTGCAAGAGAAGATGACTTCAAAAATCCAAGACTAAAGGTGATGTGGAATTAAATTGTGGTTGAGAGCCAAACAAACTGAGCCAAAACAGGGCCAAAGATAAAAGTGCTGCCATTTGGCCAGGCCATGGCCACTTCAGCTCAGCTCTGGCTGCTCTGTGCTCGGGCCCTGAGGAAATGAAACCTGTAAAAAACACGTGCAGAACCTGCTGGAATGTTCCATGACCCCAGACTGGAACACTCCAGCCCCATGGAGCACCTGAAGCGCTTTTCACACACAACTGAGGTCAGGCCTAATGGCCAGGGGGGAAATGCTCCCCTGTTCCAGCCCTGCTTCCCTCTCAGATTAAACTCCCACTGACTTCACTGGCAGCTTTTCATGGAATAACAATTGGATAAACCCCAAGGTCTGACTCAGACAATGGCCCCAGTGGCTCCTGAGGCTGTTCAGGAAAAAAAAGCCTCTTTGGGGTGATGTTGTCTTTGAGGACAAAGACTTTGTCCTTTGGCAGCTGCTGCTGTGAGAAGGTTCCAGTCCTGTCCATGCTGGTATTCCAGCTCAGGACCTTGGGATGTTCTTCCTTTGGAGATGTGGGAGCTCAAGGTGTGGCAGAGGGACAAGGAAGTGCCTTGGTCTTGGTTTTCCATGGCCCAGTGACAGCAGAGATGTTGGTTTTGACCAGAAGGGAAGCCAAAAATCTGCTGGCTGCAAGGTCTGGGGGTGGATTCCAAAGGCTGGACCAATCTTAAATCTCACCAATCCCCCTTATTCAATTCACCGAGGAGAGAACAACCTGCAGGGAGTAAACAGGGAGTAAACAGGGAGTAAAACATCCTCCATTTGTTTCAACTCCTTGTGCCATGAGACAAATGACACCTGGGATTGAATCTCCTGAGGGATGAGAACTGGACCTGCCCCATCCCATCCTATCCCATCCCATGCCCTGGGCTGAACCCCAGCAGGGATCAAGAGAGGGATTGGGATTGGGATTGGGATTGGGATTGGGATTGGGATTGGGATTGTGCCCCTGTGCCCCTGTCTCAGGTGATTCCCCACCTGCAGAGCTGCCCCAGGCCTGGGCCCAGCGCAGGGAGGAGCTGGAGCTGCTGCAGAGAGCCCAGAGGAGGCTCCAGGATGGGCAGAGGGATGGAGCAGCTCTGCTGGGAGGAAAGGCTGGCACAGCTGGGATTGTTCACCTGCACAGGAGAAGCTTTGGGCTGAGCTCAGGGTGGCCTTGCAGGGCCTGCAGGAGCCCTAGGAAAGCTGGAGAGAGACAATTTCCAGGGGATGCAGGGACAGCACCCAGGGAATGGCTGCCAGTGCCAGAGGGCAGGGCTGGGTGGGATCTTGGCAATGAGGAATTGTTCCCTGGCAGGGTGGGCAGGGCTGGCATGGAATTCCATCCCTGGCAGTGCCCAAGGCCAGGCTGGACACTGGGGACAGTGGGAGGTGTCCCTGCCATGGCAGGGGTGGCACTGGGTGGGCTCTGGGGTCCCTCCCAACCCAAACCCTGCTGGGATTCCATGACCATCAGCCCCAAGGGCAGGCAGGCAGAATTCAGGAATGGCTCAAAGGTGGTGGAAAGGATGGAAATGTGTCCTTGGGGAAGGGCTGGGAGAGCTGGGACTGGGGGAAGGCTCCAGGATCCCATCCATGCCCATGGACACTGCAGGGAGGGGCAAAGGGACAAAAACTGCCCTGGAATTCCCAAGGAATTGTATTTGCTTCCACATGAAACCCAGGGTAATTGATCCCCTTTAATGATGTTCCAAGGAATCCTGGCATGGGGTGAAACACTTCCCTGATCTAGGAGTGGGAGAAAAAGGAAAGAGGCAGGACCAGGCTGTGCACAGTGCCAGAGCTGGGGCACAAAGGGGAGCAGAGGAGGCTCCCTGGAGCATCTGGGAATGCTTTTCCCTGTGGTGGAAAGCCCAGGTTGCCCAGAGGAGCTGTTGGGAGCTTTCCATCCCTGGAGATCCCCAAAACCCAGCTGGACACAATCCTGGGCAAACAGGGGGCCTGGGCCAGGTGCTGGTGCCACCTCAGCCCCTCTGAGCCTGGGACAAACGGCCAGGATTGATTTCCCAGCCCCTGCCTTGCAATAAATGTCCCAGCCCTTGCCAGCCAACAGAGAGTTCCAGAGCCACCCAGCAGTGCCTGAAAACAAGCTGCAATCTCCCAAATTGCCCCAGATAAGAGGCAGGGTTATCTCACAGGTATCAGCACTACCTCACGTGCAGGTACAACGGAACGGGAGCGAATCTATTTCTCCTCCAAAGCAGGAAGGATTACTCAATGAATTAATCTGCAGTGAGTCACAGGGTAAATTTAAGTAGTTGCTCACTGTTTTGTGTCATAAAAGTGGCAAGAAGAGATTTATGGATAACTGAAGATCTGCTGTTTGATAGCAGGGAACAATGGAGCCCTGCCAGGTGCCACCGTTTGTGTCCCCTGGCAAGGAGAGCCCTGGCCAAGGTGTGGCAGTGCCAGGGGACACAAAGGGCTGGAAAAGCTGAGGGTGGGAATGCCCCTGTCCCACTGTGACAGCCCTGAGGGTGCTCAGCCTGGAGCAAAGGAGACTCAGGGCTGCCCTCCTCACTCTGCACAGCTCCTGAAAGGGGCCTGTGCTCAGCTGGCCCTGGGCTCTTTCTCCAGCAGCACTGACACAACCAGAGCACACAGCCTCGAGCTGCACCAAGGGAAATCCAGGCTGGAGAGCAGGGAAAAGGTTTTTCCAGCAAGGGTGAGAAAGTTCTGGAATGGCTGCCCAGGGAGGTGGTGGAGTCCCCATGCCTGGGTGTGTTTAACAAAGCCTGGATGTGGCACTGGGTGCCAGGGTTCAGTTGAGGGGTTGGGGCTGGGCTGGACTCGATGGCCTTGAAGGTCTCTCCCAACCTGGTCACTCTGGGAATTCTGAGAGTTCTGTGTGAACCAGAGGTGACAGCAATCCCAGCTGGTCCCTGAGGTGCTGCTCTGGTGCCATCACAGCCAGAATCCTCTGCCCTTCCCAGCTCTCTGCATCCTCTGATTTCAGCTGCAGGGGACAGCAGGAAAGGGTTTTCAAAGATATGAAATTCCTACCAGGGTCATGAAAATTAGAAACTGGACAGGAGAAGCTTTGGGCTGAGCTCAGGGTGGCCTTGCAGGGCCTGCAGGAGCCCCAGGAAAGCTGGAGAGAGACAATTTCCAGGGCATGCAGGGACAGCACCCAGGGAATGGCTGCCAGTGCCAGAGGGCAGGGCTGGATGGGATCTTGGCAATGAGGAATTGTTCCCTGGCAGGGTGGGCAGGGGCTGGGATGGAATTCCATCCCTGGATCCCTGGCAGTGCCCAAGGCCAGGCTGGACACTGGGGACAGTGGGAGGTGTCCCTGCCATGGCAGGGGTGGCACTGGGTGGGCTTTGGGGTCCCTCCCAACCCAAACCCTGCTGGGATTCCATGACCATCAGCCCCAAGGGCAGGCAGGCAGAATTCAGGGATCTGGTTGTATGATAATGAGCATTTTAAGGCTGATCAACCCCAAGTAGCTCTGGATGAGCTGCATTCCAGGCTGCTTCTTGCTTGACAGGGATCTTAGTGCTGGGAATTGGTTTGGATAGAGGATAAAGGGCAAAAAATGGCAGAACCATTGAATGATTGAATGATGGAATGGTTTGGGTTGGGGGAGACCCTAAAGTCCATCCCATTCCACCCCCTGCCATGGCAGGGACACCTTCCACTGTCCCAGGCTGCTCCATCCTGGCCCTGAGCCCTTCCACAAAACCTGGCTGTGCTCACACCACAGCTGCACAATGACCTGTGGAGTTTCCCCCTGGGATGTTTTCCTTCTCCAAAGTCAATTTTTCTAAACCAGGGATTTACTTCAGGGCTTCAAGGAGCTGAACTTAAGGTCATTCCCTGAATCTGTGCTCAGCCTTTGCTGATATTCACAGGAGAATGGTAGAGGGAACAACAAAACAAAAATCTGGAGCCTTTTGAGAAGTGCTCCTATTTTTCCTCACAAACCTGAGCGCTCCCAAGATCCCAAATCCTGCTTCTGACCTCACTGGCGCCATCATTTTTTTTCCTCTAGGGAATGTTTCCCTCCCAGGCTGGGTGTTGGGGCTTGATGGACACGCTGCCTCATCCGTTGTGGCAGAGCCAGCATCTTCTCCCAGAAACATTCCCCACATCCAGCGTGGCCAGCAGAGCCGAGCTGCGTCAGGGAGGTGACGCAGGGAGAGACGCGCGCAGCCCCCCTGGCTAAGGATGCCTCAATCCCAGCTCCCAAACGCACAGCGACGCGCCCAGGACGCATTTGGAGGTCTATTATCTAAGCCTGCCATGAATAAAGATTTGTTTTTCCCTTCTTGAGCACCGTCCTTCCCATTGGAGGGCAGAGCTTTGGGGCAGTGGAAAATTTTTTCGGCGGCGCAGTGGAAATTTTCTTCCTCTTTTTCTTAGGCTGCTTCAAACAAATCTGCACTTTGGTCTTTCCACACAGATTACTTCAGTTGTTGCCCTCAGGAAGCTTCTTTAAGCAGAAACTTATGTTGTGCTCATGGTTTTTGCAAATTCCAAGGACTTCTGCTGGTTTCCAGCAGGTCAAGGGAGATGATTCCACCCCGGTGCCCCCTCAGGTGATTTCCCACCTGCAGAGCTGCCCCAGGCCTGGGCCCAGCCCAGGGAGGAGCTGGAGCTGCTGCAGAGAGCCCAGAGGAGGCTCCAGGATGGGCAGAGGGATGGAGCAGCTCTGCTGGGAGGAAAGGCTGGCACAGCTGGGATTGTTCACCTGCACAGGAGAAGCTTTGGGCTGAGCTCAGGGTGGCCTTGCAGGGCCTGCAGGAGCCCCAGGAAAGCTGGAGAGAGACAATTTCCAGGGGATGCAGGGACAGCACCCAGGGAATGGCTTCAGACTGAACATTTTCCAGGTTTAGATCAGACATTAGGAACAATTTCCTCCCTGTGAGGATGGGGAGACCCTGGGATGGAATTCCCAGAGCAGCTGGGGCTGCCCCTGGATCCCTGGCAGTGCCCAAGGCCAGGTTGGACCCTGGGGCTGGAGCAGCCTGGGACAGTGGGAGGTGTCCCTGCCATGGCAGGGGTGGACTGAGATGATCTTTAATGTCCCTTCCATCCCCAACCACTCTGGGATTCCATGATCCCCCACCAAAATGAGGGAAGGAGGGAATGGCTTTGTTGCTGTGCCTTTCCCAGAGAACACCCGGTGTTGCTGGTCCCAGTCTCTGGAACTCCCTCACTTTGATTTGCAGGAGTGATAATTTGTGGTGCTTGAAGTTAAGTGCAGAACACCATAGAAAGCAGCTGGAGATGGAGGATTTTGGGTGCTTCATCCAGGACTGAGGATCAAAATTCCCAAGGGAGAGGCTGGGGCAGAGAGAGGAGCCTGGGGAGAGGTTTTGGTGCTGTCCCATGTGCCCAGCAAGGGGAGGATTCGTGGCTCTCACTGAGGACGAGCTGGCAGTGCCAGTTAATTCCTAACAGGAATGAATGAGGGGCTGAAAAAGCAACAAACACAAACGTAAAGAAAGCAATATGAAAGAAATGAAATGTTCCACTTTGTGACTCCCCAAGAGAACCTGGGGGAACTGCAGAAAAGCAGGATTGAAAGGGAAAGGGAGTTTGTAGCAGAGTAAGTACAAATTAACATTAAACTGCTGTGAAATTCCCAAGGAATTATATTTTGCATCCACATGAAAACCAGGGTAATTCATCACCTTTAATGATGTTACAAGGAATCCTGGCATGGCTTGAAATACTTCCCTGCTCTAAGAGTGGGAGAAAAATGTTTACCATGAGCACTAAATATGGACATTCATCATTATGTCTAATGCCAGGGCAAAACCACTTCCATGCTGTGAATGTTCAGCCCAGTATTGTAATATTTAGAGTGAATAGACTGACTGAGACAAGTCTAAAATTCCTAAGGAGCTCATGCAACTGAAGGCAGAGAAAACCTCAGACCTCCTCAAATGTTTGGGCAGTGGCTGCTGCTGCTGCTCAGTTTTTGTGAGGAGGAAAATGCTTGGAGGAGCAAGAAATGGAACATGAGGTGAGCTGAGAGTGATTCCACAAAATCTTTTGGGGCTGAGACAAGGAATGGCAATCCCAGAGTCACATTTGCTGTGTCTGGGAAGGACAGCACAGCCTCTGGGTCAATGGGTGCAATTTTCCCAGCTGGGAGAGAGCTCAGAGCCCTTCCAGGGACTGAAGAGGCTCCAGGAGAGCTGCAGAGGGACTGGGGACAAGGATGGAGGGACAGCACCCAGGGAATGGCTGCCAGTGCCAGAGGGCAGGGCTGGGTGGGACACTGGGAATCAGGAATTGTTCCCTGGCAGGGTGGGCAGGGCTGGCATGGAATTCCACCCCTGGATCCCTGGCAGTGCCCAAGGCCAGGCTGGACACTGGGGACAGTGGGAGGTGTCCCTGCCATGGCAGGATGAGCTTCAAGCTCCCTGCCAAGGCAGGAATTCCCTGATTCTGAGCTCCCTGAGTGCCTCTGTCCCTGTGATCCCCCCGTCCCTGAGCTCAGCTCCCCCAGGGGTGTTGGAGAGGCTCCTCTCCTGCTGGGGTGGTTTTTCTGTTGAGGGGAAATTGCCCTGCCAGGCACATGCCCAGATCTGCCTGTTTACATTTTGAAGATTCTGGGGCTGTGTCCAAAGTCTACTGAAATCATTGGGAGCCTTCCTGTTTGTTCCAATGAACTCAGATCGAGCTGAGCATCAACAAAAATCGAGATTTACCCAGGCCCTTCCTCCTCCTCCTCCTCCTCCTTCCCTTCCCTGGCTTCTCCTCTCCCTCCTCCTCCTCCTCCTCCTCTCCCTGTGACACCATCACCACATAAACCCTGCAAGGCTTAACCAAGATTTGGGATATCAGTGACATTTAAAGCCTCCAGGAATCAGGAGCTGCATTACAACAAGGAGCCTCTCCTAATCCCAGGCTCTGTAATCCCCCTGATTATCCAGGTAATGAGAGGCTGGAGCCAAAATCATCTCAGCCTGCTCAGGGTGTTAATTCATGGACTAGAAAATTAATGATCCCTTTATATCTGCACGTTTACCTGGCTGGAATATCTCAGGGGCTGGAATATTGGGTGTTCTTCACTGGATTTCTTTTATCAGCCTTATTTTTTTTTAATTTTTTTTTTTATTTTAAAGGTAAAAGTGGTGAATTTTTGCAGCATAATTGGCTGAAGTAAAAATTACCAGGCAAATAAATAGAAGTAGGAAAAGGGCAGGGAGGTGAAGCTGCATTTCAACTTTTTTTAATGTTTCAGGTTCCAGGCTCTGGGTTTAACCCAGGCTGTAGAATCATGGAATGATTTTGGTCAGAAAGGACTTTAAAGATCATGGGCAGGGGCACCTTCCACCATCCCAGGCTGCTCCAACCTGGCCTTGGAAACCTCCAGGGATCCAGAGGCAGCCACAGCTTCTCTGGGAAATGTGGAAGTGATTTAGGAACCATGGAGAGGCTGTGGAGAAGGGGACCAGTGAGGCTGGCAGTGCTTCTCTTGCCTCAGCCTGTGGATTTCTCCCCTTTCTTAGCCCTGGGGATCCTTTGGAGCTCCCACGTGTGCTGTTTGTCCTGGCTGGTGATGTCTGGGGATGTTTTATGTGCTGGAACAGGAGTTCTGTCTGCCCCAAGAGGGGCAGAGCAGCAGAAGTGGCCCTGGCAGGGGCTGTAAGACACAACCATGGCTTGGGGCCACCTTTGTCCCTGCCCTGGTGTCCCCTCTGCTGTGCCCAGGAGTGCAGGAGCTCAGGGATTTGGGATGGGAGCTGTGAGTGGCCAGGAATCCCTGGAGACATGGGGACATTGGGGCAGTGATGGTTCTGGTCAGAGCTGGGTGGGTTTGATCCAGTCCTGGCTCTGGTCAGAGCTGGGTGGGTTTGATCCAATCCTGGTTCTGGTCAGAGCTGGGTGGGTTTAACCAAACCGTGGTTCTGGTCAGAGCTGTCTGGGTTTGATCCAGTCCTGGTTCTGGTCAGAGCTGGGTGGGTTTGATCCAATCCTGGCTCTGGTCAGAGCTGGGTGGGTTTAATCCAGTCCTGGTTCTGGTCAGAGCTGGGTGGGTTTGATCAAACCCTGGTTCTGGTCAGAGCTGGGTGGGTTTGATCCAATCCTGGTTCTGCTCAGAGCTGGGTGGGTTTGATCCAATCCTGGTTCTGGTCAGAGCTGGGTGGGTTTGATCCAATCCTGGCTCTGGTCAGAGCTGGGTGGGTTTAATCCAGTCCTGGTTCTGGTCAGAGCTGGGTGGGTTTAATCCAGTCCTGGTTCTGGTCAGAGCTGGGTGGGTTTGATCCAATCCTGGTTCTGCTCAGAGCTGGGTGGGTTTGATCCAATCCTGGCTCTGGTCAGAGCTGGGTGGGTTTAATCCAGTCCTGGTTCTGGTCAGAGCTGGGTGGGTTTGATCAAACCCTGGTTCTGGTCAGAGCTGGGTGGGTTTGATCCAATCCAATCCTTACAAGGCCTTGCAGAGACCAATGGCCTGCGTGGTGTGATCCTGAGCAGAGGATTTTGTTTAATTTAGTGGGGATGCTCAGGGGGCAGGGCTTTGGGAATTGGATAAAATTCAGCAGATCTGGAGCAGCTCTGTTTATGTGTGTGTGTAAATCCTGGAGCTTGGGCTGAGCCAGCTCAGGGCTGCAAAGGCCTCATAAACTGTAGATTATCCTGACTTTATTCCAGCACTTTTTATCCTAGGAGTGGCTTATTTCTGAGTCATTTCTAAACATGATCCAAAATGTTGGTACAAATGTATCCAAATGGTTTTACTTATTTACAATAATCTTCACCCCATGGTTTCAGGCCTGGCTTTCTGGAATTAGGAACCTGAGCCAAGGGAATGCTCCTGTGCCATCTTTGTCTGCTCACATAAAGCTAAGCAGGTTTGCAGGAACAGGCCTGGCAGGGCCCATGGGAAGGGTTAATTACATCCTCCCTATCACCAGGATGTAAAAACTTGATAACCAGGCTTGAAGATGTAAAAGGGGAGAGGTTTTCCTAATTTAAAGCAAGAACTTGTGATTTAGCACAGCTTATTCCCTAAAAAAGCCTTGGGAAAGGGAGTTTCACTGACAGGGTGCCCCCCCTGGGGCACAGCACCACCTCAAACGAGCATTTATGTTTTTCATAAGCAGCTGCCTTAAATTTTTAATCAACCTTTGGCAGCTGCTTTCATGTTGCCGAGCGTTTCATCAATGTTTCAGCAGTGTCACATTTCCCAGGCACTGCTTGGCCACAGGTGGGGCAGCCAGAGCCAGGAGGGTGCCAGGGACGGGGGAGGGATGCAGGGATGCAGGGATTGAGGGGTGCAGGGATGCAGGGATGCAGGGATTGAGGGGTGCAGGGATGCAGGGATTGAGGGGTGCAGGGATTGAGGGGTGCAGGGATACAGGATGCAGGGATACAGGAATGCAGGGTGTGCAGGGATTGAGGGGTGCAGGGATACAGGATGCAGGGATACAGGAATGCAGGGTGTGCAGGGATTGAGGGGTGCTGGGATTGAGGGGTGCAGGGACACAGGGGTGCAGGGATTGAGGGGTGCAGGGATTGAGGGGTGCAGGGATTGAGGAGTGCAGGGATGCTGGGATGCAGGGATGCAGGAATGGGGCAGGGACACAGGGGTGCAGAGATTGAGGGGTGCAGGGGTGCAGGGATTATGGGATGCAGGGATTATGGGATTATGGGATGCAGGGATTGTGGGATGTAGGAATACAGGGATGCAGGGATGCAGGAATGCAGGGATGCAGAGGTGCAGGCATTCAGGGGTGCAGGCATTCAGGGATGCAGGCATGTAGGGATTATGGGATTATGGGATGCAGGAGTGCAGGCATACAGGGATGCAGGGTTGCTGGGATGCAGGGATTGAAGGGTACAGGGATGCAGGGATTGAGGGGTGCAGGGATTGAGGGGTGCTGGGATGCAGGGATACAGGGTTGCTGGGATGCACGGATGCAGGGATTATGGGATGCAGGGGTGCAGGCATACAGGGATGCAGGGATACAGGATGCAGGGATGCAGGGATTGAGGGATGCAGGGATTGAGGGGTGCAGGGATACAGGATGCAGGGATGCAGGGATTATGGGATGTAGGGATGCAGGGATGGAGCACTCAGGGATGCAGGGATACAGAGGTGCAGGCATTCAGGGATGCAGGCATGCAGGGATTATGGGATTATGGGATGCAGGGTTGCAGGCATACAGGGATGCAAGGATACAGGATGCAGGGTTGCTGGGATGCAGGGATTGAGGGGTGCTGGGATGCAGGGATACAGGATGCAGGGATACAGGATGCAGCATTCAGGGATGCAGGGATGCAGGGATACAGGGATTGAAGGGTGCAGGGATGCAGGGAAAGCCACCCTGGGCCAGCCTGCTGGAGGGGAAGCCCCTGAGAGCTGCTGCAGTGGGAACTGAGGAGTTTTCCCTGCTGGAGGGTTATAGGAATGTGCTCCTTGTGGATGGAGGGACAAAATTATCTTTTGTGCCTTTAAAAAGGAAATAAGCTTAGAAGTTTTGGTGGTCTTTTTTTTCAATTAGGTGAAAAGACATCTCATAGGCTTGGGGGACTTCACCTGAAACGTAAGGATGGCCAATTGGACAGGGACCAAAAAGTCCCACCTGAGCAATTTACTAAAAAAGAAGAGAACAAAGAAACCAAAGGCTTTTGTGAGGTGTTTTACCAGGAGCAAGAGCCTCTTGCACCCGGATTGGTTTTTCTCTGTAAAGAGTTTTGTTATTTTGCCTTTATTAAAACTTTTCTGTTTCCAACACTGCCACAGAACCCATCCTGCTGATTTTATGCTTTCTAAGGTAGCTGAGCTATCTTGGGTGTGATATAAATCTCCAAGAGCTTATGAGACCTGGCTTGAGGAGCCCCTTATTTCAGAGGGTGACAGTGGCAGGGATTTTGCAGGAGCACAAAAAGCACAGATAAGACAACAGCAGGGACTGGAGCAGGATGTCCTGGATGTGCTGGGAAGTGGAGGAGCAGCAGAGCAGCAGTGCAGGCACAGAAGATCCCAAAAACCCCCCCAGGGAATGGGGGATCAGCTGCGGCCCGAGGCAGAGCAGCTCCTGCAGGGCTGCGAGGATGAGGTGGGAGTGAGTGATGAGGGATTGTGCTCAGCAGGAGGGAAGCAGTTTGCTTCCCTCATTGCTCATTCCCAAGCACTCGAATGTTTGGGTGGTATTTCAGTGGCAGGGTTTCTGTAAGGGAAGTGTGATGTTGTTTTATGGGGTGCCAGCCAGATCCCACTGAGCCGCGCTCTCGATCCTCAGCCTTCTTAGTCACAGCTTTTTCCAACAGGGAATTCAGCTGCTCAGAAAGTTGCCAGTGTTTCAACATTATCACTGCTGAGGACAGGCCTGCACTTCCATTTTCGTGCCAAAAGGGCTGCCTCAGTCACAAATGTGGGGTTTTATGGGTTGCTATTGCTGTGATAAAGGAGCAGCCCTTCGTGCTGCCCCAAAGCTTTTGTGTTCTACCAGAAGGCACAAATTTTCCAGGCAGTCCACACATTTCATCTGCACTCATTGCTGAGCACTTCAGGACAGCCCAGAGAGGCATTTAGAGCACTTTTCCTCAGCTGCACAGAAGCAGCAGCGCAGAGAGTGGAGTTTGAAAGGAACACTTCATTCCCCCCTCTCCTCGCTGTCCTCGCCCAGCTTGAGGGAGCAGGAGATTGTTCAGCACCATGTCAGCAAAGTCTTCTGGTTATTGCTTCCCCATGAAGAAAAAAACAGTTCTGAGCCCTCAGAAATAGTTTTTCCTCGATGGCCCAGCTTTTAATCCATGATTTCGGGCTCCAGTGGTCGGCCTGAGCCATAATAAACCACACTTGGAACCACAATAAACCACACTTGGAACCACAATAAACCACACTTGGAACCAGATGGCTCCAGGTGGAGGTCCTGAAACCGAACCTGTGTGATTTAAAACCAAAACACCTGCCCAGGACAGAGGCTTTGAGAGCAGCAATAATGACCTGATAGAGGGAAGGAGCTGAAGGCCAAGCAGGTGCCAGCTCTGGGGCAGGATTTGGTTCCATCCCCTCTCAGAGATTTTGGGATGTGCTCTGCATCCCACTCCTGGCTGCAGTGGTCACTCAGGAGTGGTGTTTTCCCTGGGAACAGGGAAACTGTTTCCTGCCCAAGGAGTTCCTTTGCATCCACTGCTGTTTCTGACTGCTGGAAACGAGCGGGTTGGATTTTAGACCTGATTCTGCCAGAGCAGACTTCAGGGCTCTGGAGGAACTGGAATGTGCCATTCTCCGGTGTGGACACCGTGACCCTGCCCAGCTCCCCTGCAGCAGCTGCACTCACACCCTGCGCTGGCAAGGTCCAAAAATGGGTCACATTTCAGACTCTTAATTGTCATTAATTTTTCAGAGGGCTCCATGTGCCAAGGGTCACCTTCCCCAGGCTGCCAGGGGCGCCCAGGGAGGGAATGTTGGGGGGTCTGGGCAGGAACAGGGGCTGGAATTTCATGGAATTTCATAGAATTTCATGAAAATTCACTGAATTTCATAAAATTTCATTGAATTTCATTTCCTTGTGGGTCTCCCTTCCAGCTCTGTGATTCCATGAGCAGTTGGATTCTGAGCAGACCCACCTGGGGATGAACTGGGAGAATTGGGAAAGATCTGTGCAGCATTCTGGAGGCTCTGATCCCTCTGGTTTGCTCTGCAGGTAAATTTCAAGGCCAAGATTTTGACAGTTTCTCTGATTTTGCAAGAAATTCAGTTTCCAGAAATTCAAGAAATTCAAGAAATTTCGTTTCTCTGATTCTGCAAGAAATCCAGTTTCTTTGATTTTGAGGCTAAATTGCAGTGATAAGTGAAGAGGGTGCTGCTTGTCAGGACTAAAGTGACTCTGTGTTCCTTCTAACTGTGGTCATTGCCTGAAGAATGAGCTCCTAATTCTGTTTATAAAATGATGAACAGCCTCCAGCTCCCCTTTGGGACAGGGGCAAGGCTGAGGTGGGATAGTGCAAGAAATCCAATTTCTCTGATTTTGCAAGAAATTCAGTTTCCAGAAATTCAAGAAATTCAAGAAATTCAAGAAATTCAGAAATCCAGTTTCTCTGATTTTGCAAGAAATTCAGAAATCCAGTTTTTCTGATTTTGCAAGAAATCCAGTTTCCAGAAATTCAAGAAATTCAGAAATCCAGTTTCTCTGATTTTGCAAGAAATTAAAGAAATTAAAGAAAGCCTCCAACTCCCCTTTGGGAGAGGGGCAAGGCTGAGGTGGGATACAGCAAGAAATCCAGGGAGTCCCTGGCAGGAGAGAGGGAACCAGGGCCCCAAAATTAACAAACCAGGGCCCCAAAATTATTTAATGCTCACTTTAAATACAGGAGCAAAATATAAAACCAGCAAAAAGCCCCAGTTCCCTGGGGAATGTGGTGAGCTGGAAACCTGGGCTCTGTACCCTGTGGTAGTCTGGACCTGTGTTACACAGTGAAATAAAAGTGACTCAGTGCCAGAATTTATTTTAGAAATGCCATTAAAATGCTCAATAAAAGCAAAATAAAACCAAGAGACACATGATCAGCATGGAGCAGTTATTAGGGAAACAACACCAATCCAGCATAAAATACTTTATTAAAGACAAAGCAAATCAATCTTCCCTGTGAGTAAGAATTCAGTCACCAAATGAATTCCAGCCATAGAAGGCAGAATAGGAAGTTTTGCTCTAAATTTCACCTACATGATTGTAAGTGAGTATTTAAGGATTGGGAACTGCTGGATGTTTAATTCCTGGTTCAAAGGGTTCTTTTGGGTACCCCTTGGCTTTGACGAAAATTCTGTTTTTCAAATCTGTCATGGTTGTACAGGGGTCAAACAAATGGCTCTGCCTTTCATTCTGTACCTTAAAAATTGAGAAAGATTGGGTTGCCCACACAACAACAGGGTAAAACAAAAGGTCACAGAATCCTGGAATGGTTTGGGTTGCAAGGGACCTTAAAGATAATTCAATTCCAACTCTCCACCATGGCAGGGACACCTCCCACTGTCCCCAGGGTCCAGCCTGGCCTTGGGCACTGCCAGGGATCCAGGGATGGAATTCCATGCCAGCCCTGCCCACCCTGCCAGGGAACAATTCCTCATTGCCAAGATCCCACCCAGCCCTGCCCTCTGGCACTGGCAGCCATTCCCTGGGTGCTGTCCCTGCATCCCCTGGAAATTGTCTCTCTCCAGCTTTCCTGGGGCTCCTGCAGGCCCTGCAAGGCCACCCTGAGCTCAGCCCAAAGCTTCTCCTGTGCAGGTGAACAATCCCAGCTGTGCCAGCCTTTCCTCCCAGCAGAGCTGCTCCATCCCTCTAAAGGGATGAAGATTTTATATTTAAGATCCGTTATAGTTGTCCTTGGGTCAAGCAAAGACCTCCACTTTCACTTTTGCACCTTAAAAATCAAGAGATTAAATTGCACACAGGTCTGGTTAAAATAAAATACCAGTGAATCATGAAAGATCACAGAATGATGGAATAGTTTGGGTTGGAAGGGACCTCAGAGCCCACCCAGAGCCACCCCTGCCATGGCAGGGACACCTCCCACTGTCCCAGGCTGCTCCAAATCCCGAGATCCAACCTGGCCTTGGGCACTGCCAGGGATCCAGGGGCAGCCCCAGCCCCCACTGTGCCAGAGCAAGGTGAGAGGAGCAGTTCTATGAAGAAGAAGCAGAAGCAGAAGAAGAAGAAGCAGAAGAAGAAGAAGAAGCAGAAGAAGAAGAAGAAGAAGAAGAAGAAGCAGAAGAAGCAGAAGAAGCAGAAAAAGCAGAAGCAGAAGCAGAAGCAGAAGAAGCAGAAGAAGAAGAAGAAGCAGAAGAAGAAGCAGAAGAAGCAGAAGAAGAAGAAGAAGAAGAAGAAGAAGAAGAAGAAGAAGAAGAAGAAGAAGAAGAAGGAGAAGAAGAAGAAGGAGAAGAAGAAGGAGAAGAAGAAGAAGAAGAAGAAGAAGCCCCACAGCTCTCCCTTGCTATTGGAACCCAGGACATTTCTCTGGCTGCCCTGGAGGACTCAAGACCCTGGCAGGGGGCTCAGAGACCTTGGCACAGAGTCAAAACCACCTGTGCCTTGGATTTTAACCCATGGAAAAAATGACCAGCTTTGTGTGAGGAGTTACAAGCCATGAGAGTTTGAATAGAATGATAGTGAATTTGTCACAGGGTGAAAAAGTAGAATTTTTGGGATTTAGGATGGGAGTTCAAAAACCAAGATGGAGGAATCTGGGAGTGTCCTGTCCTTCTTCTCCTTCTTCTTGTCCTCCATCTTCTGCTGGGATGGTGGCACTTTTGGATTGGTTTAGGGTAGAGACAGACTGTCTAACATAGGTGACAGGTATTGGAAAATGATTGTAAATAAAGTACACACAGTTCTCAGTATAAAAAGCCAACACCACCCTAAGGGCAGTGGCTGTGCCTCAACCCGACCTGCAGGACAGATCTCAGCAGGTCAGAGAAGGAATGGAACAGATAACAGAAAATAAACAGCCTTGAAAAGCAGAGCCAAGGAATCCTGTCTTCTTCTTCAGTCTTGGGGCTGGGATAAAGAGACTTTCCAACACCTCAGGGTCATCTGGACACCAGAGACCTCATCATCACCTGGCCACCAGAAGGAAGCCACAGAAACCTCAGCTCTCACCCTTTGAACTGGGCTCCCTGGCCCAGTTTGAGCAGAACTGGAGCACAGCCTGGCCAGATTTTTGTGAGGATCACTGGGGCACAGCCTGGCCAGATTTTTGTGGGGATCACCAGAGCTGGAGCACAGCTTGGCCAGATTTTTGTGGGGATCACCAGAGCTGGAGGACGAAAATCTGATCCCCAGATTTTTGTGAGGATCACCAGAGCTGGAGCACAGCCTGGCCAGATTTTTGTGGGGATCACTGGAGCACAGCTTGGTAATATTTTTGTGGGGATCTCCAGAACTGGAGCACAGCTTGGCCAGATTTTTGTGGGGATCACTGGAGCACAGCTTGGTAATATTTTTGTGGGGATCAGATGAGCTGGAGCACAGCCTGGCCAGATTTTTGTGGGGATCTCCAGAACTGGAGCACAGCTTGGCCGGATTTTTGTGGGGATCACCAGAGCTTGGTGCTCTCAGGAAAGCAGAATCAGGGAGAGAAAAGGACCCTTAAAATGTGATGGGAGTGCAAACCCTTCAGTGCTCAGTGCCTTCCCTTCACCTCTGGAGCAGGGCTGGCCATGCAGAGCACATGGGGCTGTTTTCCTGGCACCGCTTCCTGGAGTTTTCAGCCTGGAGAAGGCAGGTGATGGATTGCTCAGCTACTGGAAATGTGGAAATGTGTTTGCAGCAAGCTGCTCTTCCCTGAGCAGCCCTGGGATCCCAGAGGAGCAGGAATCCCTGGGGGTGTTTGCTGACCCGAAAGTCTTCCCTGCCTCACCCTTAAATTCGGGGGCTGCTTTGCTCTGTCTCCCTCAGGGCCAGGCATCTTTGGCTTGAATTAGGTCACTCTCAACCAGTGTCAGCTTGGAGGAGCCTTGCTGAAGCTGGCAGTCTAAAAAAACAACATCCAAAAAAAAAAAAAAAGAAAAAAAATTGGAAATATTTTCCATGCCACAGAGACTATTGGTCTGTGACCCACCAAAATATCCAAAATCCAGATGCATCAGACCAATTCTGATGAAGTTGGCATGGTCTTATCTGGGTCAATTGTCTTAACAAGACATTATGTCACCCGTTAGGGGAAAATACAATCTAAACCCCCTAAAAATAACTAATGGGAAAAACCTTGCACAACAAAGCCAGTGGCACATCAGAAAAATAAAAATAAATTCAGACTCATGATATATTTAATCATCTGTATTTATTCCTCTGCTAATCTAAATACAGGCAAATGTTCTTTTTCTTCTTGGAAACGAGGCAATTCTGGAAAATTTCATATTTTAGGCAGTTCTTTGAACAGCTTTTCTCCCCAAACTTCAATTTTGTTATTTGTTAGGAGGAAAGCCATTGGAATGAAAGACATTTGCATTGTATATAAGTTATTTTGCCATAGCAGCTCTGTCCTCTGGGCTCTCAGAACAGGCACCAGAGGAATCTCATTTTTGTTTTTTGCCACAGAAGGAGAATTTGGATTTTAAGCCAATCCCTCTGAAGAAGATGGGAGCAAAGACAAGGAAGGGCCAGGAAGACGGGAAAGGCAGAGGGATCTCCAGGTGTGTGGTGTCCATGCAGAGCATCCTGCACGGAGGTGGATTATCCTGCAGTGGTGATGGATTAAGCCTTCAAAATTGGGAAGTTCTCCAGCCACCAACTCCCAGGGCTTTTGTGTGAAAAATCCAGTGGTGGAAAAACCTGAGGGGGGAAAGCTCCAAAGCAGCATCCTGCAGGTTCCTGCTGAGGGACAACTTCTGCTCTGGGACAGGGAGAGGGACAGGGACAGATCCTGTCTGGGGCTGGGCCAGGAGGGATTTAGGTTGGATTTTAGGGCAAGGTTGTTGCCCAGAGGGTGCTGGCACTGCCCAGGCTGCCCAGGGAATGGGCACGGCCCCGAGGCTGCCACAGCTCCAGGAGCCTTTGGCCAGCGCTGCCAGGGATGCCCAGGCTGGGCTTGCTGGGCTCTGGGACTGGGGGATCCCTGGGGGTTTATTCCCATCAGGATATTCCATCATTCCATGAAACAGGTGTTGAACCCAACCGTGTGGGGAGTTTTTCCAGCCCAGTCTGAATTTGAGAGGAAAAAGGCAAAGCAGTGAGAGCTGCACAGAGGGTTCTGTGTGTGAGACACTGTGGAGACCAAAGGGATCCTGTGGTCCTTCATCCCAGCAGAACCCAGACAAGCCAGGAAGTTTTCCTTGAGGAGATACCTTGGAGCACAGAGATGATGGAATCACAGCAGGGTTTGGGTTGGGAGGGACCTCAGAGCCCACCCAGTGCCACCCCTGCCATGGCAGGGACACCTCCCACTGTCCCCAGTGTCCAGCCTGGCCTTGGGCACTGCCAGGGATCCAGGGCTGGAATTGCATCCCAGCCCCTGCCCACCCTGCCAGGGAACAATTCCTGCCCCAAATCCCATCTAAAGCTCCTGTCAGCTCAAGGCCATTCCCTGTGTCCTATCACTACAAAGATAAAACATTTCAGTTGTCTTGGACTTCTTGAGCCTCCTGAAAATGGTTGTTTGAAGCTTTTTTCTTTTGCTAAATGGATTTGAGATTTAGTTGGATTAGAGCCTTAATAAATACCTACAGTGTTTGCCTTTCATCTGGGAAATGTTTGCCTGCTTTTAAATAGGCTGTTCTTGTTTGCTCCAGTGTTGTCATGTTGATGGGAGCCTTTGGAAACAGGAATCCTGCCCTTGATTCAATGAAAGGATTTGGAAACCTGAGGCTCCAGCTCGCCTCAAATATAACTGGGAGAAATCCAGAGTAGCAGGACTTCATTTCATTGCTGGGGAAGCAGCAGGGGAGCAGCTCCTTGACAATTTCTGATGTCTGGATGACTTCTTTATGTGCCTCAGGACAGTTTGTGGTAGTGTAGCTATTATTTTTAAAGCTCAGCCCTGGCCAGAGGGCAGCTGTGCTGTTCCACGTGGTGGGAAAACCCAGCAGAGCTTCCCTGGGAGGAGAAGATTCCTCCTGGTGCCCCTGTGCTCCATCCTCCTGGGATGCACCTGGAGTGCAGCTTCCAGCCCTGGAACCAGCCCAGGGAGGAGCTGGAGCTGCTGCAGAGAGCCCAGAGGAGGCTCCAGGATGAGCAGAGGGATGGAGCAGCTCTGCTGGGAGGAAAGGCTGGCACAGCTGGGATTGTTCACCTGCACAGGAGAAGCTTTGGGCTGAGCTCAGGGTGGCCTTGCAGGGCCTGCAGGAGCCCCAGGAAAGCTGGAGAGAGACAATTTCCAGGGCATGCAGGGACAGCACCCAGGGAATGGCTCCAAACTGAACATTTTCCAGGTTCAGATCAATATTAGGAACAATTTCATTGCTCTGTGGGTGGGCAGGGCCTGGCACAGGGTGTCCCTGGATCCCTGGCAGTGCCCAAGGCCAGGTTGGACACTGGGGCTGGGAGCACCTGGGACAGTGGGAGGTGTCCCTGCCATGGCAGGGGTGGCACTGGGTGGGCTCTGAGGCCTTCCCAACCCAATCCAACCCATTCTCAAGTCCCCACGTGGGTTTATGGCCTGGCTGTCATGGGGAGGGTTTCTCACAACGAAGCCAAGGTGGAAGCTCCTGGTGGGAATGTCAGGATCTACTGCTGGGAATGCCAAAACGTTGCTGGTGGCACTGTCAGGACCTTCTGGTGGCACTGTCAGGACCTTCTGGTGGCACTGTCAGGAGCTGCTGGTGCGTGGTGGGCTGGAAGGTGCCCAAGGGTGAGCAGAGCTGGGACATTCCCAGCCTGGGGAAGGGACAGGGCCGTGCCAGCCCTGCAGGGAGGTGCCTTTGGCAGGGGCACTGCCTTGGCAGGGCAGGTGAGCCCAACAATGAGATAAATCTATTTATCCTGGGGATAAATCTGTGCTGGGACAGCTCCTGGACCTGGGATTTTCCATCCTGGGCAGCTCCCAGGTGGTCAGCAGCAGGACACAGGGACACAGGGACAGCAGGAACAGCAGGATGGGCTTTCCCTCCCCCTTGGAAAATGCTCATGGAGCCAATTGGGCTCTGCTTCAGCCCAGGACTGTGACCTTTCCCCTCCAAGGGACACTCGGGCAGGCTCTCAGTGTCCTCCAGGGCGGTGGTTCTGCTCCAAGGAGCTGTGAAGGTCGCAGGGCAGCTCAGGTGCCACCCCCTGCCCTCAGCAGTGCCGCCTGTGTCACCCGATCCCCGGGGACTGCGGGACGGGGCTGGGTTTCCTGGGGCCCGATGAAAACAGTTGGCAGAGGAGGGTTTGTTCCTGCTCTCCCCGTCTCATCAAAGACTGCATTGAGCTTTGAAAAGGAGAACCGGGAGGCTGTGACAGGATTTTCACACCGAACTGGGGTGGCTGCAGCCCTTCTGGAGAGGTCAGGGCTGGCAGTGAAGGTGAATTTTGGATCTGGAGTGTGCAAATCTCACGAGATAACGAATAGGAATTAATGAGATTTATTGCTCGCTTTTGAAGAACCCTCTCTCTCTGGTTACAATAATAATAAAAAGAATCCCCTTTGCCCAGCCCTTATCTACTCATATGACCCAAAACCAGATGGAAAAAGCAAGGAGAAAAGAGGGAAACAAGGGACGTGAAAGGATCCTGATCACCAGCAGTCCCTGGTGTTGATGTATTGCCCACCTGCTCCTTCTCAGGTGATTTGCAGGCACAAACAATAGTTCAGCTCCTGTTTTTCCACAAAAATCTCTCTGGTTACAGCCTTCAGTTGCCTTTTTTCCCTCCATTCCCCCCGCCAGAGCAGGAGAGCAGCTGCCAGGTCGGTATCAGGCACACAAAGAAGGATCCAGAAGCTCCATGCCAGAGTGGGAAGCACTCAGGGATCTGTCCTGTGATCCTGAGAGCTGTCAGGTGTGCCAGGCTGAGCACTTTGGGCAAATGGAGGTGTTATTCTCCGTGTCACTTTAATAGCTGATGATTAAATCAGAAGGAAAAGAGGGCAGGCAAGAAGGTTTTGTTATTAAAAGGGATGAGAAGGAAAAAATTGTGTGATCTCCTAGGACAGATCACACACCCAGGGCTAAACTTGTCACAACAGAATCAGGTTGATTCATGGGGCCGTGTGCTGGGTGCAATTAGACCTTAGTTAAAAATGAAACAAAAAAAAAAAGAGAATGGTTTTAAGGTTGAGCCACACCAGAGCTCAATCCTGCCCAAATTAGGGAGGAAGGAGCTCAGCTGAAGGGCCCTGAGTCTCGTGGCCAAACCCAGATTCCTCAGGATGGTCCAGGCAGAACGTTCTGGAAATAAAACACACCCAGAGGCACCAGAGCAGCTACCCCCAGACCACGGGGGCTCTGCAGTGTCCCCAGGACAGGCAGGGATTTGGGATTGCCCAGGAGCTGGGCAGGGCTGGGACAGAGGCCCCTCCATCTGCTGAGCAGCCCTGGGCAGGGTGGAGCCAGGGATGATTTCATTGCTGTGAAAATAACCCAAGATTTTCCACAGTGCCTGAGCATCCCCCTGGGAACAGGGCAGGGGCAATGCCCAGCCCCACTGGGACCCCAAGGGCTGAGCTCTTCCCTGGGCTCAGGAGCTGCTCAACTTCATCCCCAATCCCTGCAAAATCCCAGCTCTTCCCGTGCTCAGGAGCTGCCCTGGGCTGCCAGATCCTGTTCAACTTCATCCCCAATTCCTGCAAAATCCCAGCTCTTCCTGTGCCCAGGAGCTGCTCAACCTTATTCCCAATCCCTGCAAAATCCCAGCTCTTCCTGTGCTCAGGAACTGCTCAACCTCATCCCCAATCCCTGCAAAATCCCAGCTCTTCCTGTGCTCAGGAGCTGGAAAAGACTGCCAGATCCTGCTCAACTTCATCCCCAATCCCTGCAAAATCCCAGCTCTTCCTGTGCTCAGGAGCTGCTCAATTTCATTCCCAATCCCTACAAAATCCCAGCTCTTCCCTGTGCTCAGGAGCTGCTCAATTTCAGTCCCAATCCCTACAAAATCCCAGCTCTTCCCTGTGCTCAGGAGCTGGGAAGGGCTGCCAGGACCTGCTCAGCCTCATTCCCCATCCCAGCAAAATCCTGATCCTGCTCTTCCCTGTGCTCAGGAGCTGGGAAGGGCTGCCAGGACCTGCTCAGCCTCATTCCCCATCCCAGCAAAATCCTGATCCTGCTCTTCCCTGTGCTCAGGAGCTGGAAAAGGCTGCCAGGTCCTGCTCAATCTCATTCCCCATCCCTGCAAAATCCCAGCTCTTCCCTGTGCTCAGAAAGGGCTGCCAGGCCCTGCTCAGCCTCACTCCCCATCCCCATCCCTGAAAGGATGCAGCCAAACCCTTCCTGCAGGCCAGGAACTTCAGCCTGAGCAGAGGATTGCTCCCAAATGTAGGGATGGGGATAATGGGATGGAAACACAGGGCCTGGGGTCTCTGCTGCCCCAGGGGTTTGTGAGCTGGGGTCAGGAGGGGGAGGCAAATGCAGCTGCTGGTGCCTCTGTCCCACCCTCACGTCTGGGTGTGGAATTCCTGAGTTTTCTCCATGGAACAGCAGAAGTTCAGTCCCTTCCACACTGCTAAATCCATGGATTTGTCCCCCTCTGTCCTGTCCTGGGTCAAGTGGTGATTATTGATAATGTGAGAAATGCTGCTCGCTTTCAAAGATTGGAAAGGTTTATTAAAACCTTATCAAAACACAACAGAAGACTGAATAAAATATTATGGGGCAGGGAGCAAAGGATTTTTCCCACCAGGTGCTCACCCACACAATGGAGGTTTCACCTTTTAACCCTTTAATCCCCTCCCAAAGCTCAGCCCATTGACTCCTCCTTCCCTGTCCAGTGATGGAGATCATTTCCTTAAATCTCAATTGGATGCCAGCTCTTGCCATAGCAACAATGCCACCCTCCCAAATGTCCCAAACCCAGGCCATCCCCTGATAACAACACAAGGGGGGTAAAACAGAACTATAAATCTATTAAAAACCCCAGAACTATAAATCTATAAAAAACCAGAACTATAAATCTATGAAAAAATATAACTACAAATCTATGAAACTTCTCCTAACATAAATACATGATATTTGCATTTTCATGGTGAGAGCCAGCCATGGCATTCCCCATTTATCCCACCCCTGGGGCAGCTCCAGCCACCCCTCTGAGGGAGGATTCCAGCTGGGTCACTCCTGCAAAGCTTCTGCTGTTCCCAATCCCATCTGGGAATGCACGGGAGGCACTGGCTGGGAAGGGACATAGACAGCCCTGGCTGCCAGCAGTGTTGGGAAATATCCTGATCCCTTTCCATGCTCACAGATGCCTGGCACAGCCTGGTGAAAATAAAAAACTAATTAAACATTTAAGTTCTATTTCTTTACATTAGCAATAAACAAGCAAACAAACAATTATAAAGAGAAGAAAAATATTCTAAGTGTTTTGTTCTAATTCTTATTACTCTTAATTACTGTTAATACATTTTTCTTTATACCCTTTTAAAGTTTTAAACCTACTTTACCTTTCTCCTAGCTCAGAACAAAAAATAAATACACTAATGATTCACCAAAAAAAAAAATCTAAAAATTAACAAAATCTCAAATTACCCAAACAAAACCACTGCACTGTGTCTTGCTGATGTCACCAGTGAGTGTCTGCAATTCAGGCAGTTGAAAATGTGCAAATCAGAGGTGTTTTCTGTCCCCACAGATCCCCAAATCCCTGGGGCTGGCAAAGCCCTCCCAGCCCATGGAGTCCCAGCTCCAACTGAACAGCCTCCAACTCCACTGTGGGAGAGGGGCAAGGCTGAGGTGGGATAGTGCAAGGAATCCAGTTTCTCTGATTTTGCAAGAAATTCAAGAAATGCAAGAAATTCAGAAATCCAGTTCGTCAGATTTTGCAAGAAATCCAGTTTTCAGAAATTCAAGAAATAATTCAAGAAATTCAAGAAATTCAAGAAATTCAAGAAATTCAAGAAATTCAGAAATCCAGTTTCTGTGATTTTGCAAGAAATCCACTTTCCAGAAATTCAAGACATTCAAGACATTCAAGACATTCAAGACATTCAAGACATTCAAGACATTCAAGAAATTCAGAAATCCAGTTTATCTGATTTTGCAAGAAATTCAAGAAATGCAAGAAATTCAGAAATCTAGTTCGTCAGATATTGCAAGAAATCCAGTTTCCAGATATTCAAGAAATTCAGAAATCCAGTTTCTCTGATTTTTGCAACAAATTCAAGAAATGCAAGAAATTCAAGAAATCCAGAAATTCAGAAGTCCATGGGCACCTTGTCCCCAGCCCAGAGCACTCAGTGCCACCTGCAGGGGACACCTGCAGGGCTGGGCACTGCAAAGCTCCCTGGGCAGCCCCTGCCAAGGCCTGAGCTCCCTTGCCATGGGCAAATTGCTGCTGCTGCTGAAGAAATCCTTCCCCACGAGTGAATTGCACCTTTCAACATCAAACACCTTTTGTCACCATTTTCTTCCAATAGAGAACCTGGTCCAAAAGGGTGTTTTGCCAAATTCTTCCTTCTTTTCTCACCATTTTCCCCTTCCATGTCTTGGCTCTTGCCTGTCTTTGGTGGTGTCATTGTCACAGCCCTGCCCGGGGCACATTTTTGCATGAACATTGTTGTCCCTCAGCCTGGTGACTTCCTGGGGGTGCTGGGCAGCAGAGAACAGAAATTGCTGATAATTCATGGTCTGGTTGTGCCAGTGCCAGCTGATTCTGTGCAGCCAGAATGGATAAAGCAGCAGCAACCTGGTGTTTGTGAGCCTGGAGAGGGATGGAAGGGGAAAGGAGGCTCAGGGGGGACCTCAGTGCTCTGCACAGCTCCTGACAGGAGGGGCAGGGAAAGGGGGAGAGGAAATGGCCTCAAATGGCACCAGGGCAGGCTCAGGTTGGAGACTGGGACAGAAAATTTCCCTGGCAGAGTGGTCAGGCCTTGGGCTGAGCTGCCCAGGGAGGTTTGGAGTCCCTGGAATTGTCCCAGAGCAGTCTGGATGTGGCCCTGGGGACAGGGATTGGGGTGATGCTGGTGGGGCTGGGGTGGCACTGGGTGATCCTGAAGGGTTTTCCCAGCCTTGATCCTGGGATTCTGAGAAGATCCAGCACTTTTTAAACTCCACCTTCAGGGCAGGTTGGATGAGTCAAAGCTCTGTGATGCTGCCCTGGGCCAGGTCTTGCTGCTCCCAGCCCATCAAACTCTCCCTCCATGACCATTCCCTGCTGATGTCCTGCTCTGCCTGGATGTCCTGGTGGTCACACCAGCGACCCTGAGGCCACCCAAGCACAGGAATGGCCACCAGGATGTCAGGGTGGAGGGGAACATCGATGGCAATGTGTGTGTGGGGGAAGAGGAGGAGCCAGGAATGTTCACCAGGGGAAAAGCTTGGTGACAATGTGGTGACAATGTGGTGTTCCCAGAGCCCCTCACACGCAGCTGGAGGGGCTGGTGGCATCTTGGAATCCCCAAATCCACGGGACCTGGGCCCAGCCACCTCTGCCTTGTGCCACACCATGGTTTGTGAGGGCAGTGAAGATGTCCTGGGGGTTTGGTGTCAGGGACAGGATGAATGTGAATGTGACAGGGATATGAGCAGAGGGATGGAGCAGCTCTGCTGGGAGGAAAGGCTGGCACAGCTGGGATTGTTCACCTGCACAGGAGCAGCTCCAGGGAGAGCTCAGAGCCCCTGGCAGGGCCTGCAGGGGCTCCAGGAGAGCTGCAGAGGGACTGGGGACAAGGCCTGCAGGGACAGCACCCAGGGAATGGCTTCAAAGTAGGATTTGATGGGATCTTAGGAATGAGGAATGGTTCCCTGGCAGGGTGGGCAGGGCTGGGATGGAATTCCCAGAGCAGCTGGGGCTGCCCCTGCATCCCTGGCAGTGCCCAAGGCCAGGCTGGGCACTGGGGACAGTGGGAGGTGTCCCTGCCATGGCAGGGGTGGCACTGGGTGGGATTTGGGATCCTTTCCAACCCAGGCCATGCTGTGACTCCAGGGTCCCTCTGGGGTTTTTTCAGTCCTTTTTAACCCCATAAATGCAGGGCTGATGCCAAGCTCTGTGTCCCTGCCCAGAGCTGGCTCTTTGGAAAATCAATGTTTACGCTCCACCAGCAGCACGGAACTGAATCCTGCTTTCTCCTCAGCATTGATCCTTAAATAGGAAAAGCACAAACCAGAAACTCCATATCCATGGAAACATGGTGCTTCAGCTCCTACGAGTCAACAAACACACCAGGAATTATTTTGCTGTCATTCTTACAACTTCATCACTTAATGGTGTTAAGAGACCCTTGGCTGCTCTGGCTGATTGTTATCTGTCATTTCTGGTTAAATCATTCTGTCAGGAGGAGATCACTGCCTGAAATTTCATGTTCTCATTTCCAAAGTAACACCTACCACACGCTGCTGGATTAAGTGTTATTTGAGGTTTAAAATTAGATGGATAGACAGATAAATAGATGGATATTTGGTCTCTTTGTTCCCTCTCAGATATTTGGTCTCTTTTTTTTCCCCTCCTCTCTGTCATTTTTTAGCTGGAGATACAAACGAGTTGTGTGGCTTTATTGTAACCCTGATAAAGCTTTTCACTCTTCTTTACTGTCAGGTTGGTGCTTCACTCTGAGGTGAAAGCAGCTTTTTGGAAATTACAAACAAAACCAGCATTTCAAAATGGAAAAGGCAGCCAGAATCTGGGTCTGGCAGGGTGATTTATACACAAACCTGCTTCTTTTTACTGGTGGAACTGGTCTGAACAGAGAGCAGAACTGCTCCTGGGAATGGTGGCTTTTCTGGTTATCTCAAACTTTTGGGGGACAAATTTGGAGAGGGACTTTGGGCAAGGGCATGGGATAGGATCAGGGGAATGGGTTTAAGGTGGAAGAGCGCAGGGTCAGATGGGATTTTGGGGGTAAATTCTTCCCTGGGAGGGTGGAGAGGCCCTGGCAGAGAGAAGCTGTGGCTGCCCCATCCCTGGAAGTGTCCAAGAACAGCTTGGATGGGGCTTGGAGCAGCCTGGCACAGTGGGAGGTGTCCCTGCCATGGCAGGGGTGGCACTGGGTGGGCTCTGAAGTCCCTTCCAACCCAAACCACTGTGGGATTCCCCCTATGGAACAAACTCGGTTTATCCATCAGCTGATGGCAGCCAAAGAAGTGTTGGAAAAGCCAAATCCCAGGGAGAAGGAATGAGACAGTCTGATGTCCTTAGCAGAGGCTGCAGGAGATTCCTGAGAGCACCGAGTGGTCCCACAAGTGCCACACAAAGGGCTCATAAACAAGGGAACCTTTATTGCAGAAAAGTTTCCACTGCAGCGAGTCCTCCCCTGGTCCATAAAAGGGCATAAATTGGCTCTTTCATTCCAGAAAAATAAAATGCCTTCCCACTTGATAGCACCCAGGGCAGGAGCCAGCTCTGCTTTAAGGTGTTTACAGGATTAGGCACCCGGGGAAGGCAGGGGAGGAGGAGGAGCCCAGGAGGTGCTGCCTCACCTGCCTGGCCCCACGTAATCCACTGTTTTTATTTCCCAAGAACCCCAAACAAAACCACCTTCGTGCTTTAAAAACCACTGGCAAAAGAGCCATGCTGAGAAATCCACTGGGTTTGCTGCAGCCTGACAAGAGGAGAGAAGGTCCTTAATTTTAAGGGTTGTTCTTTTTTTCTCCTTTTTGGTTTTTCGCATGAGAAAATAACTCGGCATTCCAACGGCATCCCTTGGCAGAGGGGGAACGGGAGTGCTCCAATTGGAGGTTCAATAAATCAGGACAAGAATTGGCTCTGTCACTCCATAAACTCTTGGGCATTTGCTTTTCCTACCCTTTGGAAGTGGCTGGCTGCTCTCTCAGGCACGCCGCCGGTGACGCAGCCACGGTTTCATCACGACCAAGGGAAAAGCAGCAGCACATTCTGTGCCACGGACACCCCTGCATTCTGCACAGGTTTCCTCACAGCCCAATGAAAATGGGAGAGTTTGTTTCCCATTTCCAGGATTCCCCTCGCTTCTCCTGCGCTTTAGTTTTTAATTATTTGGAAAAAGCCGGCGGCAATCTGACACCTCGCAGCGAACGTGATCCCTCTGTGCTGGTGTGTGGAAAGAATGCACAACAAAGGAGCTACAAAAGCTTTGTAAATATACATTGCCTGCCCTGACAGAGAATATTCTGTCTGATCAGCTCCCTGCTCCTGCTGTAAATTATATTCTCCTTTTATTGAACAGTTCAAGCCCTCCTGAACCCAATTAAAAGCTTCTCAGGTGTGCCCGGTGGGCAAAATTTGGATGCATGGGTGCATCAGGAATTTCTGTCACTACAGCTCTTAAACCTGACTATAATTCTGTGTCCATGGAGGGCCTGTGTGTTCTCAGAGGCCTGTGTGTCCCCAGCCTCAGAGGCTCTCAGTATATGAAAGCATCATTGTTTCTCCAAATGTTATGGCAAAAGCACGACTGGAATTGCAGCATTTCTAAATATTTTGCCTAATTAGTCTGTTGGGAAGAATTTGAACTCCACTTGTCCTGGATGTGAACGTGGAGTGTTGACCAAACCCCAAACATGTTTGCTGGCCAGCAGGGTCACTATCCCCAGGCAGCTGCAAATCCCAAGGGGTGCTTTTCAGGGATCCTTCCTTCCTTCCCAGCCTTCACATCTTGGGGTTTTGGACTCTGAACCAGGAGTGACTGTCATTCCAAGCCCAGGTCTTCCCCTCTTGGCTTAGAAACCAAACTGAAGGCATTTCCACAGCCAATAGCCCAGGGAAGGATTATAACCTGAAAATTCAGCTCTTTCCCTCTGCTGGGCCTGTCAGAGGAGCATCCCCTGATGTGTTATTCCTCACCTTATGCAACCCAAAATTTACTTTTTGTGGTAGAAAAAGCAGCTGCTTTCCCACAGAAGAGAAGGGCTGGAGCAAGGGGCTCTCCCTGCCCTTCCACAGGAATTCCTGGGAGGCCTGTGAAGCAAGAGGGGATCAAAGGGTTTTTGTGGTGGTCTGTAAGGTCCCCTCCAACCCAAGGCATTCCCCTTCTGCCCAGAATTGTCCTGGTCAGCTGAGACAGGGGCTGTGAGATACCCACAGAGCTCTGGACACCAAAACCTTTCCCAGGTGCCCCTTCTGGGCGGCTTTGGCTGCACACCTGGATCGTGGGCACCTGCAGGGGAATCTCTCTCAGCTGGGGCACTGATCCAGGCACTGATCCCTTCCAGGGGAGGCCCAGGATTCCCCACAATTTCCAGTCCATGGGTTAAATCCCTGTGCAAGCCCAAAGTCCCCGTGCTGAGGTGTGTGGGTGTGCAAGGATGCAGTGAGGGTCATGGAATCATGGAGTGCTTTGGGTGGGAAGGGACCCTAAATCCCACCCAGTGCCACCCCTGCCATGGCAGGGACACCTCCCACTGTCCCAGTGCCCAGCCTGGCCTTGGGCACTGCCAGGGATGCAGGGGCAGCCCCAGCTGCTCTGGGCACCCTGTGCCAGGGCCTGCCCACCCTGCCAGGGAACAATTCCTCATTGCCAAGATCCAGCCCTGCCCTCTTTCAGCTTTAAACCATTCCCTGTGTCCTGTCCCTCCATGCCAAACCCATGGGCTGAGCTGCTGTCACCTGGTGAATGAAGTAACAAATTCCCAATAAATTCTGTTCCCATTAGATTCATTCCTGTCCCCCACTGCTGTTCCCTCCTCCTGCCTGACCCCCCTTTGCCTCTCTCTGTTTTAACCCTTTCCCAGCTGAGGAGCAGAAAATGCCACCTTCCACCTCCTGCTTTCCATTTTCCTCTCCTCCCTCTCCACAAGGATCCTGCTCTGCAGAGGCAGGGCTGGCTGTGGAAAAGCAGGACAGGGCAGTGTTATCTCACTGATAGTGGGGCCAAGGTCAGCTGGGAATCTCAGCTCCAATGTGCACAGGAGACCAAAGGACCTCACTGGGCCCACAGGAAGATTTCCAGCTCCAGGGTTGTTTTCTGCTCCCATTTTCACAGCTGGACATGGATGGACTCGCAGGGCAGTGGTGATTCTCCATCACAGAGTCACAGAGTCACAGAATCACAAAATCATAGAGTGACAGAATCACAGAGTCACAGAATTCACAGAATCACAGTCACAGAATCACACAATCACAGAATTCACAGTCACAGAATCACAGAATTCATAGAATCACAGAATTCACAGTCACAGTCACATAATCACAGAATTCACTGAATTCGCTGAATTCACCAAATCAGAGTCACAGAATCACAAGTCACATAATCACAG